>NW_008481838.1:1110544-1165049 GCF_000524495.1 Plasmodium inui San Antonio 1
CTCAGATTGCGTTTCCCCTTTGATCGTCAAGGAGTTAAACGCAATAGCGTTAAAGAAACGGAAAAAAAAAAAAAAAAAAAATACAGTGTGTTATTCATTTGAACATTGACATGCTAGGTGTTATTTTTCTTTTTTCCTTCTTTTATCAATTTGTACAACAGTGGAAGCAAAATTAATAGAAAACGTAACAACAATAAGGGTCCATAATACATAATCGCGAGGAATAATTAAAGGAGGGTCAGATATTTTTTGGTGATAAATTTGGAACAGGCCAAACAATCCACATAAACATGAGGAAAAACCCGTCAAAAAAAAAAAAAAAATTAAAAAAGAAGAGTACGGTATTTATATATTATTACGTTGCGGATAATAGTGATACGTAATTTAAAAAAAACAGAAAAGCACAATTAGAGCGATACTGAAGCACAACGAGTTGTAACTTCAATTTTGTTTACACTTTTGGTACATGTACTAATCACACCATTTACATTTTTTTATCATAAGAAATGAATAGTTAAAAGTTGGAATGTTTTCTTTTTTTTTTGTTTTGTTGTTTCCCTGTACACAAAATGGTTTTTAAAAAACAATAGGCATATAACTACTGCAGAAAGGAAAACAGCACCTCTGGGGCTTACTGACTTGGTCAGTTGAAAGAAACTGATTTCTGTTGCACGAAAAAAGGGGCCTGCGATATGAATAGTGAGGAGGTTACAATTCGTGAGAAGATAATGGAGGGAAAGGAAAAAGCCAAAAAGCTCACAAACGGAGAAGTATGAAAGAAAAGACGAAAACGCACGTTTTACGACGCGCCTACGGGCCAACAAGCAGAGAATGATGGGAATCACGCCTATGATCAGGCTGAAGGGGCAGGCGGGGAAGCCTTCACCCCAAGTATGTAAGTACATAATACATACATATACATCCCCGCGTGTGTATGGCTTTACTTTCGCACAATGCGACTGCATTTTAAAATGCAGAAATTAAATGTTGTCAATCCGTTCCGGATTAAAATGACTGTTTTTAAATAGAGTTAAAAAATTGTTAACATTAGTCATACATCAAAAAAAAAAAAAAAAATTCCTTTTTTTTGAATTACTCCAAAAGGAAAAAAGACACCTCTTTGCAACACAGACAAATGGAAATATAAAACATGGAGCTACATGAAAGGCGCGTTTAAACAAAAGATAATTTCTACAATAGCAGAGTGTACTGAAAATAATGTACAACTGAATGGAACCAATCCCTTTTTTTTTTTTTTCAGTTAACCCTGAATATAGAACATCTCTGAAACTATATGTCGATTACTTTCGTCAGAATTTTTTGGAAAACATCTTGTTATCATGCGTGGATAAAAGGAAAAGTAAAAGAGTTATCTGCGATTCGTCGCATGTTTGTTCGAGTGACCCACCGTAGTCTTGTCTCCTAGCACCAAGCCACATTTTGTTCACCTCCATCCTTGAACCTACACACCATAGCAAACATCATTTTCCATTTTTCTCACCTCAATTGATACCCAATGGTGATATCTTCGTTATTCGTCTTCTTTTTTTTTTCTTATCAAAGGAATAAGTGAAGGTCCCCAAATATATCGACTATAGCAACCTATGATGAATCTAAAGAGGTGCCGTCTTCCCGACACAATTGACACTTCGGTTTGAATGCACCCTTATTTACATTTCTTTCTTTTTTCCTCATGCGTTAAAAACAACCTTGCTTTTACGGACGCATTTCTTTTCTTTTTTTTTTTTAAAACAAGAAATTTATATTATTCCTTTCCATTTGAACTGAAAAACTTTGCACTAGGTTGTATCTTCAAATGGTGGATTCTTTTAAGAAGCGAAATTTAGAAGCTGGTGGGATCATCTTCTGCACACGCACTTATTTACACCGATTTTATCATATTTCTTCTACGGCATTCTACTGAAGAATTTTTCTGCAAAATTTTTCCCCCCAATTTGACTGCCGCATTATTTCAGGATTTTTAAATGTTGTACACAAATTAGCTGTTTTCCTTTCCTATAAGAATTACTTGATGTTTCTTTCTTTTTCCTTTTTCCCTTGATTGATTTATTCTAGGATAATCCAATTCAGATCGACGAAGAAGTGCCCATATAAGGATTAACTTCGCGATATAACTTTACACACTTTTGTGACTGAACAACGGAAAAGGAAACGTTGGCACTTTACAGGTGGACAGATATGTTAATATGAAGAATTCATTATTTTCACCTTCCCATGAGGGTGTTACCCTTTTGGCAAGCGACTTAGACAGAATCTTCTGTATCTTGCTCTGCGCTATCTGTTCGTTTTTTCCTTCAAATTATGATTGCAGAAATAATTCTTGCGTGCGTTATGTTCCTCGTGTGTGTAACCAGAATGACCTGTGGTTCAAAATGGGGTCCTTACACGTTACCTCTTTGCACGGGAAGCATTTATCTGTACAGAGATGATATACACAAGACTGAACTATCCATATGGATTTGTCCATCTCCGCGATCTCTAACAGTGTCGGGGGAAATCAACGACATCTTACAGGGTCACGGATGCTGATCTGTGGAAAAAAATCGAATTCGGATACACTCCGATAGAATTCGTCCTTCCTCTGGGCATTCCATGGCGTGCATCTATACGCCAGTTTCCCAGGAATCAATGCCTTTATCTAGTATATAAAAAAACCCGGGGGAACCAATCTGAATTTTCAAGCAATCGCTATCATATCCGGGGTTAAACTTACAGCCTATAGTTCCATACAAAAACTGCCAATAATGTATTCCACCTTTTTTTTCGAACATTCATTTATACAGACGCACAATTTGTAGGGATAATGGCTTGGCATCTCGTGGGAAATAGCATATACAAAACCTGTTGCGGATATTTGCCACTTTCCATTTTCTGCTTCCATCCTTTTTATCAATTATGTACTTTCCGCGAAAAAAAATAAACATAGAAAGCTAGCTACTTCACCATAATACTTCACTGTGTGACGTGTTAAAGCACAAAGACTTCATGTCAGCATCACCGATACTTCCTGACAGCATCACCGATACTTCCTGACAGCATCACCGATACTTCATGAGAGCATCACCGATACTTCATGAGAGCATCACCGATACTTCCTGACAGCATCACCGATACTTTCTGACAGCAGCACCGATACTTCATGTACGCGGAAGCGATACTTCATGTCGACGGAAGCGATACTTCATGTACGCGGAAGCGATACTTCATGTCCACGGAAGCGATACTTCATGTACGCGGAAGCGATACTTCATGCCCACGGCAGCGATACTTCATGTCCGCGGCAGCGATACTTCATGTCCACGGCAGCGATACTTCATGTCCACGGCAGCGATACCTCATGTCCGCGGCAGCGATACTTCATGTCAGCGGCAGCGATACTTCATGCTATCGGTGCACACGATATATGATTATTAACTCACATAGTGATGTTCATCATGTGTTAGAAAAACTTATGTGACTTCTTAAAATGTGGTCATTTCTCAATCATTACAAAAACCTCCTACATCTCTGAAGCCGGTCTCATGGGACCTGACAGTCAACTTCATATCCCGTGTTGTTATATCCCTTTGCTATCGAAATGCTTCTTTTTCATTCATGTTAATAGCATTTTCATTTAACATAATTCATCTTATCCATTCACGTATTCTACAGTATCAACACAGCGCGTAGGTACTCATGTAGAAAGCGCTGAACATATTCAAAAAAAATCAGTAAAATCAGCCTGCAAAAGCTTCAATTCTCTACTTAGCTGCATCTACTTTGTACTACAAGCTAGCACATCTGTTATGTTTACGCTTTGGAGTATTTTATTTTCCTTCAGGGGCAGCTAATGCATTGTCAATTTTTTTGGCGTGCTGTATACTTCTTCAATAGATTGCCCACCTTGTTCCGTGCCTAGATTGGCTCGTTTCTTGATTGGCTTGTTCCTTGATTGGTTCGTTCCTTAATTGCTTCGTTCCTTGAGTGCTTCTTTCATCGATTGTGTAATCACGAGGGCACATAATTGTGCAAGGATCTACGTACGCAAACAAGGACCTCTAAAATGAGTAATTCGCCGTTGTCTACGGGGGCATACCCCTCTGTGTTGGGCCTCATGCGTTCTCGTACTACCGAAAACGCTGACAACGCGTGGGAAAAAAACAAGCAACAAAGCGAAAGATATGTAGAAATAAATCACGAAAAAAAAAGAGCACTTCTTGGGGATCAAAATGGTAAATCCCTCTGGGCTGGCGAGAACAGAAACAACCTGAGTTGTAACGGGGTGAAATACAACTACTCGCCTAGCTCAAATATGGACACTATCGGATACATGAAAGCCGACGCTCCATTTAACATGAAAGTGTGTGTTGCGACTGGGGAAAGTACTGAGAATGAGCACGCCCATGTAGGGAAATATGTGGAGGACACTCTGGAGGCATTGGCAGGGAACTACATGCATACAAATGACGACACAAATGAAGAGACAAATATGGGCACCAATGATGACACAAATGAGGAGACAAATGAAGAGACAAATATGGGCACCAATGATGACACAAATGATGACACGAACACGGACATTAATGCGGAAGATATTGTGGGGGGTAGCCTTGAAACACACAAACAGGCATGCTCGGGGAAAACGCCTAACATACGCGACGGACAGCAGTATGCGAGGGGGTTCTCAACACTCGGCAGGACGTTCGGGGAGGACGCGGAAAATTGCAATTTTCCTCTCATCCGAGATTTCGACACGGACCACGGCGTGGACTACGGGGCGAGCTACGGGACTAATTACAACATGAACTGTGGAACGAACTGTGGATCAAACTACGGAACGAGCTGCGGGATGAACTACGCAAATAACTGTGCAAATAATTATGCAACGAGGCACGGGACGAACCTCAGCACAAACTTCAGCACAAACTATGGAACGAACTACGCAACCAGCTACGGAACAAACTACGCAACAAACTACGGAACTAATTACGCAACAAACTATCCAACAAACTACGGAACGAACTATGGAACAAACTACAACACAAACTATGGAAGGCGGTTGCTCCCCACCCCTTCCCAGAGCTTCAGCCCCAGCGCAAAAAATGTGCCATTTCACGAAAGGGGATTGCTGAGGACACCTCCCGCTGGCATGTACACATTTTTTCGGCCCAACAAAAAATACGAACTCTTGAAGTACCCTAATCAAATAAAAAAAGGAGTGAAGAAAAACTGTGCAATAAATGAAAAATATCATAAAGCAAAAAATGAGTACGCATCAAACACAGGAGATGTTCCTCCTTTTAAAAGCTCAAATAAGTACGCTTCATGCAATTGCCCAATTCTCCATCAGAATATGAACACAAACAAAAAGGAAAATGAGTGCACCGATATAAAGCAAATACACAGCGATTTTATTTATTTAATTATAAAATATCTATACTATGAAAGAATTCTACCGGAAGCAAATGAGATAAAAAGGAAAATAAGCAAGTACTTCCCAGACTGTGCGGTGCTGAATACAAATTTCGTAAACATATGTAGAGAAGATATCAATCAGAGATTTTTAATATGCAAGATAAATTCACACGAAGAAGAAGATGAAGAAGAAGAAGACAAAAGAGAAAAAGGATATTTTAAGAAAACATTCAATAACGAAAATATCTGCATATACCTCAGAGATATATCCAAAGATTTCTTTATAAATCCCAATGACGATACTGAAAGCGTCTTGCAGTACATCCCTCTCTTGTTCATTCATATTATTGACAGGTTCAGATTACAGTCCAGTAAGTGCAAGAAAAGAAGCTGTTGTTTCATTTCTCTTCTGTGTGATTGATTTTGTTATATGTGCAACTCGGAGTTGGGACAGGACAGAGTTGAATCCGTATTGACATCATGTTCCCTTTTCATTCTTGGTGCGTTTTAATTGGGAAGGCATCCTCTCGAATTCGTTGAGAGAACATTCCCAAGTATATGTCTTGCTCTGTCGTTACTTACATTTAGATTTCCTTTCCTTTGAGCCATTTTTATTTCGATGCATAATATATATCTACATTTATATGTGCATATATTTCATTGTTGGGCCCGCAAGTCCGCTTAAATTCAGTAAAACTGCTGCTTTACTGCACCACAGTACAACGTTGATATAGCTTTTGTTTTTTTGTTTTTTTTTGCTTTCTTTTGCTACTTGTGTGAAATTCTAGCTAGTGAGCCGAAGTGCACATCTAAACTAAGTACATGTCTGCACGACATAATGTGAGTAACGAGACAATGACGCCTTCACGCCCTGATTAGTGCTTTGTCAGGTTCTATGGGGCTCGCTGCACGTTAGTGTGTGCATATCTCTTCGTGCCACTGCATCATATATGGTTGTGCGCGCCTGTTTTTACCTGCATGTTGCATAGTACGCATCTGTTTACTTGTTTGTCCCTACACATTGGCACACGTCTCTTTTCACAGACATTATCACATGTCTCTTTTCACACACCTTCACACGTCTATTTTCACATGTTTGCACACTCATGTCTCCATTTTTGTTCGAACCTTTGTTCCTACATTTGTTCGCTCTGCTATCCCGACATTTTTCTCACAGTCCTGGCCCCCTATGTTTTCACTCTTCTGTCCTCAGATTGCCTACATGTCTTTTGCTGCCCATTTTAACACTTCCTTTTTCTGCCCATTTTATCACTTCCTTTTTCTGCCTATTTTCACACTTCCCTTACCGCATCTCTCCCCGCAGGTGACAATAATCACAAAGGAGGGAGATACATCTTGGCCGAAACTCTAAAACACACGGGCCCATACATTTTCAGGACGATGAAGTTAGGAAGAATCATACACATACTCCAAAAATGCATCGACCTGAACATCCTCTCCTACTACAACAATAATATTATTCCCATATTTACCTCGATGGCCATTTCAAAAACGTATGTTTCCAAAATGCTGGTTAATGAGACTCCCGATTCAAAGAATCACAAGGAAAACTCCATAACTATCATAAAGGATAGGATCTATCGCCTTCTGCATAGCTACTCAGAGGACAAAACAAAGGGAAAAGGTAATGCAGGCATAAAAACAGAAACAAAAGCGCGAATAAATGTGATGAAATGAATACAAATGATGTGTGCGTATAAACGTATCATCGTAAAAGTGTGTGTGCATTCACGTGTGTATACAACGTTCCCGGCCCCTCCGGATATCTTCACCATACACTTAGAGCCTGTGAGGGTGCCAGGAGGAAATGTTATCGTGAGCAAGTTCATCAGTAGTAGGAGTATAGTAGCCCAGCAGTAGTAGTAGTAGCCGTAGTAGTGGCAGTAGTTGTAGCAGTAGTAACCGCAGTAGGAGTAGAGTAGCCCAGGAGTAGTAGTAGTAGCAACAGGCGCAGCAGCCGTGTGGCATCAACGCCACAGTGCTTTAAACGCGCTGAAAGTAGGGGCCCATTAAGGGCATACTAACGAGATTCAATTAGAGCAGTTAAAGAAGTAGTATGAATGAGAAAATTGGCTCTTCTCCATCTCAATGCGAAACATACATTTTTGACTAGTTAGGCACAAATACAGGCATCTCCGACGTGTGTAAAAAAGAAAAATACCATGTGTTTTCTTTTTTTCTTTTTCATTATCCTCAAGGTTTTTCCCTCAGTCGGTTACCCCTCATTTATAAAAACGTGTACAAAGAAAGCATAAATATCGATCAAATAGGATACTCCAAGCTAACCGAATTTATCAATAACGAGCTAAGCGATATATGCTTTATTTCCACTCAGCATAAGTTCCAATGCATCCTGATGCCCCTTATGGAAAATGTAAAT
Source organism: Plasmodium inui San Antonio 1 (assembly GCF_000524495.1). Taxonomy (NCBI): domain Eukaryota; phylum Apicomplexa; class Aconoidasida; order Haemosporida; family Plasmodiidae; genus Plasmodium; species Plasmodium inui. The sequence goes on from NW_008481838.1 coordinate 1,118,361, forward strand.
GAAAAAAAGAGATAGGAAAATTAATCCACTGCTATGTCGATCCACTGCTATATCCCACTTGCATGCACCTCCCCGATGTATACCCCCTCATCGCACACCTCCCGTAGGAGCAAAAACACCGAGATAAAAATGCAAAACTAAAAAAGGAAAAACAGTTAAAAGAATCCCTGGACTACATAAAGAATTACCAGTGGGAAAGATGCATATCGTATTTACACTTTGCAAATTATTTCAGAAACAGGAAGAGGGAAACCCAAGTGAAGGGGCCAGCTCCCAATGACCCCATAGAACAACTAATAAACAACAGCTTTCTCATTAAGCATAAGAATTACCTTGATCGCACTTTAAAAAACAGTTCCGATGAAAACGTCCCATTGCTATTGCCCTTGGACGTTTTCAATTTGCCCTCGTCGTATGATATGTACGATGCCTACCATAAGTCAGAAACCTATTACAGTACAAATCCTACGGAAGATAATTCGGTCATCAAATGTATAGATAATATGCAAAGCAAATGCAGCATCTTATATGATCTTAAAAAATGTGTATCCTTGGATATTTCCATTGAAGACTCCGTAAATGTTAACCACATGTATCATAACTACCCATCTTCATATAATGTGTTTCACTCTCTTTTTAAGGAGACCTTAGAAGAGATTCCCATTGTTGACCAGCATCGAATGCAAATTTAACGATTATACTTGTAGCTTACAATATGTGACACCTTCGTGCCACAGGATAGAACGGACGATCTTTCTCATGTACCGAAGGGGGCAAATGCTAGGCTCAACCGCCGTTACAGAAGGGGGTAAATAAATAAGGAACCCCTTTGAGGATTGAAAATTTGAAAAATTCAACCCCATCCCCACCAATAGTACACCCCTGTTGCAGCAATGTCTTTTTTTTTTATATGCACACTTGTAACCGCACATGATGTAGGTACAAATCTGTGGCTACTTTTTTTTGTTTTTTTTTTTTTACCCTTTCCCTATGTGAGCTACGCACTTTCCCCCTCATTCAATAAAAAGAAAAAAAAAACTAGTTATATTTTCTCATAGAAGCAATTTGATCAATCCTATATTTTACAGTCAACATGTATATATGCCCACGTAATTTTGCGAGGGAGGTGGTAATTCATTGGGCAACCACAACATAAAGGGGAGCAATATAAATGTTGGCATCCGCCCCATTAAAACCAAATGGAAAAAGAAAAATATGGGGCTACTTCCGAAATGGGAAAAATTTGCGGTTTTCATCATTTCGGGATATCTAGCCAGCATGTGATCGATTGGAAAATGTGGAGACAAGAATAGGACAGCCCCTTCCCTTACTGCGCACTTCATTTTGCGTTATCAGCTTTGCTTAGGCTGGAACAAAGGGGGGGATCGAAAAATGCGATTCGTCGACTCCCATTTTTTACGAGTTCCTCGTATGTATTTTTTTCTGTTTGTTGTTTTTTTTTTTTTAAACCTTTCCGCCTGCTATTCATTCGCAAGTGTTACGTCATTACTTGGGATGATATTTAAAATTCAGCTTCCCATATACGGCGTCTGAATTTAATTCAGATCAGCTTGGCACAACGTGGCTTCACTTAATCCATTTGGAGCGGCACGTACTTAAGCTTATCCAGACAGAGTTCTTCACCTTTTTGATGCGAAACGGTGACACTAAAGTGTGAGCAAATTCCAGGGGCTAATTACCCACAGTTAAAATGGAAAGAGTGGAGCATACTTTCCGAGGGTCCTCTCAATTGGGGGGGGAAGGTATGCTTCCACCCTTTGTAAGATGCCCCAAAACGTGTTAATGTTTGTGCCCCAATACATGGCAGCATGCTATCTTATTTCACGAACAGAAAAAAATTGTTGCATTTTATACGTCAACCGCGGGGTGGAAATAGCAACACAGGGTGGTGGGCATACACCCCTAAGGTGTAAGCGGATCTGCAAATTGCGTTTTGCATCCCCTGTGTCAATATACACACAGAAAGGGAAGTATCCATCCATGAGGGAAGAACCCATCCATGTAGTGTGTCCCACGTGCGTACCTCCAGTGCGATTGTTCCGCTTCCCCTCCCCTTGCTAATCACACTGGGTCAATATCTCAGCACCATTCTGCTGCACCAGAATGGTGTGTTCCCATTGCGAACAAAACGCATTGTCGTTAGTACAAACTGTCCACTGATCCTTCCATGTATGGATATTTCTACTTCCTTCCGATAGGATGGGCTCGATTGTGAATATCTGTCCCACTTGCATATGCTCATCGTCAGGATGGCCATTCGGATAATGATGTTCAATCAAAGGGTACATGTGCATATTTCGGCCAATGAAATGTCCACAGAATTCTTGTATCACGTTAAATCCATTTTTCTCTGCATGCTCAGTTATGACTCGTCCAATTTCAGAGAATTTTTGACCATGTCTACACACAGAAATGGCTTTGTAAAGGCATTCTTTGCTGACATCAACTAACTTTTGGTGCTTCCTCGAGATGGTGCCTATGCCGGTGGTCCCGGCACAGTCTCCGAACACCCCATCGACATAGACTGTGCAGTCGTACGTTATGATGTCACCGTCTTTTAGTTTCCTCAAGTTGGGGATTCCGTGGCAGACCACTGCAGGGGGGGGTAATGGCGAAGAAGCGACGGTTGCCGAAGTTGTTTATCCACTTTGGTGCAACTCTTTAGAGAAGTTAGTGCAACTTTTTTGCCAAATTGGTGCAGCTCTTTAGCCAAATTGGCACAATCGTTTATCCAGAATTGCCCCGCACATAGCTGAACCAAATGTGATCGCACGAAAGGGGCAGTACCTTCGTTCGGAGAGGCGCAAACTGTTTTGGGAAAGCCGTGGAAGTTGATGCCAGCCGGGTACACACCCTTTTTTATGTAAAAATTGAAGGCCATTTTGTCTATGTCATCTGTTGTTACCCCTTCCTTTGAATTTTCTAAACAAAGCTTCAAACACTGGGCTGCAATTTTGGCAGCCTCTTTCATTTTAGCGATACTTTCTTCATCCTTAATTTCGTACTTGATATCTGAATATTTGACAAACCCAGTTTCAGCGTAGGTGGGTCGGATGATGTGCCCAGGGACGCTTTGCATCGGCGTTATTTCGTATTTGCCTTGAAAGAGGAAAAAAATTGTATTCAGTTCATAAGGTTAGTTTCGTTTAAATTTTTGTGCCCGAATTGGGCGCCCATTCTTGGGGTGACTATTTTTTGCGAGTGTGGGAGAGCACTTTGGACAAATAAATGGGCATGTATCGTAGCGCGGCGTAAGGAGGCATAGCTCGTTTTGTCCCTCTCAGGAGGAAGAACGGTTGGGCACAGATATAACCCATGGCGTAGATGTCACCGTGTGGGAGGGGCAAGTTGGGACAAGGCAAAAATGAAATGCAGTTAACAGTTAAAACTTTGTAAAGACTGAATTCGCATTCCATTTGGCAACAGATCGTGGCGTCAAAACCGCGTGGACTGCATTCTTTCCACATGTTACAATGGGAACATTTTTTTAAAAAGAAGAGGTGCATGTCTATCACAAAGGGTGGTTCCGAATTAGAAATTCACATTATGGGGCGAAGAGAGATAAACTAGTAAAGTTGCGCAAAGGTGAAAGTTTTACTAAAGAGGAATAAATATGACTTGCCCCTAGATGGAGCCGTTTCATTCGTTGCGGGCGGCTGTGCCCTTTTCTACTTCCTCTTGCTGTGGCGAAGGGAGCCACATTACGAGCATAACGAGCGTAGCCAAATGGACGTATGTGGGTACGTGCGTATACTTACAAAACTAATGGGGGTAGCCTCCCTAGGACGTTGTACCTACATTTATAACGCCCTTGGCAAGGGGGTTAAAACTTCTCTCCTCGCAAGACATGGTTATTTTTTTGCCACATTTTTTGCCCATTTTTTCGCCCATTTTTTTGCCTCATTTTTTTTAGTTACCATCCTGTAGTGTTGGCTTGAAGGAACTCTTCTCCGGAACCTTAATTTTGTTTATTTTTGGAGTTAAGACATGGGTATGGAAATTAGGATCCCTCTTTCGTAAGGCAGGTAAAAATTTACGCATGGTAAACTTTTTTGTTAACACAGGAATTAATAAAAATGTACTTACATTTCTTTAGGGGAATTTTTCCCTCATTGTTTCCTTTTTTTTTTTTTTTTTTCTATCTCCTATGTAAATGATCAGATTATGTTGTTCAAGAGCACAAGGGAAAAAAATACAAAAGGAGCATAAATAGGTATACGTTACATGTCTGGTTGTTGAGAAAATTGCATTCGGTTGTTTTTTTCTCTTTTAACGAAATCTACGAATGGGTTTAAGAAAAAAAAACATCGCATTTTGACGAACATATTGCAACGAAACAGTGAATGATGAAGGACGAAAAAACGAGAAAAATATATTACTGGATTTGTTACCATCGGTAAAGGGGCACCCGTTTTTGTACGTAAAAAAAAATAAAATATGCAATAGGTATATAAGTAGGCATAGAATATATTATACTTTTTTTCCAATTCTTACAAAACGGGGTAAAAAAAAGAAAAAAAACACGTTTCTTCTCCAATCCAACGGCCACTCCTCCAGAAAAAAGGAGGTTACGCGCCATCCATAATATATAATATAATCTATGTAATACTTGTGTGTACATATACGCGTATTATATACATCTTTCCAGCACGAAGAGCCCCTTTTTCTTTCAACAAGTGAACCATTTTATATTTAAAAAAAATAAATTTTCAAAAACAAACCTCTTAACCTTTGCAATATAATGTACTTATAATTGTACAAACTTAAATACGATAATCATAACCTTGTAATGTTTTATCAAATTCAATTATTTAATTTAAAAAATTTCAGTTTTGTTAAATTGTTACAAAACGTTAATTCAATTTTTTATACAAGAAAAAGAAAATTTTTTTGCTCTAAGTTTGCCGTCAAGTTTTCCATCAAGTTTGCCATCAGTTTGACACAAAATTTCCTTTACCCGTTTTAATGACTTCCATCAAAGGGCAGCCTTTCGATTCGCTTGGTTTATTGAAAACAATATTCTTTCAATTCTTCGAAGAAAACGTTTTCGTTTCTGTGCCTCGAAAATTTATGTTCATTCTGTATAATGATAACCATGTGTTAAAGAGAACTGATATAGAACTTAAGCTGACTACGTTGACCTACGCTGACCTACGCTGACCTACACTGAGAGGATTTATATACCCCTGCTCCTTAACAAGTTGGGTCACCAGAAAGGGGGGAAGCGTCGGTTTTTTTTCTTTGTAAGTCATGTTAGAGGCTCCAAAAAGTAGTTAACTCAAGCGCGCTTTGGCTAAAAACCAGCACAGAAAATATATATGTAGATTTGTATATAATATATGCGGAGAATTCTTCAGGGCCCACCCTTTTAGTGTTAAACTTCGTTACCCTTTGAAGTATTTCGCCATTTTTTTAAAACCCATCCTTCGTATTTGCCATAATACTGTTGTTACCATATGCACAGTGACAATTAGAAATCACGTCGAAACGAAGGGAAAACACCAGCGCTTAGTTATACTCACAAAAAATTAGATACACGAAATAGGAGCCACTTTTTCAGCAGAGTCCAAGCGTATTCATATTCATCCTTTTCATAGCAGCACGTCATATAGTAGTGTAACATAACATTACTCTTATAGTGTTGCAAAATAAAAGGCATATATACAAGTCATCCATAAATTACTGAACAGACACCCCTCCCCCCCAGCTAGTAATGCCTCAGGGAATACAAGCGATTTCAAATAATTATCAGTTTTGTATAAACGTACCCACCTTTTATTATGTTTTTAAAAGACAAAGATTTTTCAAACAAAAAAAGAAAGAAAAAAAGTTCTAGCAAAAACTAATTCTTTATCATTCTTTACTTTTTACACGGAGAAAACATAGTCAAAACGTAAAAAGCTGACGTAGATATTAAAACATTAAGTAGACCAACTAGGGACCATTTAAGGAAAACTCGGACCTTCGCACCATGATTATTTTTGAGTAATTTTATCATTTGTTCACTCGTGCGAGGAATATAGAAGAAAAGCCAACAAAATGGAAAGGAGAAGAACAGAGGAGGACTTCGCTCATCTTTGAAGGTTACATCATTTGGAGAAAAAAAACTGTGGCCGCAGCAAATTGCATTAAAGGGAAAACTCAGTGCATATTAGTATGTCTAATAGGGGACCTCAAGTGGGAGAAGAGGCGTATGTTAGTGTTGCCACATAAATTTTTTTTTTTTTTACAGCTTTTTTTTTTTTTATTTCTACTCCATTTCATCACATAGGTTTTAGGTAGTTAACGTTGTGTTGTCGTTGAGTTTCCATTGAGTTGACATCCTGTCGTTCTGTTGCCACTCCATTGTTATAACTTTTTTTCTCTGTATATTTTTGTATTATTCCGTATTTTTCTGTAATCTACCAATTCGGCAGGTCTAGTCGCGTGGATTTATCCTTTATGTCCACATATGTAGACGTATATATAGTTATATACGTACATACCACACGATTTCGTACCTGTGTATGGGCCTCACCGGAGTACCGTTATTATTGTGATGACGGTTTTAATGCATTAGCCCAGAGATACAGCGCCCCAATAGGGGTGTGGTTGTACTGCATGTATTTATATACATATCTAGGTTCAACCCGCGGGAGTAGGCCCCCTGCTACTGGAAAGGGCAGAAGCACCAGTTTATCCGTATACCATTTTGTTTCGACGCCCGTTTCTTTGTAAATCCGTTTGCCTTTTTCCTTTTGGTTGTGCGTGGTGCATACGTAAACTAGTATACAATGCGCACCCGATAACCTGCCTGCACATCGGCCGGCAATAAGGCACATATATAAGAAGACAAGGCGAAGCAACACGCCCAAAACACACTGGACGGACACTACTCCACCTTACGAAGGCACATGCTCCTCGATCACCCCCACCCCCCCTTATCACACGTCGTTCTTTTAAATGAATGAATTTTGTGTATTAAGAAAAGATGAAGAAAAAATATACTTTGGGGAGTAACTCAGATTTTACAGGGTCAGATAAATCAACAGAAATATATATACAGGAGGAATCCAATAACGATGACGAAATAATTTTTAACAACTTGGACAAAATCCATGAGGAGAGAGAATTAGACGAAGACATCATTTGTGTTTATGGAAATGCTTTTAAAAATGAGGAAGAAATAATAAGTGGTGGAGGGTACAACGCGGAAGATAAGTGTGTCCAAGTTTGTATCCTGAATCTTAATCAAGTTAAATTGAAATCGGTGCTTCGTTTTATAGCTGATTGCTGCTCATTTCTCTGTGCCGTAGGGATTTGGGGGATTTTAGAAGAGGTTTTACGTATACTGTCGGATGATAATCATTATGTGAAGCTGTATTATTACATAATTTGTACCATTTTGTTTACTTCCTTCGCGTGCACTTTTAATTTGTACCTCTTGAAACGGGAGCAGAAGAGTGGCTACATGTGTGAGGACTTGGAATGCCCTGCGTGACTACGGAGAGGGGAGTCGTACGCACAAAAATGAATCCACATGGATGACGGAAGGTGCATGGAAAAAGGAATAAAACGATCGAACGAGGCTGGAAAAAGGGACCCCTGCTACTGGCCTTCCCACCATATTAATGACGACTTTTGTGGCCTACTTATCAGGGGTAATGTCCATGTAGGTACTTATGTAGGTGTATGGGAGGACATATATACCTACTACATTTGTATATTATTGTACCTTTTTATGGGCGCGCATAAGACTTGTATTTTGACCACAATTTTTAGATGATTATTCACCGCATTAATGTTCTTTTAACTAACGTTTTTTTAACACCTGTGCTGCGCCCAGCTCTTTTGTGATACCCTTGATGTAATTCACCATTTTTACATTTCCCTTTTTTTTTTCGTTGCTCCATTCGTTTATACGTCTGGGCGTACGGGAACTTATGGATATCTGATTATTTAGGTGCATGAATCAACTTTAACACTAAGGGATAAAAAGCCTTTCCGTAGGGGTCAAAAAATGTAAAAAGTTAAACGTGGAACGCGGTGAAGAAAGCCAGCGTAGCAGTCCTTCCCCCTACCGATTATGCCCAAATGTGCGTTCTTTAAAAGCGAAGGAACTCGTGGTGCGCGCGTACAATCAAATATGTTTAACAAAAGATGACCTCTCCCTTGAGTCATTTTTGTGAGAAGGCGCAAAGTAAATCGTCGCACAAAGGGTTACTCTGCTAATACGTTCAATTGTGCCTGCGAGCGGTATGCCCACGCGGAGAAATCTGACATCGGGTGGGGGGGATACAAATAGCTTAAAAATTGGTAAAAATTGATAAAAATGTGTTTTTCCAAAGCCGGTGAACATGGAATAATTTCCACTTAAAACATGAATGTGAAAGGGGTGTCGTTCAATTTCCTTGCTCTACACCTACAGGAACTATACCCTATGATGTGGTGTCCAAAATGTTCACCACTAGCCATGTGGAAATTACCACGGCTCCTTTGTTGAAACAGCTAGAATGCTGTTATGCCCCAATGGTAGGCCATTTCTTTTCCTCTCCAATTTAATAAAGGGTGGACAGTTTGGCAAAAATACGATAGAACGGGTGAAGAAGTTTCATGTAGGAACATAAACACGTCCGCGCGTAGGACAATATGTATAACTAAGTTGCGGTTTATGATCGGCCAACACATATTGTTCGCCTATTTACACAAGATAGAATGGTTGGGCATTCTTCCAAAAAATGGCTCTCTGGAAAAATTTAACTTTCTTCAAAGTGCGTCTTTGCTTTTTTAAAAAATTTGGCGGAACAGCATTTAATGTGTCGAATGAATTACCTTAAAATTCATTTTGAACATTCTATGGCGGTGAAAATCTCCCCCCTTAGTTCTTCCCCCATATGTCATGCTCCTCATTTAAACGCTCTCATAAAATATGAGCATGTTTGTATATACTTGTACATAATTAGATGTCCTTATTATGCCATGTGTTTGCCTATATTTTTGCTTATAAGATATGCGGCTGTAGCTCAGGGAACTTCAAACCTTTTTTTTGCTTCTGTGCATGAAAAATCATCCACCAAAAAAAGGAGAGGAAAAAATCCGTTCCTGTTTTTATAGACCAAAAGAACGAGGGAAAAAATTGGTTCCTATTTTTATAGACCAAAAAAATGAGAGAAAAAAATCCGATACTTTTTATAGGCCAAAAAAATATGGGTACAGCATCCGCTACTTGTTTTTATTGATAAAAAAAAGTGGATAAGAAAATTATTGTTCCCTTTTTAACTTTAAGTAACCTGTGGCATTATTGCATCCACGCAGTTTTAGGCTAAAAAGGTTAAGTACATATCTTCGGTAGAAAAAATCGGTGGCCATTTCGTCGTGTGATTGACCCCTGAAGGGAGTATTCTCTTAAGTACGTTCTCTATATGCATATCTACGCTTATGTACTTTTTAAGTGCAGGTCGTATTCCCCCTCGGCCTACATGCACTTAAACGCGCGTACTGCCACTTCGATGAAATAGGCGACGTACTCCACTTATTCTATCGCGCCACATAAAATTAAAAAAAAGAAAACAAAAAAAAAAAAGGCGCAGGAATAGCATATTTCCTTGTCGCAATTGCATTATCCCATTCTGCATATCGCAGTGGCATTATTTTATACTTCGGCAGTTAATTAAGAAATTTACTTCCATCCATTTATGTAACATTATATATACTCTCCTGTAAACTTGTTGGCAAAGTACATTTTTTCGTAGGCCCTTTTCGACTTCCAGCGATTTTTTACTCTTGCATTTGTGATACTTACCAGGTTTTGGAATTAACTCACTGATTGCAGAAAAAAAAAAGAAGCTCCCTTTTCAGCAGCTCATTTTGGCTTTTCCCCTTTGACGCGCCCACAACAATGGATGTTAACAAAAGTAGGAATTGAGAAAAACTTAGAGCGATATAGAAGTTGGCGAAATTGCGCATAAATGTGATGCTACAGATGGATATTTATGGGTACTATACCGCTTGTATGTATGGATGCATGTTTTTTTTTTTTTTCTCTAACCCCACATGGGTATGCGACAAAATGTATAGAGTGTACATACAGAATAAGAAACGAACGAGCCATGGAGGCCTACAGCAGGAAGGCAACATCGTGCCTCTTAGCCATTGCATAAAATGAAGGCCCTCTCGTGTTTCCCATGTTGTATGTTACGTGGCGGAGCTGCACGTATGGAAGCCTAGGTTCGTTTCCATGCCACGCTTAGGTAAACTTCTTGCCCCTCTGCTAACGTCGCTGCGCCGTTTCCTCTTCATCCCCCTCTTCCAGTTGAAGAGCTGAAGCACTTTGTGTCCCTGTGTAAGCAAGACCCGGCCATTTTGCAGAAGCCAGAGTTTTCCTTCTTTAAGGAATTTATCGAAAGCTGCGGTGGAAAGGTGCCAAAGGATAAGGACTTTTATGAACACATTCCAAGCGAAGATAGCACCGAGGAAAAGTCCTACAATGAAGACAAGGAAGAACAGGATGATGAAGACGAAGAGGAAGTAGAGGAAGAACAGGAGCAAGAGAAAGAAAATGATGAAGATTTAATGAAAGAAGAAACGATTGAATGTCCCCCTTTAGCTCCAACAATAGAAGGAGATTTATCCGAACAGGCGATTGAAGAAATCTGTAACTTGAAAGAAGAAGCTGTAAATTTAGTACAAGAAAATAATTTTGAAGAAGCCTTAGAAAAATACAATAAAATAATTTCCTATGGAAATCCATCCGCCATGATATACACAAAAAGGGCGTCCGTTTTGTTAAGTTTGAAAAGACCAAAAGCTTGCATACGAGATTGTACGGAGGCACTAAATTTGAACATTGACAGCGCCAATGCTTACAAAATTCGAGCGAAGGCATACAGATACCTGGGAAAATGGGAAAGTGCGCATGCTGATATTGAACAGGGACAGAAAATCGATTATGATGAAGATTTATGGGAAATGCAAAAACTGATTGAAGAAAAATATAAGAAGATTTATGAGAAGAGAAGGTACAAAATTAATAAGGAGGAAGAAAAGAAAAGAAAAGAAAGAGAAAAGGAATTGAAGAAAAGGTTGGCCGCTAAAAAGGCCGCAGAAAAGGCGTATAAGGATAACAGCAAGAGGGAAAACTACGACTCGGACTCCTCAGATTCGTCCTACAGCCAACCCGACTTTTCTGGCGATTTCCCGGGAGGAATGCCAGGTGGGTTAGGTGGCGGATTGGGAGGAGGGTTTCCCGGAGGAATGGATGGAGGGATGCCAGGCGGGATGGGAGCAGGATACCCAGGTGGATTTCCAGGCGGATTAGGAGGTGGCATGGGAGGAGGCATGCCCGCGGGATTAGGAGGAGGAATACCAGGTGGATTAGGTGGCGGATTAGGAGGAGGAATTCCTGGCGGATTGGGAGGCGGAATGCCCGGTGGCATGCCAGATTTAAATTCACCAGAAATGAAAGAGCTCTTCAGCAACCCCCAGTTTTACCAAATGATGCAAAACATGATGAGCAACCCCGAGTTACTGTCCAAGTATGCCAATGACCCAAAGTACAAGCACATATTTGACAACTTAAAAAATTCCGATTTAGGAAACATGGGCAAGCCCGGCGGCAACGGAAAAATCTGATTTTCCCTCAAGGCATTTTGCCCCCCCACGCGTATGAAAGCTGTTGACTATCTGCGCACGAGTGAGTACGTGGGTACATGTACATTATTTTACTTTATTGCAAATATGAGAAGCATCGCCTTCCCTTATAAAATTCACTTGGCTTAGCTTGCCTATGCTGTTCTGTGCTGTGCGCGCGTACTTTCGAAGTGCCATGCCCGACTGAATAGCACACCAAGTTGCATATCGGTTGAACAGCGTACCTAGCGTGCCCACTTGCCCCTATACGCGCCTGCTTAAGCACGTGGGCATGTATATAAGTACCTATGTCAACGGTGTGCCCCTGTTCCAGGGCATGTACAATATGACAAGCTGAGATTTACACGCTCTTTTTACCCACTCACACTTTTAGCTTATTCGTTTTTATAAAACCCCTTTTTTTCCACGCTGGAAAACTTGAATGAACGAAGCATAACAGTAAAAAAAAATAGGTGAAAAAAAAGGGAATAAGCAATTCCAGGTACAAAAGCGGCATGGACATTGGAAGGGAAAGAAAGTGTCAGAAAAACTCGAAAAACAGAAGCGCAAAAAAAAAAAGAAAAAAAATGGCTAATAAATTATACCATGCGCAAAGGTGAAGAAGCAGGCGGGCGCCCTGTTGGGAAGCGCAATAATAAGGCTTGTTGCAGGGAAGGGAAAAAATTTCAAACTTGGGAATAGTTCGCCATTATCTGGTGCTCCTTAAGCAACTTTCTTCAGAAGATTCCTGCGAAGAAAAAGGAAAACAGAGAATGTCAAGGGGGAATACACGTAAAAAAAAATGCTACAAAACCAATGCATGTCAGGGGGGGAGGACACTGGGGAATATGCCCCCCTTCGATATTAACATACACATCAACGTGCTTAGGCACATGTCCGTTTTGTCTCCACTTACGTGAATAATGTCTGTTGAGGGTCTTTCTTGTTCTTATTGTCGAAGGGGAAGTTTTCTTTGGCGTTTTCCTTGTTCTTCCTTTGTTGCGATTTTGGGCTTCTTTTCTTCTTAGATATGCTTCTGTGAACCACAACAAAGTAGCCATTTTCATAAACCATGTCTACACTTTCGTCCTGCCAGAAAGGGAAACATAAGTAAAAGAAAAATAAGAAAAGAAAAAATAGCACTTTCTGGTTAAGAGGCAGGATAGAAAATTTCTCACCTGGTTGGTATTTATAAACATGTGCAATTTTTTTTTTAAATTACCCAACTGCGTTAATCCCCTCTTGCGCTTCCTCTTCGGTCTAGACGATTTTGCTGGAAATTTTCTTTTTTGTTGATTCTGTATAGGGGAACAAAAATGGCAAATTAAAGTGCAGGTGGCGAAATGGGGATAAAAAATGATTGGGGTTGAATCCCGCAGGTGTGGGAAAAACAATCAATTTGTAATTTCATTTTTTTTTCTTTTTCCTTTTTACCCTCTTCCCAGAATTAGCCATCAAAATCGGGCCTCTTTATGTTCAGGTGATTATTTGACACTCCGAATGGAGGTGGGTGAAACAGCGAATGTTCCACATGGACGGAAATATGTGTACAAAAGAAGGTGGAACTTCTCTGACCGTGCAGTCGACTGTTGTACCAGCGCATGGGATACCTATTCATAACATTGTTACTTTCTTTTGCGAATTTTTATCTCCTCCTTTATGCACTGAAGTGTCAGTTTATTCTTTTTTTCATTATCAATCGGTGGACTCTACCGTCCAGTTTCATTTGCATCTCGTCATTTTGAAATTGTACCTTGGGCAAATCGTTCTTCTTTCTCCCTATTTTGGCTCAAAGGGGAGAAGAAGTTGCATTGGAATTTTTTTTTTGGGAAGGTTGGCCGCTCAAACTCGCGGTGAGCTCCACCAAAGACTGCGTAGATACACATACACACACGGACTTGTAAATTGTCTCGAGGGCGAAGGGGGAGTCTCTTCGTTGAAAAGGACGAACGCAATTTTCAAAACGAGTTAATCAGGATGCAACAAAAGGGGGTGGAAGACTTCAAGTAAATTTACCGGCACAATGGGTGGGAAGCGGTGCATATAAAAATTTCGAAAGGAAAAAAAGAACATGCTCGAATGGGATAATCTGTCTGTAAAGATGTGCGCCAATCAGAGGTGCAGATAAGGAAGCGAACAAAAAGAGTCAACATTCAATTTTTTCACTTTAGATTTCACGAAATGGAGTTATATTTATGTTAACATTCATATCGTGTAGTATTTCGTTTATTTAGGGTATAAGGCGTGTCACGTTCGTTTACTTCGAAATGGAAGGCAGCACTGTAGGGAAGAAAAAATGATTGAACAGAACAAAACAGAAAGAAACATAACGAAAAATAACAAAACGAAATACCAATCGTGTTAAAAAGAAGGAACGTTCGACAATTATTCAATTGTATTGCAAAAAAATACCTTTTTTTTTTTATTTGTTCTGCTAACGGTTGCATACACAACTGTTGCACATACACCAAGAGAAAAGTCTACCAGTGCGCTTGGACAAATTATTCAATTTTTGAAAGACGCATGACGAAATGCGTACACGGATGCACACATAACGTGTGTGGAATGATGGGAATTCGGAGGTGCCAATTGAGAGGTGGCATATCGGAGTGGAAAATATGTAGAAAATCGGAGGAAAATTAACAGCAGGATGACGGAGAAGCGTTCTTACTGCATGTGCAGAATTGTGCTCATTTCAGAAGCGCAGATGCGCCTATACGCGGGTGGACTGAGAAAAGTTCTCGGACGATACAACAAAAGGAGAAAATGTAACGATAGATGGGTGATCCAAGCAAATATAAATCATTAATTTTTTTTTTAAAATAAAAAAAAATGTCGGTTTTGTCCAAATAAAAGAGAGGAGCGATATCTTAAGATGTTCAACATTTCGGATATTATCTAAATTTTTTATCTCAATCTGCAGGCACGGTACTAAGACAATGTTAGCTATATTCCTAGGAATCTTCTAGATCTTTCTGAGACTTTTGCTAGGTATTGCTAGGACTTTGCTGGACATTGCTAGAACGATATGTATGCATTTGCAATGTTTGCTAATGTGCAGTCAGCTGCTCTCATTTTCTAGTTAGAAATTGCTATAAAACTTTTGCACTAATATTTTGTACCTTTTCTACCTTTTCTGACATTTGCCAGGGTTACTTACCATTGCTATAATTTATGCGCGCATGATGGCACACTGTGCATCCGGTTTTTCCTCGCAATGTGGGGCCCTCGAAATACAATTTCTGTAATTATTTTGACACTCTCCGGATTTTTTTGAAGTCCTGCTCCTTTATTGCTCAGTACAGAAAATATTTTTTTTTGGCGAAAATTACTTGTGCGAACTAAGTACATATATAGTTGTTGCGTACACTATAATATATGAATCCCACGTAGTCTAGATGGTTAGGATATTCGGCTTTCACCCGAACGACCCGGGTTCGAGTCCCGGCGTGGGAACAAAATAAATACCAGAGAAAAAAACATTTTTTAAAAAGAGAATTAGAAGATTTTTAAAATAATTTTATTAAAGCATATCTTTTTTAACAAAGTATACAATGTCGCGATTTAGAAAAAAGGAAAAGAAAAGAAGAAAGAAAAAATTGAAATTCAACAAATTTCAGCACATTTCAACAATTCTCACCACTTTCTAACTGCTAAAAATAAAAAAGTGAAAGAGTGCGAAAAAAGGAACAGAAATTAAGCGAAAAGTTGCCCATTTTTACGCCACAATTTCTAGTTAAGAAACAGGCAAACAATTTTGTTAACATAATATATGACTTTTTTTATGAAAGTGAGAGTTTAATATCGGGAAAGATAAGGAAGGGCGCCTGGTTATGCATTCGTTTTACCTTGTTACAAGAAGTCCTGCGTGTGAAAGTATACGTTTGTTTCACTCTTTTATTTACCGGCTGCCAAAATTGTAAACGCGCGAGGATGCGTACTTGGGCAGATAGATGACGATTTTCATTTTTAATTACCTTTTTTAAAAACGCATTTTATTGTTGCGTAAAAGTTATACCTTTTTAAGTTAATGTTGGTAACTTAGCATTTTATTCCGCCATCACCACCCGTTTGATCACCGAGCATTTAAGGAACTCCTTTGTAACGCTTTTACTACAAAACAAAAATGTAGATGGTGACTATCATATCAGTTTTGTATTGTAATATGTGCTGTGGGACGTAAAGGCCATTCCGATCTTCCTGATTGAGAAACTTCTCTTCGTCGTGTGTACGACGGGGCAGCTGTTGGCAGTGTAAAATATGAAAAGTAAAAAGGAAATGGTAGAGACGGGAAGCCGATCCATGCAACTAAATCCCTAATGCCAGATTTGTGTCGCACCTCATAGTTCAACTCAAAGTGGAGACATGAAAAAGTGAATAATCATCCAATAATTGAATTTGCTCAGTCCATGATCAAAACTTAACAATTGTTTCTTTTGCGAAATGAACTCTTCTGTCTTCCCAGTGTTTAGCGAAACACTTTGTGTCAAAATGGGGGAGGGGGAAAATAAAGAAGGGTCATTCGGTTGATTCATTCTTATGAGTAAAAATGCCCCCCACAACGTATGACATATAAATAGAAGTATGTGAATATTTTGTGCGCAGATGCCTTATGCAGATGTGGCTACATTTTATAGTACCATGAGAACATTTTTGCGCTCACAAAATAGGTGAAGGGAAAAAGAAGAAAAAAAGCTAAGAGCGGGCACGAGCTAGTCAATCTTTAACCGAAACTGCAATAAAGATTTCTACATATGCAATGAAATGATTTCTTATGATGTAACAACATTTTCAAAAGTCGTTCACAATTTAAAAAATGTGCACGAGGTGGGGTTCGAACCCACGCGGTCTAGTGACCAGAGGATCTTAAGTCCACCCCCTTAACCACTCGGGCACCCGTGCTCATAAAGGTATTTCTAAAAGAAATTCTAATTTATTTCGTGGTGCTTGCACCGAGAAATGGAGACCATACAGCCGCTTCGCATTTGCAAGAAAGAGAAAAAAAAAATTATTTCATCACTTTTTTTCAACAACTGTACATATAATTATTACCATTATATACGTTAAATAAATGCATCCATTAAATGTAAATGGGATCCTTCGATATATTTTTTACTGCAACTTTGGGTTCTACACGCATGGGTATTTTTTTTATAACTGCCTGCCACGTGCAGTGTTGGTTTTCTCCTTTCCTTCTCTTGTGAATCCATTCAGATATGAATGATTTGTTCGTTCGCGTATTTATTACGATTTTTTATAAAACTAACATTGGGTATTTGAAATGGCATCTTTTCTGGATCCACCAGAAGTTGAAGTGCGCAGTTCCAGTGATGCTCTTCAAATGGATATTTTTCTGAAAAGTCTTGAGAAAATAAAAATTTTTCTTTTTTAGTTTTTCTTTTTCAATTTCTGGTTATATTTTTGGTAGGTGAACGGAATTTTTTTTTTCATTTCATTTGAAATTTTTTTTTTTCCTTCTCGTTTGACTCAAAAGGGAACATTCGCAACTCTTGTCAGAGAATCCTTTACGCTTTTGGATACTTCTTAAAATGGCTATTTCTATGCAAGAGGCGATTCCCAATAGTTATAAAAATTGTATCCTGGACGATTGTGTGTGCAGATATCTGCTTCTCACGCAAATGTTGCCAGAGGTGCGTATAGTTACAGGAATTTATCAAAGGCATTCTGCCGCAGTAAAGGGGCATTATGCCCCCTATGGATAGCGTAGTAGGAAAAAAAAAAAAAAGCTTTCGTATTCCTGCACATGAACTTGCTTAGAAGACATTAATTCGATCCCTCCTGAACAGAGCAAAATGTCAATACGCTTATTGCACAGGGGATTCCTTCATTGGGGGTGTGGGTATCTTCAAGTTACACTGCATAGGATACATGGGGTTACCCCCCTGGAAATGGAATGCTGATTTGATAAGGCGTAAGTCATTAGGGAGAAATACGAAATGACAACCAACCTAGGGGGACGCAAATCAACTTGGATAGATCACCTCTTAAGCAGCGCAGCCATGTACTGCTTCACCAGTGGGTAAGAATGTGCAGACAAAATTGTACCTCTTGGAAGAAAAAAGAAAAAAGAAAAGAACTTTCCCCCATGGAATGGTAAACTGTTCGAATGCAATTCTATCAATATGTCGTCATAATTGTAAACTCCTTTCATCCATGCCACTGTTTTTAATTTTCATAATAAAGGACAATAGTAGTACAATATGGGGAGTCCCTTACCGTGTGAAGTTACCATCGGGGTGGGGAGAGAATTCCGTCGAATATTTCTCATTCGAAGCTGTTTTTATTTTTCCCCCAACTTCATCAAATTCGTATGAATTCAAATTTGGGAGTCTAAACAGATTGACATTTCTCACGGTTGATAATTCGCTCACATTTTTGCGTTAACAACGTTTGGGAAAAGCCAATTAGTCTTTTCTACTCTCTATGTGCCCGTTCATTTGTGCAGGGAGGTAACACGCGGAAGTCACCTCCCCCCACCGTGTGTTATTTCCCACTTGTGTAGTGTAAGAACTGGGGCAAAGGAAAAGGAAAATCCTTGCTACTATATTTTTTATGTGGGAATACCTTGAGGCCAGTAGGATGCTACTTAGCCCATTGGTTTGCGCGATTAAATACAATATCGATGGTGTTATGTTACTTACGGGTGGCACCTACCTTATTAGGCATACCACTCCGCTGTTACGTATTGGGCCTCCGCCAGGCCATGTCTTTCCACTTTTACGCCACCCCCCAACCTTGGACACTTTGTATTTTTTACATCATTAGTCTTGGCTAAATTTCGGCAAAACTTTCGCGAGACTACATCCCTCCCGTTGATCGTAAGGGTTGGTATGTCCATACGTACTTCTAAGCGATTAGAAATGGAACCCCCTCCCATATTGTGCTAAATTCGGATGTGTACTTTTTTTTCCCCTTCCTCAAGAGGAACGTCCTAACTGCTTTCTGCTAAATGTTTTAATTTCCTACGGATTATTAAGAAGTGAAGCTACCGTACTGTTCTTGTCAGCTGGGGGAGGCTCATAAGGACAGTAAAAGAGGAACAAAAAAAATGGGAAAATCATTACTTCTTTGAATGACTATAACATGGGCATCAAAGTTGTAGAGCGAAAATCCATAGTTCTCTTCTTTCTTCATCACTCGTTAGGATTTATTCTTTATTTTATTTTTTTTTTTTTCAGAGGGGGCGGAAAATTTTTATTCCCCATTTGGTCACTATCTTGTGACGGAGAAAAAAAAAAAAAAAAGAAAAAAAAAATTACCCCTTTTGGTTCGACTGAAAAATTCCATTTTTAGGCCTAAGTTATACATTTAGAGGATGAGTTTTTTTTTTTCCGAACGATCGGTCATTCTGGACTACGAAGGGAGAGGGATGGGAAGACGAAAACGGCTCCGCGCAGCATGACATATAGGGGAGTAGATAAATAAATGCGTAAATGTTTAGAGTAACTGATTGTAGAGCGGCATTTGTTAGAGCTCGTCTTGAAGGGGGCCATACAGAGGAGCTTTTAGGGTCACGCTTGGTTTCTCCTCGACCGCGCAGCGCAGGCGTGTATATATACACGGAAATGCGCAAAGACGCAGAAACGCAATCACGCAATTGCATAAATGCTTAAATGCATGTACATGTAAATATACGCCAAGGAAGCCGCCTAAATGGGGGAGCTAGACGAAGTCAAGGCACAGGGACGGGGGGATAACGATGGAGCCGGCAGCAGCAGCGGCAGCGAATTCGTTTACGAACCCAGGATCGTCCGAAAGAAGAGGTTTATGGATAACCTGGTGAACAGCTTTTTAAGTGAAAAGAAGAAGAGGAAAGACCAGGTGGAGGAGGAAGAAGATGAGGAGGAAGACGGAGAGGGTAGCGAAGAAAATGACTCAAGTGAAAATTCCAGTGGGACAGAAAGTGGGGACAACCAGGACGAGAAGGAAAGGCGTAAAAAAGATCGTAAGGGAAAAAAGAAGTCTGTCAAGAAGATCACAAAGGAACAAAACCAAGTACAGATAAACATGCAGAAGAGCCTCCTAGAGACATACTACAAAATGAAACTGCAGGCACAAAACAATGAAGTAGACGAGACAGAGGAAATTCGAAAGAAGGAGGAGAAAATATTAGCGCAGGTGTCCAAAGCGTTAAATGCACCACTACAATCTGTTAAAGAAAGAGCGAAAGGTATCGTGTATAATGAGAACTTCAAAACGATATGGACGCTACCAAGCAAGTATAAACTGCTAAGTGATAAGTACGTGAATAAAGTGAGAAATGTATTCTATATCGACGTAAGTGGAAGTGATATTCCACCACCTATTAAAAACTTTCGTGACATGAAATTCCCCAAGCCGATTTTAAAAGCTTTGAAAAAAAAGAAAATTGATAAGCCTACGCAGATACAAATGCAGGGATTACCATCCATCCTTCTTGGGAGAGACATCATCGGAATCGCATTTACGGGCAGTGGGAAAACGATCGTTTTTGTTCTACCTTTGGTTATGATTTGCTTGGAAGGAGAACTGCGATGTCAAATTGAGGAAGGAGAAGGACCACTCGGCCTTATCGTATGTCCATCCAGAGAACTAGCAACACAAACACATAATGTTATAAAATATTTCTGTGATTTTCTACATAAGGATAACTACCCAATGTTAAGGAGCTTATGTATGATTGGAGGAGTAAGCACATTTGATCAGGGACGAGAAGTACAGAAAGGAATGCACATGGTTGTGGCTACCCCAGGTAGACTAAATGATATGTTAAATAAAAAACGAATGACCCTTGAGCAGTGCAGATACCTTTGCTTTGATGAAGCAGATAGGTTAATTGATCTAGGGTTCGAAGAAGAAGTACGTAACACTTTAGATCATTTTTCCAGACAAAGACAAACGTTGCTATTTAGTGCCACCATGCCAAAGAAGATCCAAGAGTTCGCCAAATCGACCTTAGTAAATCCGATAATTATCAATGTGGGAAGAGCTGGTGCAGCTAACTTGGACGTCATACAAGAAGTAGAATACGTAAAAGAAGAATTGAAACTGCCTTACCTGTTAGAAGTGCTACAGAAAACTGGACCCCCTGTTTTAATTTTCTGTGAAAATAAGAAAGATGTAGATGATGTGCATGAGTATTTGTTACTCAAGGGGGTGAATGCAATTGCTATTCATGGAAATTTAGGTCAGACCGAGAGACAGGAAGCGATTAATTTGTTTAGGGAAGGGAAAAAAGATATCCTAGTTGGCACAGATGTCGCCTCGAAAGGGTTGGATTTCCCATCCATTGAACATGTTATTAATTATGACATGCCAAAGGATATAGAAAATTATGTGCATAGAATTGGTAGAACCGGTAGATGTGGAAAAACTGGAATCGCTACAACGTTTATTAACAAGAATCAAGAAGAAGCCATCTTGTTAGATCTAAAAGCTTTACTGATTGAGGCTAAGCAGAAGATTCCCCCCTTTCTAGAAATGCTTGACAGCAAAGGAATCAACTTAAAAGAAATCGGGGGAGTCAAGGGCTGCTCCTACTGTGGTGGCCTCGGCCACAGAATCACCCAGTGCTCCAAACTGGAGAGCCAGCGAAACAAGCAGATATCCTTCACCAACAAGGACGTTCTGTCTAGCAGTAACAAGCACAACAATATGCACGCCTACACGGGGGATTGGTAGGGGAAGCGTTAGAAGTGCACACCGCTGTGTAAGCCCCACAACAAGGACAACTAAACCTTACGGGGGTGCGCTCTTTTCCGCGTACTTACACCGTGCTACAATGCTTAAAAAATTAATTTTGCTAGGGTAGTTCCCGTTTCACTAGTGTGTTTGTTGGAAAAAGAAAAAAATAAAATATAAATAAAATAAAACAAAATAAAAAAAAAAATAAAATAAAATAACCACGGAACAAATGCAGAAGGGGTTACATAAAAACAGTACAACAGGCTGATCTTATGTACCTACGCTTTTATGCAATTTTGTCTTTTTTTTTTTAACCCATAGGCCATCCCATTCACTACATGTCTGCAAAACTGATGCCTATATGTGTGCTAAGATGCGTAAAAGGGCACCATGCGGTGTTACGATGAAAAGGGGTGCCTACGAATAGGTTCTCCATTCTGTTCCCCTTCGCTCGCTACGCATCCTAAATGTTCATCCTGCGCTCAATGAGTTCGCTGACTGGCTCCAGCGAATAGTGAGACAGATTCTGCATATATTCGTGTGCCTCTATCCGATCGATGGAATTTCGTACAACATCCAGGGATAGCATACTGCTCTTTATTCCTGGCAACCTCCTGGACATGGCCACGATGTCTCTATCCATTATATGCTTAAACACTTCCTGACTTCCGTAAAGCAAACCGGTTCTTTTTAAAAAGTTCTTTTCTTCATTTAGTAAAATTTGATCGTGAAAATGTTCAATGTTGTTTTCCTTGGCTTGCAAATTGATGTCCCTTATGGTGGTGACGTCTTTTATTCTGAAGTCGTAATTGAGCCTATCCAGGTGGGCGCTCTCCATTTTTGTGCCGTTGATTCGTCAGTTGCGATAGCACAAATTGCGGATGGCCCAGAAAGGGAAAAGTACTCGATGTGATGAGCGTAGTCTACGATATTCGTAAGGAATGACTCGCGGAAATGATTAAACGCGGCGCGTGGCGAAGATGGATTGCGAAAAGAATACTCCCCAATATGGCTTCTATCGCGCTTCCCTATTTTCTATTCACCAACTTTCTTGCAAATCGGAAGAGCAGTGAGATGACCTTTCCCCTTTACCTTAAGCGATAAAATTGGGATATTTCATCAAAGAGGAAAACAAAAAAAAATATATCTATTCTAAGAAAAGTACAAGTAAAAGATGGCGCCGAAATGTTTTTTAAGTGTGTCACGCAGGATTTCACTTTACTGTAACGTTTTGTGCTCGTCGCATACGATAAAAAAGGAAAAAAGATAAAATAAACTCTACGATGACAGGTAGGCTTTCTTTTAAGGTTTGTCTGCTTAAAGTTGAAGTGCCTTTAAAAATAAAATAATTCTCCTTATTAAGAAAAAAAAAAAAAAAGAGAACTTCGCCACCATATCCGCATCGACTTCAAGCCTTGGCCGAACAAATTACATGCCCCCTTTTTTTTCACGCCACACATATTTAACATCTCGGGTGTTCTTGACCGAATGATACAATCTGTACACACATGATAGGTTAAGAAGTCAACTCAATTTGTTTCATTTCGTCTCCTAATCCCCCGTCCACTTCCCCCATTTTAGAGGATTTATAATGTGCCAATTTCGAATGGCGCAAAAGGAATATATAACCGTCTTTACTTTCGATGTGGAGCCCGTATATTTACGTATCCACTCGCTGTCGCGTAGGATGGAAGGGGCTGCCAAAATGTGGCTTCCCCATGTAAAAAAAAAAAAAAAAGACAAAGAAAATGGTCCGCACAAGCCGAACAGAAATGAAACGATTGAAAAGTATTCGTTTGTTACAATTTCATCGGAGGGTAACGTAGACTAAAAAGTTTCCGCAGTTCACACGCACGTATATGGCGCATACGCACATGTAACAATGGTATGTATATATAAGAAGGGGATGGAAAAAAAAAGAAAAAAACAAATAGGACAAGCTACAATAAGTTTACAGAATGTGAAGAGGGGGGTTTATGTACGTTTCAAAATGGGGAAAACAAAAGGGTGAAAATGCGAAAATGAGAGAATACGAAAATGATGGTATCGTACAAGTCGAAAACACGGGGGGTCCCTCTTGAGTTGTAAATATCGCTTCTCACCCATCGCTCATGTCTGCGTCACGCTCAACGAAAAGGCCTTCACGAAGAGAAGCTTGTACAGAGGTATCTGCAATAGGTGGGGGAGAAAATATAGACAAGATTCGTTAGTCGAATTGTATAGCAGGCACAAATATGATCCGTTCAGTTTTTCCCCCTTTGCGTTGCTAAGCGTGTTAGCACATAATGCCCTTTTTGCATCATCTGCTGGGAGGAAGCCGTTAGTCATTACCACTGATGTGGAGTCCGTCCTGACGGATAGCTTAACAACCTTTTTTTCAAGCTGAATGGCCACTTCGCTCAGTATAACGAGATTGTTCGTCGTTAGGCAGGCGAAGTAGTACAGTTCCTGTGTGGGTGTGAGAGTGTGTGGGGAATGGGGGAACAAAATGAGCAGTGTTTCGACGGAGCAGTTTACAGATAGATTCACATTTCAGTGACGCGGTGAAGCTGTTGACTTAGCTGAATTGAACAGGAAAATAAAACAAGCAGTGGTTAAGCACGTTACAAGGATAACACCCCCTTTTAAGAGAAGTACATACCATGTTATTTACATTCCTTCGAGCTATTAGCGAAATGTTAAATATCTTCATCCTCTTGATTAGTATGTCGGAGGTAATAACCATGGGGCTTGAAGCCATCAGTATGCTCTACGAAAAAGTTAAGAAGTTAAAAGAGGGGAGGCAGGGGTAAGGTCAGTTAGGGTGTCTATCCGAGGATATCCCGTACATACTACGTAGTTGTAACTTCTTCAAACACGACACATATTTTCAGTGTACCTCCTTGGAATCCTCTATCAGTTGCCACTTTTTCTTGAAAATGTCCTTCTCCATGTTGAAATTTTCAACAAAGACGATGAAGATGTCATACGGCACGTTGAAGTAAAAAATGTCGATGCTCGTTCTTATGGCGACCTAACAGGTGCAAGGGACGGAAAACCAAACGGTGATTACGCAAGTGCCGTTATGTTAGGCACGTTGCAACTTAAGAGGTGGAGGGTGGGTAAAAAAAAAAAAAAACTCCGACGAGCTTCTCAACTGACTTGCAAAAATAGAGGCGTGGACGGGGGGGTGTTCGAATTTAGCATATTCGGGACCAGCAAAATTAAAATTTCTGAAAGGAGGTGTAGAAAAGGGCGGAAATTATTTTGAAGGGGAAATAAGATACTGGAAAAAGGAGGCAATTTCAAATATCTTCTGTTTAAAAAGGTAGTTTTCTTCATGGACCAGATGAGTAAGTCTTGCCATTCGTCTACCACAAAACTTACCTTTTGTTTCTCCAAAGGAAACATTTTGGATGTCCAGATTGTTGGGTGAGGAGAGCCCAAATCTGAAGAGAGATGAGGGGCAGAAGAACGGTGTTAAATGTGTGCACAAATGGGTTGTTACTACACGAAGAGGAATGAGCATCCATTACTATGGGGGAAAAACTGTTGGTGGAGGCATCTTTCTGTCTCTCCCCTCTCCTTTTTCTCATCGCGTTTGTTTCCTTACGAATTTTTGTTTATTTGCACTCCTGATATGACAACGGGGTCTGGCGTCTGGTTGGTCACGACTATTTTGAGCTGGATCTTTCCTGCGGAAGGGGGTGGATGAAAGGGAAAGTATTATACAAGTGGTTATGCGCAAAAGGGAAGGAGGAATTCACAAAAGTTGGAAGACATGTTACCGATCAAGATGGTGCATGCGATAAAACGCTTCTGTTGAGAGTTTCGTGCGTGTGCTCATGTGGTCACTCCCGTGGAGCACATGAACATGCACACCAAACCGCTATGGAAAACGAGAAAAGGCTACCTTCAATACGGTTTATGGACGACAAGATGGATAAGCCGGTTTGCCCCTTCAAGCCAGTATCTTCTGGAGATAAAACTTGGACTAACTTGACCGGGGGTGCACTTCGCCTAGGTTTGGCGTTACTAGATTCATCATCATTGAGGCCAATCAAGTCCATAGATTTCTTACTATCATCAGCGTCCTCATCGTCATCTTTATCATCATTAACATCATCAGATGAGTTATTAGATGATTCGCTGGAGGTCCTCGATCGGTTCGACTTCCTACTCTCACTAGAATAGCTGTCATATTTTTGTCTTTCCATTTGTTTCTTAAATTTAGAAACGTTGTAGTCATCCATATTGTCAATACGATTATCATCATCGTCGTCTTTGTCATTATGGAAGGAATAATTGGCCTTCTTAGAGATGAACGTTTCTGGAAGTTTATGATAAACGGAAGACAACATAGAAATATTTTTAATCAATTTATTTAGGACCTTGGTATCGGTAATTTTGTTCTCTTCCTGTATAGGTGGCTTTTGTGCTAGTACAACTTTTTTCGCAATTTCTATATTTTTTGATAATAATCTCCAGTATATAAATGCTCTGTCTCTTAAGTCAGGATTGTCACTTTCCTCGGTAGACAATTTTAACACTTTGGTAATAATATCTTTTGTATTTTTTGAGCATTTTAAAAATAATTTCACACTGGCAGTTAATATTTGTAGTTGCACATTGTATGGTTCGTCGATAAAATTTTCTAAGAAGGAGTCAATCAATTCATCGGCGTTTTCGATTCTTTCAACATACTCTCCTATGATCCAAATGAGAGAAGCTTTGGCATTAGATTCGTCTAGAGATTCTAAATTTTCACACAGAATTGTGATGATACTTTCGTATTTATTTGGGTACTTTCGAAAGATGTCCTTGATTACTACTATGCACTCTTGAATGACATAATTAATTTTGGTGTCTATTAAATCGAGCAAAATGTTAATACACTTCTCACTTGACTGAGGTAGCTTAATGGCACAACTGCCAATTGCTCGGACACTTTTTTTTACAAATTCTACGTCCACTTCGGTAGAATATTCTTTCAATTCGTACAGGACAAGGTCAACATTCTTGTCTGAAACGAGACGAATAATGATGTCTAGCTTTTCCATCTTCACATACGCAGGTTCGTTATACTTACAGAAAAACATGTTAATTTTATCGGCCAGCATATGTGGCAATTTCTGCGTTATCAAATTGATGTTTCTTAACGCTATGTACTGTATTTCGGGTTCTGCTGAGAGAAGAGTAACTAATGATGGACTTAACTTCTTGTGCACATTTTTGATGAACTCCTTATCGTTAATTTTGTCTAACAGACTTAGGATAACCTTAATGGATGAAAGAACAACTGCGGAGTTGGCATGGGACAATCTGGGAAGTATCCTTTCTAAGACTCTTTCTGCGTCTTTACTGGTTTTTGGCTCGTATAGAACTAGGGCGTCTAAGATGAATACTTGGCCCCATTCTACACACTCGTTAATTGCATTGAGAAGTTTATTCACATTATTTTCGTCTTTATTTATCACATCTTTTAATATACTTTTGTTTGAATTTTCGCATATGTCTGTTAGAGAGATTATCGCGTTCGCCACCACCATGGCGTTGTTGTCATCCAATATGTTCAGGAGCGTTTCGATGAAGCCCTCTTCTTCCACTAGCTTGGGCGATATGTCGTACAATTTGGCGATGCAAATTACGGCTGTTTTTCTCACATAGGGATCTTCATCTTTCAGGCACCTTCTTAACGGTTCAATAAGATATTCGGTAATTTGTTCTAACCTGATGCATCCCATCGTTCTTATGGCGAGTGCTCTGATTAGGGGATTCGGGTCGGATGAGTCTTTCCGGAAGGTGTTTACGGCTAAAATGGCTAACTCTGGCTGCACCTTTGCGTAATTTATTACGTACAGATACACTAGTTTCTTCAACTCTATGTTGGACGTCTGCATGCAATTTACTACATCGGAGAAAAGTGTGGAGACGTCTTTTCCAACTGTCATTGCGGCGATGATTTTTTTTATCGCTTCCTTTTTTTTCTCTTTGTGGGAGGAATGCAGCTCCTCCTTCAGTTCATGGATTTCCCCTTTTTTCGTGGTTTGGAAGTACCGCAGGTCCGACATTTTGGAAGATCTTTTAGTGAAGAAATTGGCCAGTGAAGGGGCCAGAGAAGTGCCGGTCTCGGCAGCGGTTTGGGAATCCGTTTTGTTGATTGATATGACTGTGCACAAAGGCACAAGCGTGTGTGTATGGGGTGGTGTGGCGAGGGAAGGGGTATGCTCGATGTTGAAACGCCTACTGGCACAGACGCAAAGGAGGAACAGGGAGCAAAAGAGGGTGCTAAGATGGGGTAGACGTACGCACGCAGCAGGCACGACGGTTACGCGATAGAGAACATACAGATGCTCTGACACGTACGTAGAAGCACGTGCATACGTGAGGTTTTTTTTCCTCGGGGGTTGCTATCTCTCGTTCGCTCAGCGTAATGCGTCGTTCCACGCTCCCATTTCTGTTAGGCCCTGCAAGATGGCCTTCAAGATGGTCGTCAAAAGGGCTATCAAAATGGTCGTCCATTCATTGCCCCCCTTTGGCGAGCTCTCCCAATTTTTATCCCTCCGTGTTTCTCTCAAAAGGGGTTAAATTCTTTGAGCCAAAGGGACCCACTGAGATGAAGTATTACATCCCGCAAAATGCATAAAACGGGAGGGTAAAATAGAGTGCGTCATCAATCTTTGGGCCAGCTTACCACAATTTGCCCTTTACTTATCTACGCAGTTCCCCCCCTGGGATTAATCCCCCTTCGCGTACTTTTCGTTAAAACGGCTTAATCTTCGTATTGAGAATAAGCTAAGTTTTTTTTTTCCCCTTTTTTTGTGCCTCTCTCCTATGCGTATTCGCATGTAAATACTTGCAAGAGTTACTTATCCTACTTGAAAAAAAAAAAAAAATCATCAGGGTGGAAAAAAATATAACTACGGGAGCGCCGAAAAGGTTTACATATGGACAAGTTGCATAGGCCAAATGTTTAACTTCGCATTGCGAAAGGGTGAAAAAAAAAAAAAAAGAAGT
This sequence comes from Plasmodium inui San Antonio 1, assembly GCF_000524495.1. Taxonomy (NCBI): domain Eukaryota; phylum Apicomplexa; class Aconoidasida; order Haemosporida; family Plasmodiidae; genus Plasmodium; species Plasmodium inui. Next base: position 1,146,669 of record NW_008481838.1, read on the forward strand.
TCAACAATTCTGCTACATTACTGCATATACTGTTTGCTACTCCAATTTTGTTCTTTTTTTTTTTTTCAACTTTTAAAAAGTTCGACCATTTTGGATTTACTTTTTTTTTGCTATTTGTCCACTGGCGCACGTTTAACACACTGGGGAAAGGGCTTTTTAGGGAATGACTCCTGGATCACTTCGCCGGAATCAATCCCCTGTTTTTTCCTTTTCCCCATGTGAGTTCCACTACGGGTACCCTTTCTTTCCCCTTTGCAGTAGAAAGCATGTAGCGATGATGTCAACCCCTTTTTAATCCGCCAAAGTAGCAGGCGACCCGTGAGGATCCTCTCCGTGCGTAAGGCAGCGTAGTTAAGCAGCCATAACTAGTGACACCTCTCAGGACAGTGTCCCGAACGGGTTCGTCGCTTCAGTTGCAAATCCTTGCGTGAAAGGTAAGAAACTTAAGCTTAATGTTATTTGAACATGTTGTAATTTTCATTGTTTTTTTATTTCCATTTTTTTTTTAAATGTGTGGTTAAAATGTGCAGTTGGGTGTGGCAAATGTAGAGCTATGTGGGCGCCTGCACATGAGACAAACTGGTTTATACGAAATTTCAAAACGGAGAGAAGAGTTGCCCATTTTTTGTTAGCAAATTGGGTAATATTGTGGGGTGAGGGGAAGAGAGAGGTTTATGAAATGATGAAAAAAAAAAAAAAAAAAAAAAAAAAATGTCCAAGTATATATGGATACACCCAAATATGCACATAATATATGTGTATAAGTTACTATCTTGGACAGCCCCCTTGGGAGGCTACCACCAATGGTGAAGAGGTGCAAAGGCGAAACTACCGCTTCGCACAGTTACATATTTGCAGAAACGAATTTCATACCGCCCTTGTTGGGGGTAAATAAGGGGTTGTACGGCTTCCCCCCCCTCTTGGGGTTCTTGCCCTTTTCATTTTTATTTTTAAATCGAATGTTCTTCTGGAATTGTTCATCTGTTGAAGACCGATTTAAAACTTGAACAAGGAAATTGGATCTCATGGTTAAATTTTGCGTTTTGTCGATAACTTGTTGGTATAGATTGGGGAGTGTGGTGGATATTTCGATGCAGTTTTTTTCACTGTCAATTTTAGCATCCAGTTTAGCATTTCTAATGAGATTAACGACCCATTTCTCGGCATCATCCCTGGGAAGGTTTACTTTATTTGCAATCATGTCAATGTTGATTGATTTATGGATACGACAGTACGTTTCGAAGATGATGTATCTGCTCTGTTCCTCTATAAAGGGCTTTAACTTAAATAGGAAAATATCTTGTTCGCAGATGGAGCCCAACTGAGCAATGCATCTTTGAGCCATATTAAAATCGTACTCAGTAAATATAGAAATTAGTAAAGAAGTGAAGGGGTCTGTATATTTAGGCTTCAACAAGTTTAGAGTGTTCAGGATAAGCTCAAAGTGGTCTTTCCTATTACGGTAAAATATAGCATACACACAATAGTATCTAATAATATGTGGACATATCAAATTGAGAATTGACAAATTTTTTTCATCGATAAACCAATCTTGTAGCATAGAAAAGGAATTATTTTTGGGGTATATACTTTTTACATATATTAAATACATGAAGAAATGGAATATCAAGATGAGGGACCAATGAATTAACCAACTTCTCTGCAAAATAATTTCACTTCTTCCTACCTTATCTTTATTTAGAACTTGACTCAATTTGACAATTGTTTCTATGCACACATTTATTTCATTTATAATTTCTTCCCTCACGATTAGTTTTCCTTCTTCTGTTTTTACTAACATGTATTCATCATTATGTAGGTTGGCAAAGAAGCTGTTAATGATGTTGCTGATGATACCCCAGTAGCACAATCTCATTTTGGGCGACTCCGAGATGTTAATAATTATTTCTGAGATGTTCAAAATGTATAGGAGTAAAAGCTGCTTGCTCTTTTGATAGTCCTTTTTCTGGTAGTAATACCTACTTAGCTTTAAAATTTTGTCATCTATGTTGTCCGTAAAATTGTAGGTCTTTGTTTTTTCTAGGACGTTTATGCCACACCATTCTCTTAATGACATGATACTTTTTTTTTCTACGGTCCCTCCGATTTTGTTCATTTGATCATTTTTGTACATATTCATGGCATCTTGGAACTCCTCTATTTCGACTTCCAGGCTATCCAGACAATTCACGATCACTCCCCTGTTTCCGTTGGTGAATTCGTTTTCGATGTTGATGATTTCCTTTTCGCAGCCTTCCTTCAGCAGACCCAGGCTCTGCTCGATTTCGGCTTCGTTCAGCACCTGCAGAGAAGTGAAGCGGCGTCGGTTAGGACTGTGAGAAGGGCATCGTAGTGCGACGCAGAGTGGTGGTGTCAGCTTAGCAGCACGGAAGTGAACAGACGGTCGAACAAATTGGCACGCATAATCGGGAAACAAACTGGCACGCAAAATGGTGGAACGCTGCCCACAGCGGAGCAGCAAAACATTCAACAAATCATCCCATGGGACATGCAAACGAATGTAGGACACCAGTCGGCGGAATTCTCCGCTGCGCAACGACAACCACTCCGGGTCATTAGCCCATCCATAGCACCCCTCTTTACACGTTATAACATACCTTGTTTTCCTTCATCCAACTCAGAATTATCTGAGTCATGTGCGGATCTAGGTAGGCGCATATTTTGCTGATCAAATTTGTTTGGTCATGGTTACTGCTCTTGTTGATTTCCATGTTTCGTCTTAGCTCTGTCGCGGGTGGGGTGGGGGTGGCTGGTCTCCTTCCAAATGGTTTCGATTATTAGTTATACTTAGGGTTCTATTAGGAGTTCTACTTAGGATTCTATTTTATGTTCTACTTTGTGTTCTACTTTGTGTTCTACTTTGTACACTATCTTTTTACTTTAGCTACTGGGAGGTCGTTCGTTAGATTTTCCCTTCGACGCGAGGCTTCGCAGTAGCATATATGTATATTGTAAGTACTCTTTCTTCTTCCTGCGTTTTATTTTATTTATTTTTTTTTTTTCCAGTTCGCAAAAGTTTTCAGAATTTTTTTTATTTTCAACTGCGAAATGGCTCTAATGTACAATTCCTCTCTAAATGCTAGCAGAGTTGCGTTCATGCGAGGAGGTGAAAAAAAGGGCACAACATTTTAAGCAATAATATTCATCTTAATGACCTTTTTTTTTGGATAATTATGAGAAATATGGATGTAGGGTGAGGAGCATGCGCGATGTTCCGTTTTTACGAAATTTTTAACATTCTTTCAAATGGGAGGAGTTACCAAAAGAGCAAGCGCATTTGTGCAGAAGTGAGAGTGTATATGTAGCTTATATATATAATTATGCATGCCTACTCTATCTACGTCACTTCGCATACATCGAGCACAACAATTCCCGTTGGCTATTTTGCAAAGTGCTTGTCATGGGAAAAAATCTTATCAGTGCAGAAAAATTTGTTTCGTCGGTGACGCATAGCTCCTTACGTAGTAGGCGCAATTGATGTAATCAAATTTTTATCTATAAATATAATTGACTACCTTTTGGGGAGTGTCACAACAAAAGGCGCGGACCTTTTCCTAATTTTGTTCTCCTTTTTGATTCAACGGGGGGTCCAGAAAAGTTTAAAAATATATATAATATTGGCGCAAGGTATTTTTTTTTTTTCAAAAGGGAAAATATTCCATTGCGTCAATTTTGTTTTTGTAAAATGGGGCCCCCCCCAAAAAAAAAAAAAAAGGAAGATGTCAAATTGAGTAGGCGCAACAATGTGTAGTCAACTTTTCTGCCATCCCCGCGGAAGGGTCTATTCTGTTTCCTACACAAATGTATATTTATGTATGCTTAGTATTCGGGGAAGGACATAGGAAAGGAACACCTACATGTTGTCGTTATGCGTCCATGGGCAACACGTCGCGCATGCGCCTTTTGACAACGACTCAGGACGCGCATTTGTGAAGGTTGAGAAAAGAAATGGGGGAGGGTTCAAAAACGCCGTTCCAATCTGGGTGACTCTTTTTTCTTTTTTTTTTTCGCATCTCCCCAAGTGGGTCATCATTTATGGGTACCTTTCATATCGGTGACAATCTTACGTGGCAGATTTTTAAAAGTTACTACATGTGCGCGTGGGAGGCTTAATCGGATAAAGAAGTATACAAACTGGAAAACTTCCGATATGCACATTCCGTGCGAATTTCTCCCCAAGTGCCGTGGCAGCACATCCGTAAACTACCCCCATCCCCCCTGTATATTTTGCCAAAATCTGCATATGGCGCTGCCATCTCTTCATCTGGCCCCTTTTTCACCCCGCTTCGTTAAAAATTGTGTTTATCTTCTGGAGAGGCATAGTTCCGTCTACATTCCTTTCCATCGATTTTGTCAAATAATTGTTTACTATATTTTGAACGAACGAAATATTCGTATTCGTGTAAATTCTTTTTGCATTTTTTTTAAAAACTTTTTTATACGAATACGCAGATTTGAAAGCCACCAGTATTAGCCACAGGTCATTCGCCGAGGTGTTCTTCCCAACCGGCTTGATAGTAACCATTTTGTATTTGACAAATTTAAATGATTTCTGTAAATCAATTCCGATGCTTACCACAACGCAGTCGTCTTTACCCGATAGTCTGAATTCTACTTCGTACAAGTTAAGCGTCAATTCGGTTTTGTTGCCTTCCCTTTTAAGGCTCCCTTTTTTGTGTGCATTCCGCTCAGCGCTTTGGAGCGGTTTAACGCTTTTTGCGCTTTTTTCACCATCTTCATCTCCACTGGAGTTGCTCTTTCTTTCCGCTCTCCAATCGGATGAGCTGTGGGCACCATCATTTTGGAAGTTAAATAGGCCAAAAAAATTAAAAGCAGCGTTTCTTCGCTTGTCATTGTTTCTTTTGGCACCCTGCATATGAGGCGTCGCACTACTGGGGGGTTGATCCTCCTCGTCGGTTGCCGAATTTGTTAGGCCAAATTTGATCTCGTCAAAGTTGATGGACAGGGTAGCAAGAAAGCGGTGATTTTCATCCGTTCGGTTGGTTTCGTTCGATGTAGTCGTAACTGTCTCGTCATCCGATATGGATGAGGCGGACAGATTGCAGAAATTATCGTGCGGGTCTTCAACAATCACCTGAATGGAATAATCATTCTTGCACAAAAGTGTCAATATTTGGAAGGCACTATCTATCGATATTAGGACGGGCCCCTTAGACGTAATAGAACATTTTTCAACACATTTGGGTTCTACTCTAAATTTCACAGGTTTCTTATCCAGAGTATGAGGATCGAAGACGGTGTTCCTTCCCCTTTTTTGATACTCCGAATTTATGTGCACATTTCTGTAGGCTTTACAAAAAATATATTTTCCTAACGCCTCAAATGGGATTCGGAAAGAGGTCCCTTGGGTGTATGGGACAATTTCGTGTATTCGTTTCTCATTGATTTCTAACCCTAAGAACCACTCTACTCTGTGCACCTCAAATACGGAACGATAACTTGAAGAGTCTTCGAAATGGACAATGTTGTTTACGTACATGTCACCCTTTATGCGTATAGGATCGGAATAGTCATCGATTATATCGTCATAGCGTGAATGAAAATATGAATTGTCTATTATGTTTACCTCGTGTAGGTATACTCCACAATGTATCCTTTCTTGACTCTCCTCTTCATGTTCCACTTTTTCATGCTCCACATATTCTGGTAAAATGATGTCTTCATCTGATGGTTCCTTTTTTTCTTCTTTTATTCTTTCCAATGATTTTAAAATGTCGCTTAATTTAAACGATTGATGCTTCTCCCTCTTCAAAATGTGAACTTCGTCTTCCAATGCTATTGGCTCGATGTGGTTTTTAACATGACAGTGCTTCATATAATGGTCCTTTCGATACAAATTGGAAACATCCCTTTCCGAGGAAAAGGCGAAGGAGCCGTCACCGTCATTCTCTTTTTTCATCTTTTTTGATGCCTTACCTTGGTTTTCATTTTTACTATGTAGGTGTAGGTCTGGACCAGGAGTGCGAAGTGAATGGAGGGCGGAAGAGGGGTAACAGTCTCTGAGAAGAAACGGAAGACTTACCAAAATGGGTTTTAAAAAACGTTTGGAAGATAACCACGATTTAACTGTGTCCCTTTCAGAAGGATAGTTACCAACTCGGTTGAGGAGCGTTTTATAAGAATTGTGATTAAAAATGGGCCAAATGGAAAAGTCCGTGTGGCTAGTGGGGGGACAGGATTTGTGACACGTCTCTTTAATGAAATGTTTCCATTTTTCTATTAAACAGAAGACACCATAAAATTATATTTTTGTAGTGCTTATGTGTTCGTTTCGCTCCCTGTGAAGCCCCTTTTTTCCTTGAAGCAGTGACACATAAGTTGAGGAAAAAATGTTGCACTTCCACTCCACCTGTGTGTCATTCTGCCCATACACTTTGGAGGCTGTCCAAATTGGTCCATCCCAATTTGTCCTATTCAAACGGTACTATGACCGCATGCGACTGGGGGGTGGTAAGTATGAAGGAGTTATTTGGGTACCCGTTTGTACGTAAGTAATGCCTCCATTAACCCATAACTTGTTCAGAAAAAAAAAAAAAAAAAAACGTAGTAATGTGAAGAAGTCGTTACGCACGAATTGTGCGAGAAGTAGGGAAACGTTGGAACATGGAGTCCTTTTTGTCAAATTGGTATGCACAATTTCACGTATTTACTTACATGAGAGATCAACCTTTAAAAATGCGAGAGAATTATTCATTGTCTTTTTCGGATTTGTCACAACCGTTTCCGTGATGTATTTATTTTCCGCCGCTATGTGAAAAGCAAAAAAGGCGAAGAAATGTCACTCGCGTGATGAATTTTGCAAAATTGCTGAAAGCCATTCCATTGCACGTTGTTTCTTTTCGAGGCAGAAGAAACTGCCTATATTCGCGCGCAGAAATGGGAAAAAATAAAGGATTGAACAAGTGAAATAGAGTAAAAGGAAGAAATGAAAGGAGAACCAAGGCGATTCATGCGAATTGGCTTAACAGGGAAGGAAAAAAAAAAAACTTCTGTCAGTATAGGAAAAATGCACAAAATGAAGATATTAAAGGAAGAATTGGCGATTAAAAAGTTGTTAAAGACCGCTATTTTTTAAATGCCCACGTGTGCATCGTTTTACAAAATTAATTCCCTTTTTTTTCGTCGTTGTTTTGGTTTTTGTTTTCGTCTTTATTTTTGTCTTTATTTTTGTCTTTATTTTTGTCTTTATTTTCGTCTTTATTTTCGTCTTTATTTTCGTCTTTATTTTCGTCATTATTTTTGTCATTATTTTCGTCATTATTTTTGCCATTATTTTTGTTGTTATTTTCGTCTTTCTGTTCCCTTTTTTTCTGCCTCTTCTACAAAATAAAGAGCAACAATAACGAAATTAAAATTAAAGTCAAAGTTAAGGAACAGGAGACGGAAAAATCGCCTTATTTGGAAAAATTCTGTTACAAACTGAAAGTGGAAATAGGGGGAATCACCTGCATTGGTTTACTTGCGTAATTGCATAGGCATGCGTTTACGTACGTGCCGAATCCGCCAACAGCGTGAGGTTGACTGAATTGAAAATTTGCGCAGGGTCAACTCTTTCCGCACGAAGTATAATAAAGGCTGTACATGGACAGTGGCATTCAAGGTGATGCCAAACAGGGCAGAGGAAAGAGAAGCTCATTACCCTTAAAACACTCATTTATGCGAAGACGTTTCCTACTTTTTTCCTTTTTCCCTCCTTAAATGAGAAACGGCATTTCTTTGATTAACATTTAGACCTTACGCGAAAAATACGTGGAAAAGATACATACCTTCGTTCAGCATATAAAAGACTTTATTTTGTTGCATTTTTTTTCCCTCTCAACTGTGATTTTCACCTGCGGTTGCTACACTGTCCTATATGCGTAAACGTACATTTGCATAGACGACTGCGCAGACCAGCGACTGACACATACGCCTTTGAGCTTAAACCCACCTGTAAATACACGTCCGCTTTGTTGCAGTTCTCGGCATTTTATTCTTCACTTGTCAGTGTGCCCTATTTTTAGCGGGAAAAGTAAAGCTGGCAGATTTGAGCCGTAAACTGCATTCATTTAAATTTTTGATTTTTTTCTTGCTGTTTCCTGAGCACAGTTTTCACTACACCTTTTTGAGGACTGCACGAATGGCTACATGTAAAGACACTCAACTGGATACCTCTGATGTGTAAAAATTACCCACTCTTTGGTCATCAGAGCGTATGTGTGTACCTTTCGCCTCTTACATTTCTTTTTTTTTTTAGTAAAATCAGGGCGCGCGTTGTGCTGAAGGGTTTTGTACCCACGTATGGAGAATTACATTTAGTTAATCGATTTTTCGCAATCACTCTTCCGCAGTTACCACTTCGCAGTTACTATTTCGCAGTCACGCCTACTTCACCGCCCCCCTTTACGTAATTTTTTGCAGCACTCCCCCCCTGAATGACACATTTTTACCCGTCTTATCATACCAAAAGATACAAATGTAACATTTTGCGAAAATAGGAAACAAGTGGGTATGCAAAGGGAAAGAAATTTCCCCCGCAGTGTTATTTTCCGTTCTATTCCCCATCCGTCTTTTATTTAACTATTTATAGCTTTAAAAAAAAAAAAAAAAATTGTGTTTGTTGGTATATGTGAAATTTGGACGTAATTTATTTTTATCATAGTGTGAGTGATTTTTTTTTTTTCTTTTTCCACGTCTCTGTTTACTACAGCATTTTCACGTATGTAGTTTTTGATATAATATCATATAGTTATGCAAAATTACTTCCGCGTGAAGGTGTCATAGTGCATTGGATGGAGCGCACTACACACATGCGTATGTATACACTTCCTTATATGTTCATAAAGAAGATTTGTTTTCACTTTTTATTTGTTTGTTTGCGAGTAAACGCGTCTGTCCTTTACGCGTTTGTTTTTCACATGTTTGTCTTTCACATGTTTGCATTTGACGCGCTTGTTTGTCCGCCAACGCACACGTTAGACAGTCATGCACCTCGTTTAGCAACTCGCTAGTGCGCTTCCCCCTTTGGTTGTTTTCCTTTTAATTAAAAAAGGCGGACTCGCCCGATTCTCGCACACCAGTGCAACGCCGCAAAGGAGGAAGAAGTACAAAAGGGTAACAAGTCAGCGTCATTTATGCCTCCAACTCGGCATGTGCACCCATGTACGTGAAGGAATGTCTGCGCATAATTAACTATATATGAATGCCTAGTTAAGCACAACAGAGCTATATAGGCAAAGCGTGAAGTGCTGCCAGGACGCACACGCGACGAATCTTAGCGAAGAGGAAGACCAAAAAGGAGGTCCAAAAAGGACGGCCAAAAAGGAAGATCCCAAAAGAAAAAAAAAAATCATTATGTTACGCTGAACATAGAGGAAATATACCTTCTCACCCCTCCCCTTTTATTCCTTTACCAAGAAGTATAACACTTAAAATGTTAAATGCAGATGGAGACAAGAACACGGAAGATACTTTAGACGATGATAGTAAAATAATTGTGGTGTCAGATAAGACGGACTCCAGTCGTGACACAAAGAAGAAAAAAAAGGTGCGCAGGATGGAAGAGAAAAATTAAAAAGAAGGCATGAGTGTGACGCGTAGATGGCATGTCCTCAATTCGGTGCACCCAGTGTATTCCTCTCCACTGAGTTGTCTACTTCATCGTATACTACGTCTTATGTTGCATCCCCTGTTACATCTCCTGTTGTTGCATTCTGACATCCCTTCTGCCGCCCCAATCTATCTGAGTCTACATTTTTCCGCGTCTCGCACCGTTTGCGAACTCTTAAAAATTGATTTCACTGCAATTGAGCCAGTGGGAATAATGGCTTCTTAGTCTAAAAGCTTTGGCAACGTATTTCCCATTCTTTCCCTTCCCCTTGCAGAAGAATAAACAGAAGAAAAAGAGAAGCGATAGTAGCAGAAAGTACTCCACGGATAAGAGCATCATAAATCTCACAAACAGCGTGAAGGAAGAAATAGTACAGGAAACGTCAACGGCGGATAAAAGAAGCAAGGCAACGAATGATGAGACCACCGCAGGGTATAGTGACGAGTACAGTGTCGAGTACGACGCTGAACACACGGGGCAGCAGAACAACGCCGAGGAAATCTTCACTATACAAAATAACCGGAGCAAATTTGTCCGTCTGTTGCCTGTATTTTTTATTTTCCTTGTTTTATTCGTCATATACCTGATATACGTAATGGTAAGTGTTTCGAGGGAGTAACCTACGCAGAGGGGGGCCACTCCATCTGGCGAATGTCCCTGGAGCATCTTTCTGCACGGGAATGACCCCTCTGAAAAGTTCTACGTGGAAAATAAAAAAAAAAAAATGATTATCTTTCTTTGGAAAGTACAAAAATGTGTATGCCAAATGGTTTATCTTTTGCTTTTTCCTTGTAGTACCACTGCCTTCCACTTATATTGAGAAACCACAGGAAGGTGTACATCAATTACGACTTGAAGAGGTAAGCTGGGGGTGGTGGTGGCGCGCTGTTATGGAGCTTTTCAGCCGGAAGGGGAAATTTGATATTTGTCCCATTGGTGCGTATGAGTTTGTGTGTATGTCACTGCCTGACTTCTCCACTCCGCCTAACCCATCCATCGCACCGCTCCACTCCGCAGAGGAATCACCGAAGTAGCCATTTTCCACGTCTGCCTGATCATGTACCTCGTGAATTACCTGCTGTCCATAGTAGTCTCCCCTGGCTCCATTCCAAACACCAATGAATGGGAAATTAAAGATCACCAAGAGAATTACGTTGACGATATGGATAACTACTTATTGGAGAAAAAAAAAACGGGAGAAAGGCGTTACTGCAAATGGTGTTGCAAATTCAAACCTGATAGGACTCATCATTGCCGAGTTTGTAAAAAGTGCATTTTAAAAATGGACCATCATTGTCCGTGGATATATAACTGTGTTGGGTACAATAATCACAAGTACTTTATGCTTTCCTTAATTTATTGTTGTGTGACTAGTGTTTTTGTGTCAATAACGATGTTTAATTCGGTTAGGGATGCCATAAATCACAAGGAGGTACGTCTCTTCAGTGCAGTTTGCATTCAGTGCAGTTTGCATCCTCATTCGTGTCTTTTGATGAGCGTCTGGAGGAGCGCGTTCAGCCAAATGGGTTTGACGCTGGGGATTTTCCATAACGCACAGTTAGAGGGAAACACATGGAGGAATTCCAACTGTTTGGATTTTTAGTTAACAGGAGTCGCTAAGTCGAAGTGGTTATTGGTGCAATTTAAAGTAACTTATTTTTTTTTTTTTCCTCCCCCTTTTTTTTTAGACCCCATTTAACGAGTTGTTTTTGCTACTCTTCGGAGAAACCCTGAATTCCTTCCTCGCTCTAATCATCACTTGTTTTTTATTGTTTCACATCTGGTATGTAGGACTGGGCAGCCTGATGGGCGAGTCAATCCCCGTGAATTTCGCCCCTTCTCATCATCCGTGTCCCTCTCTCCAAAGTGATCATTCTGTGTATTCATTTCCCCCCCCTGCGTAGGCTCATGTTTAAGGCGATGACGACCATCGAATTCTGCGAGAAGCAGACGAATTACCAGAATCAGTCCTACTCGGTAATGCGTCATTTTTGACAGTGTCCTCTTGCACCTGTTTATGCTCGTCTACCTGTCCTACCATTGACTCCTTCCTCATCCCGCAGAAATACTATAACAAAGGTATGTACCAGAATTTCAAAGACGTTTTCGGAGAATCCCCTTTCCTTTGGTTCCTGCCAATAGGTAAATTTTGAACTTTGCCTTTTCACAGATGATTGTTCAGTTAAGCGGCTGTATGATATGGTTTTTTTTTCTTTTTCTTTTTTATCCTGACGTCCTTTCTTTATTCAAAGGAAAAATTTGGAGAAATGTGTGTATCTGCATGTATCTATGTGAGTAGCGGCATGCGTACCTTGACGGTGTCGACCGGGGCTAATTGCATCTCACCCCCCCCATTAGACAACAGAAAAGGCGACGGAATAAATTTCATAAAGAGCTACAGTAAGGACTACAGCGGGAAAACGTCAGAAGAAACGATCCCAATAAAATCTAGCTGCTAATCAATTTGACCTGAGCCAGCTTATGGCCCATCCCCGAATTTTTTTAGCGTTGTTTCAGCACGAAATGACGACGGTCGATTGCTGAAATGGTTGGAGGTCGGCCAATAATCGAATGTTTTTTGCCAACTTATTTTTTCCCATCTTGTGAGTTGCCGTTGCGCCATGCCTGCACGCATATGCGGAGTATTTTTATTTTACTTTTTTTCGTACTTGTGTTTGTTGCTTATCACATCGCAAAGTTCTTCCCCCGCTTGAACAGCCAATGTGTGTGTGTATCCCACAGGAGTAACACCTACACAAATATCTAGTCTTTTTTTTTCTTTTATATATGTATACCTTTATTAAAATTTATATTTTCACCGATAATGTAGTTTTTTCTAGTGTTATTAATTTTTTCGTTTTTATCCGTCTCGCGGCGGATATTCCTCCAGCGCCACGCCCAGTTGCTGTGCTATGATATGCTCTATCATTTGACAATTTTGCAATTCCTCCGTTTTGCAGTTTCACAGTTTTACAGTTGTGCAATTTTCACACTTTTTTAATATGAACGTATGTTCTATTACCCATACGTCTTCGCACCCTTTGTTCACTAACAACAACTTGCATATGATTTTCACCAGAATTGAATTGGATTTGTTCAAAAAGACAGATTTTTATTTTTCCACAAAAAACGGGAGCTATTTCGGACAGCTTTGTAAGTTCCTCTGCTTTCTCGTGGCAACAGCCGAATTGTTTTTCCACTTATTCGTGGCCATTTTGGGGGCCAGGGTCACTGTGCTAAATTGGGCGGAGTGAAATGTGACAACTTTGCGAATGGGGTTTGCAAATGGGCGTGTGCAAAGGGGATGGGAAACTTGTCAACACTAGAAGATTATTCCCTTTTTTTTTTTTTGAGAAATGCAAAGTTTGATTTGTAGTACACCGAATTGAGCTTGGAATCAAGGGGAATGCATATTTTTTTATTCTGCACTTTCTCGTTCGCGTCCGCAAATATGACAGCCTTTTTAAGCACACCGGGACAGTGACTCAGTTCAAAATGCACGAGGGGCGAATTAAATGAAGGGAGGCTATTTTGTGAGCACTCACGTTTGATCAGCATTGAACATTTGGCATGATGAGTGGGAATGTTTTTATTTTTTTTATTTTAATTTATTTTTTTTAAAATTTTAAACCCCTTTCCAAAGAGTCCTTCATCAAAATATAGACCCGAATAACTGCCCGCGTTACGTCAAACTGTGGACTGCTAATTAAGGATAAGATGGAAAGCCTACTGAATGAAAAGAATAATTTTATTAGACATGTTTTGATGAACGCGCCTCCTGGGAAAGTAGCCGACTTGGTGTCAGGTGTGGAGGGATAACACGTTCTACACCCCTCCCAGTGATGCATGCAGAAAGGGGGGTGCTAAAAGTTGACCCCTCAAAATGATCCTAGGCATATGCCCCTGTTCGTTTACGCTTGTATGTAGTTTTCCACCCGGATTCAACACCCTTACACAGACTTAAAAACGCTCTTTGGAACAAGTGCGGTGATTCAAAATTCAATTGAAGAAGCCGTGGCCGCTCACAATGAACAGAACTATGCCATCATTCCCCTCTCGGGTGACGAATATGTAAGAGACCTGCCCAATGTGTCGGGTTGCTATTTCCTTGAGGCAGCAGCAGTGAGGCATACACATCCGCATGTGCCTATGCAAGTGCTATCAGGTGATCATATTGGCCTATTACCCTTTCAATAATGCATATGAGCCCAAACCCCCCCCCAATAACTTTCTCACTTGAAGGTCATCACCTGTGAGGAGTCCAAAGTTGGCAATTCCTACCTCCAGCCGAATCTGAAATTGCTGCTCGATGTTAACCACTTGAAGAAGGTACTCCCACACGGGAGTTTTTTTTGAAAGAAAATATATGTTGTGCGTGCTTCCCTCCACCTTTTCGGAAATTTTACGAACACATTTTATTCAATAGAAGGTAAACACAAAGGCGGACTTTGAAGAACTGAACTACCCAGAGCTTTTGGAAAAATATAGGTTCGACATTTGTGTATCAAAGGGGAGATATTACTTCGCCTTCTTCCACTGCATGAGTGGGGAAGTATAAACTGTGTAATTTCAATAACATTCTTTTGTATTGCTTTGCTTTTCTTGGCTTCTCCTTGTTTTTCTTTGCTTTATTTTTTTTCACCCTTTCACCGTACTCCATGTGACAGAAAAAGCTGCAGCGCAAAATTGGAAGAGTATGTCCAAGTGCACTACTCGAATTGGAACGAACTGCAAACGATTAATTACCCAACCGTTAATATCAACTCGAAGAATGGCCTTAGCGTGAAATGCTGCTCGTCTGTCTACGCTACGGAGCGCGAAGGCAGATTGAACCTCCTCCTTATCCTATGTTGCGACAGACACTATTTGAAGAATTTCCAGTAAGAAAAGAAAAAAAAAAAGAAAAAAGAAAATTCCCAAAATGTTCATGTTCAAATTTGATTCATAGCCAAACGATGGAGATGTCCATTCTTGTTTTCCCCCCCTCAGCGCCAGTTCGTGGAGAAGCTCCTGGAATGTGACTTTTTTAACAACGGATGAGGAAGTTCTCTTAAATGTAGAAATAAAATTAGCTCCGTTTCATCTTGTCCTATTTGGATAAGTACTTTCGCGCATACATATAAATGTTTGTGTGTTCAAAATATTTTCTCACATGACACTCCACCAGAAGCAAATCTCCTTTTGAAAAATTTCCAGGGCACCATAGACATAGTTCTCACATATTTCGAAGACGCGAACATCAATTTTAAGGCCACCAAGGGTTTTGAGAAAATGGTCCATGTGAACAACGTACGGATATGAATGAATGGAAAAAAAAAAAAGAGTGAAAACGGGGCGAACAAGACCCTTTTTCGTATTGACTTTACTATTACTGACACCTCTCCTTTTACACATTTCTAACCCATTTGATATAATTTTTTCTACTTAGGGTGTTGACAATTTTTCGGAAAATATTTTGTCCGCTATACGCGAGTGTGAGAATTGCGCACTTTATGAGTTAAACGAGTTTCTTATCCATACAGGTAATTTGCATAAGGGGTCATCAAGCATGCTTCATTCAAAATGACGTGGACTGTATGAAGGTGCACCCACACATGGGGGTGTATCCTCCTGATCCACTTCCAATTGGAAGAGTGACCCCACCCATGTGTACATCTAAGAAAGACAAAGTTGCACGTAACAAAGAAACCCTCTTTTTTTGTTTCCTGTGCATTCACTTTTTTAAGATAAGGAACTGATCAAGAGCACACGGAAAATAATACCATTCAATGGCGACAAGTTTGATTGGAAGGAGACGTACCATGACATTCCCGCTCAAATTAAGTCAGCACATGCATGCAAATATGTGTGCGTGGAAACATGTGCCTATTCACAAAAGTCGTATATATGGAACTTTAAAAAAAAAAAATTCCTGCACTGCATCGTCTGCCTACATGGCGAAGGGAGGCTCTTTAACGTGCACCGTACAGGGCGTGCGCAGAGTGAAACGCAGGGCGGATGCTACTAAAACATTGTTTCGCCACAGATGAGTTTGTAGGGTACGCTCCAAAATTTGATTGGGGCCTATTTCTGCCTCCGCTTTTGCTGGTGTTTTAAATCTTTGCGTTCCAAAATCTTCACGAAAAATTTCTTCTTCTTAGTGACAGCTAACTTTCCGAGATCTTTCATGTTGTCGATTTTTAAGGATTTCATTTTTTTCCTGACATCATGGGGTAATGAGTGTTCCAACAGTTTGAGTTGCATGAAGTTTTTTACCTTATTGTCTTCTCCTTTTTTCCTCTTCTCATTCTTTTTTGTTTTTTCGTTTATTTTTTCCTCCAGCTGCTTTAGCTTTTTGAAGGACTCGAGGCTCAAGTCTTCATCGTTTATCATTTTGCTTCTGGTTCATTAGATGATGCCTTCTAACAACTTTG
The DNA here is from genome assembly GCF_000524495.1 of Plasmodium inui San Antonio 1. Taxonomy (NCBI): domain Eukaryota; phylum Apicomplexa; class Aconoidasida; order Haemosporida; family Plasmodiidae; genus Plasmodium; species Plasmodium inui. Next base: position 1,162,713 of record NW_008481838.1, read on the forward strand.
GGCGTCGTAATTTTGCGCCTAGTTTTTGAGTGGCTTCTCAAGGATGGAAAAAACTTCCTAGAATTTGGGGCTAATTATATGAATGGAGAAGGACGCACTTTGTGCGGCGTAAGTATGTATGGATATATAATTCTGCCAATCTGTTGATTATTTTTCCCCTGAGGAGAAATGATGCAATTAACAAACGCTCACATGGAGTGGAAAATTCGAGTAGATGGTACCCACTGAAGGATGTTGCCCCTTTTTAATGCCCATGTGAGTTTCAAAAATGGAGAGTAGCAGCGGTGGTACGGCAAAGTCACATCAAAAGAATTGCTGCGTTTTGTTTTCTCCCTTCTTATTCGATATTGCATAAATAATTTTTATAGTTATACTTGACTGATTTATTTTTCTGCTACTTTTTGGATTGCTTAATATCTGTAGCTTCTTTATTTCGCCACAGACGAACGCCAATTCGGTTCAGTCGGGCTCATCTTATTGCCTTGCAAAGTGGGACGAGCTTTAGCGCGAAGCGGATAACTAACTCAGAAAAGACTTAAAACCGAAAAGGGGAAGTATGCCATCTAAAGCCTTCATTTTTTTATTTACATTTTAAGAAGCGTCAAAATTGCGGCGAAATTTATGTTGCATTTTAAAAATAAAAAAAAGAAATGTTCAAAAAAAAAAATTCGAAAAAGGGAAATTCTTACCTGACACGGCATTTATTTTTTACGACAGAAAAAGAAAAAAAATAAGGTGACAAAAAAAAAAAGTAATATAAGGCAAAATGAATAAACCTCGTTACAAACCTTGATAAAAGCAAAAGCTGATAATGATGAATAATCCCCCTTTTCACTTTACAAACAAATGAATAACTACAAAACGACAACTTTATGGACGTACGTGCTAATTCTTGGAGGGCACCTATATGATCTTTCAAATTTGACGGATCATTTGCACACATATATGTACGTGTTGTTCACGGGTACGGGGATGGACATGAACATCTGTACCATTTCGGAAAGGTTCAAAATTTACGCCTCCACGCTTGGACCCATCAATCAACATTCACAGCCGTTGACGTTCGCAAAATTTTGACGTCAAAAATGGGCTTATTCGTCGCACTTGTCTTGACGGCTGCCATATTTTCAATACAAGTCATATTTTTGCTGACCCTGGCAAAGATGGTGTGTTTTCCATCCAAATGAGGCAAAGGAGCTAAGGTTATAAAAAACTGTGAGGAATTCGTATTAGGGCCATTATTGGACATGCTTAATATTCCAGCCCCAGTATGCTTTAATTCTTTATTTATTTCATCTTCGAAATATTCTCCATAAATGCTTTTTCCCCCTTTCCCTGTCCCCGTGGGGTCGCCACCTTGAATGATGTAGTTGGGAATAATTCTGTGAAATAGGGTGTTGTCATAGTAACCCATTTCACATAATGAATAAAAATTGAAACATGTTTTGGGGCTATGGTACCAATACATTTCTATTTCGAACTCACCAAGGTTTGTGTAAATTGTTATGTGTCCTCTTTCACCTTTTCCTTTTAATTTATAATAGGATATTTTTTCTTCAAATGATTTTTTTTTCTCGGACACTGCGCTGATTATTTCTGTTTCTTCATTCTCTTCGTCGTCACTGTAGCCTTTACACAGCGTGAACATTTTAGGAGCTGCACGATGCGATCTCTCTTATAGTTTTCTGCGGTGTGTTTTTACGTTTAACAGTATGAAATTGGGCTCCTGATAATTCTATTACCCTTTTGATACGTGAATGGACGTTCTTTGGTTGGAAAAGCCTCCCTGTGGTGGTGTCCCCTTGCGCGCGCGACGGGCAAGGAGGCCACGTAGAAACGTTTGTAAGCCTATGCGCGTGCGTACGTGCATAGGTTCGTACACGTATTGTACGCCTGTAATTATGACTAATAGCAGTTCTTACAGAGCTGTTGCTACGATACAATGCACAACTTTAGAGGGGAGTCCAAGTTAGCCACTTTTAATTGTGCTTTTCCTTCGCAATGGCGAGGCTGTTTACAGTAAAGGCGAAAGGAATCGCTCACAAAATGGTTAACCTCCTTTTTTATGTACTTCTTTAAGCGCGCATCTTTTGACGCTTCAACGGAGGTATCATTTTTGATACGTAAGCAGAAGCACTCGTATTTTGATTTTGCTCTTTCGCAATTAATTTGCGCCATGCCTGGAGGACCTACGCGCAAGATGAAACGTTTAACGTTGGGGGTTACTGATCTCCAATTCTTGGGTAGATCATTTTGTGTTTTTTCTAAGCTTAGTGACAATTTTGTTTTGCCTTTTTGCGCGTCACGTGACGGGTTCTCAGAACAATTTAGCTAAAA
>NW_008481838.1:1165139-1243428 GCF_000524495.1 Plasmodium inui San Antonio 1
GGTAGGCACACTTGCGTACCACACGTTGGCGGTTTACGGGAGTTACTCCTATTTAATTGCATCTTTGGGGAGGATTCATCTACCATTTGCCTAAATGCTTCGTTTAACGTGACACGTTCCTCACCCTCTGTCCAGCATAGGTACAGTTTGAAATGGCACTTCCGATTTCAAATCATTTAAAAGGTGCAAATTGTTTTGTTAAATATTTTACTGGGAAGAAGGGAAACTAACTGGGGGGCGGCCTGAAATACAAACTGAGAAGTGTCTCCTCAGGATGTTACAGGGCATTCATAAGTTGGCATGAAATAGCCCCGAACGGGAGTGGATCACGGACGGAGGCACACATTAAAAATGAAAAAAATAGAAAAAAAATAAAAAATAAAATAAAATGAGGAATGCAGAAATGGGATAAAAAAAAAGGAAAGAAGGCGACGTAATGGGGGTTGCCAAATGGTAGCTACAAAATGGCAGGCGTATTTTTTTCACCCCTTCTGCAGCACAATATCCTCATAAATATGCCACCTTATTTTGTGAAAGTTGCAAAAAGTTTGCTTCTCGGCTTCTGTGCGCACGAAAGGGACGTGTGGCCATGTACGGGGAGGTAGGAAAGAAATATTCCCCGTTTATGTTGATGGTGTCCTTTTGTAGAGAGACAACGGTTCGCTCGACATGCTGCGAAGCAGGGATGTTGGCTGCAGTTACACACAGAACCAGCGGCACCACCACCCCTAAGGTTGACACTTTATCTTGTCACTTTTTATAATAATAAAATCATCAAACTTTCTGTCCTGGGAAAATACAAAGTCATCAACTTTGGGATAGATGTCCAAAGCGGCGCTGGAAAAGTGGTCAACACTGTGATTATTCTCTTCACGTGAAAGGGACAACTTCGTCTTAGGAATAACGTAATAAGCAATTTTGTTTAAAAATAATTTATTGTACAGTCTGATCATATTTTTAAAATTAATATTTTTATTTTCAGCCTCTTCCTTTGGCTCCTTTAACAAAATTAAGCGAATGATTTCTTTTTTTTTTTCTAATTTTTCCAACTTGTCCTTATCTTTTCCAAAGTGATTTCTGTACTCGTAGGCAATTTCTTGCCTGTTTAGAAGGGTTAAAATTTTTAATAAATTTTTCCCCGTTAAATTAAGCAAAAACTCACTTAAAAAAGTTAATCGTTCTTTGTTGCTCAGCACATGTAGTCTTTTAATTAGGCCAATGCCATGAAGTTCTTTCCTTAGAATGATGCCACATTTTGTGTGCAAATTGATATTTTCTTCAAGGTTAATAACTGTTGTTTTGCTCATGCGGTTTGCGCAGCCAAATGCGCTGAGGACAGATTGCGTGAAGCTGATTCTTCCTGTGTATGTGTGTCCAACAACCCCGTAGGTAATTTTCCTACCCGTGTTAAACAAGCTTTTCACAAGTGACCTTACAAATATTTTGTAGTTGGTACTGTTGCTGGGGACACTATTTGAATGGCCTTGTGCCAATTTGGGGCCTCCATTATTTCCTCCTAACACTAAATAGCTCAGATTTTGCCTCTCATAGCATATAAAAGGTATAGTTAAAAAACAGTTGCGAAAGAAATGTAGCCACTGTTGAATTAGAGGCACCTCCACCAAATCACATTTATTCAAAATTAAAATGACTTCCTTCTTGCACTGCTTAATAAAGTCTATTATATCTTCCTCTATGTACACTAACGGGTTCCTAACATCGATAATGTAAAACAAGGCATCACAATTTCGTATGATTTCTAGTAGGTTATCCACGTGCAAGTACTTTTCGTTCAGTGAGTAGTACCTTCCTTCCTTCGCCTTTTCAAACATGTGCATCTTTGCCGCGAAGTTTAGATCGAGATAGTTGTAAAAGGAGTTCGCACATGGGTTAGTTTCCTCTACAGGTGCGCTTCCACAGGTCGTGCTACCATCCAACGTATCATTTAGAAGTGCACCGCAAGGAACATTGATTAGTTCCCCATCAGGGGCCCCCTCTGAGGAAATGTCCAACTCAAACATCATATTCTGCAGCGTGCAGTCATCGTGTTGCTCCAGCCTAACTTCCTTGCATGTGTCCTCATCACCGTTATTTTTGTTTTTCTTCTTCGAAGATATTATCTTTATATTACTTAATATGTCCTTTTTAAAAATACATTCTGGGATTTTCATAGATTTCTTCGTACTCCTCCTGTTATGGATTTTTGTTTTTTTAATGATTTTTTTTAGCTTCTTCTTGTGTGCCGCTACTTTCTTTGTGATGGCATATTTCTGTTTAAGGGGTTGCCTCTTACTGGTTTTTCCTAGCTTCACCATTTTGTTCGGTTGTCTTTAGGCGCACAGAATGATTAAACGGTCCCTCGTAGAAGGATAAAACTATCCATAAGGCGCAGAAGAGAGGTGGCTAATAAGACGGAATAAAAAGTTGCCCCTTCACATGAACGGTTAGGAAAAATAAAAAAACGGGTGGTATACTTGCCGTGAAAGCTATGAAAAGAGAGAGCTGGATTCAGACGGAAGAAGTAGGCTAGCAAAATGGGCCCACTTTTTCATTCGCCCAAGAGCATATTAGTGCAGGTACAAACTCCATGAGAGCAGACGTGTATGTTCACGGTCGCATTGATACGCAGTTACATAGGTAAGCAGAATGGATAGTAGCAGCTTCTAAAAATGGGCACTGCAAGTGTTCCCTGATATGTTTCCTTAAAGTGGAAGTGCCCTTTATGCCACTCCACAATGTAGGATAAAAATACAATAAAATAGAATACAATGCAATAACTTCTAACTTTCGTTCCTTTCTGCTGTTCAGACTGTGGCAGCAACACCTTCAAGTGGAACAGAAAAAAAAAAGAAAAAAAAAAAAGGATTTCCGCACTTTCCATAAGCAATATGGCACTATAACATATGTATTTTTATCCATTCAACTGGGTAGATGAAGCAGCGATATCGCTTTTATAAAAACAGATGAGTTTTCAATTTTTAAAGAACACTTCCGTAAACATATTGTTATTTTAACGGGGAAAAAAAAGGCAGCTTTTCAATTTTCTGGTAAATGCAGGGTGATAAAAAAAAGAGGAGATTTTTTTTGTTTCTTTTTTGTGTCGTTTCGTAAAACATATGGAAAATTATAACAGGTTTTAGCTGGATGCCACACTCTTATAAGTACAATTTAAAATTTCGCCATTCGGAAAAAAGAAAATACAAATTGGTGAACACCGTAAAGGAAAGAAAATGAATTGCATCAAAAGCACAAAATCATGAAATGGAGTCATTTTTTGGTTCAAAAATTTGGAAAAAATTTGCTTTGCCATTTTTGGAAGCATGATCCATTTTTTATAATAAAAAAGGGCATATAGAAAACTTAACCCAACTCGACCAACTGACAAGGTGACATTTGTTTTTCCATTCACATATAAGGTAGCGTATGCGAACCGTTGTTGTGTTATCCTTTTTCCGGTTTAGGCAGCGAGCAGGCAGGAAGAAAATTTCTCCCTTTTTCGTTGTTTTTTTCTGTTTTTTTTCCTCTGGAAGGAGCAGAAGTAATCTATTCATTTTTATTTAGAGGTTCCCTTTTCTTCCATTTTGATAATACGATTATACCACACATTCCCAATTAAAAGCAAGTTGATAGGGAAAAAATGGATGGCACAGTGGAGGGAAAAGGCAAAAAAATGAAACCCAAGTCGCAGCGAACTTTTTTCCGCCTATTTTTATCCGTGTCCGATTTTAACCCATTCATGCCTTAATGGGGAGAGCACTGCGGGGAGGTCAAATACCCCCCCCTTTTGAAGAAGTTTCCATTTTTAAGCTTACCCAAGTGAACGCCGCAACGGTGGTTGCTCCTATTTGTAATATTTTCATCATCCCCGTGTGCAAATCGGACAGTATTAACTTGTATGCTCAATATCTTACTAATAAATCGCTTTGATGGACCCGGAAAGGGCTCTCTTTTAAATAAATAATTGCGCCGTTGGACAATGGCACATTTCTGTTCCTGTTCACGATGCCCATATTCACACACGGTTATCTCGTTAAACCAGTTGAAGTGATCCTTCGGATGCTTTTATGAAGAAATATAAAATTGTTCAGCAATTCGCAATAGAAAGGTAGAAAATGTGCATGAATCGGGGTGGACACGTTTTACCCTCATGTAGGGGTAAGGATAAGCATGCCATGTGTACTACACAAATGGGGGAACATATTTTCATCCCTTTGCAGCCTGTACATCTGCCGCTAACTCCTCATATGGGACGCATTGAAAAGTTTTTAAACTTTCCTTTTTTTTTCCTTCTGTTCAAGCATTAAATGCAGCATTCTCTATGTAAGCACCCATTTGGGGTGCCTAGGAAAAGGGGGGGGGGAAAATAAAACCGTATTCACATTAAAAAATATATCTTAAGGCTTAAAATTTGTGAGCTTCTACCACATCTCCTGGGTTCACGCCCTCCTCGTGTTTGCTATCATCTGGTTGTATCTGCGGTTAGAGAAAAAAGCGCGACGAAATTACACATTTTGGTGTTACAGCTTAGGTGCATATGTCTGTCCCCATGTTGAGACATTTTTCCTCCGGAACAAAGCAGCGTATGGAGTGCCTTATCGATCCATTGGCGGCCCCCCATTCATGTGTGTGTTTTTCATCACCGATCCGCGTGCTCCACATTTCTTCGTCCTGAGACATGACTGATGAGGATTCTCCAACTTGGCAAAATCGAACACCACGTAACTTTCGCGATTGACGAAGTAATCTATCAGTTCGCAGAAGTATCCCTCAATTTTGTTTTCTAAAAGGGGAGGGGGCGATGAACCGGGGTGCGTGAAATTGGTGAGAGGTCGTCTAGTATGGTAACCGCAACGGAGTGCCCATTCGATGGTCCATTGTCCACTGTTCCATTGTCCATTATTCATTGTCCTTTTCCTTTTTTTTTGTTTTTTTGCCTTATCCATTTTGTTACCATCTTTCAGAATAGGCTGAAAATTCAGTACCATAAAGTTTTGCATTTTTTCCTGCGAAAAGTTTTTTTTTGTAGGAACAGTTGATATAATGGGAAGTTGTAAGATCCATTGGGGGCAGTCCCCACTCTGTGTTTCAATTACCTTTGCCTTTTTTATGGCCTCATTTAGGGTTTGAAAGGAAAATTTCTCCACCTTGTGGTTACATATACCTTGTGTGTTTACAAGTGCGGGGGAGAATTGCTCAAACATTTTTTCCTTCACGCTGGTAAGCCACCTGAAGGGAGGGGAAGCCCGTGGGGTGGTGTCCACATAGGGTGTGTGTGTGCTTCAACCCAGCTAAGATTATCATCGAAGGAGTTTCTTTTTTTCTCAAGATTTGCCCTCTTTTTATATTACAGTTCGTCATGTCTTGGCCTTTTAAGGACAAATTTTTTATCATAGCAAAGTCGGATTTCTTGCTTTGTGCCATTGTATAGGAAGTAGTTGCAGAAGGGGTCTTCGTCACAGTACTTGCGCGATAGGGGGAGGTGAACAAGTTTGTTTGAAAATGAACGATGCTGTATTAGCAGATTCATGTAAGCAGGGTCAGAATGTAGAATTATATAAACAACGGAGGAGTGACGCCTCTGATGAAATCATTTTTTGGTTCCAACCAATTCTCCGTGGTTTACGCTCAGGGAAGATTTCCTTTTACTTATAACTAGGAAGAAGAAATAAGAGGCGATTAGAAGTTTCTCCCTCAGCTGATGGTTTACGGAAAAAATTGCATTGAACATATCTTCCCCATTTTCAACTAACCATTGTAATTTTTGCAGTCAAAATACGATTCTGCAAGAAGAAGGAAAAAGGGATTACGCAAATCATGAGAGGTAATGTGTCAACCCATATGGTGATGTAAATCATTTAGGGAAAAAGGTGAATACTTGGCAAGACCAAATATTTCTTTTGTGTTATCCCGTTGTTGAAGTTGAAGCCGGAAGTCTGTCCATCGGGGGGGGAGAGGGAAAAAGACGAGGCACACACGTGTATACATGCATCCGTGTATTGATGGATCTGTGTATTCATGTGCAAAACCATATGTGCCCACGTGGCGAGAAGAAGATGTGAACGATTAGTGCATAGCTACTGCTCATTTGCAGTGGTGCACTTGTCCTGTGCGTCAAGAGCGTAAACTGGTAAGAAGTAAAGAATAGAAAGTTTAGTCCCCACCACGGTATTGGCAACTGCCAGGAACAGACAAAAGTAGCGTATCCCCCTGATGATGCACCTCATTTTCAACAAGATAAACAAAGTGAATTACAAAAAAGGGTGAACAGACAACGCAGGGAGTGAAGAAAACGTGAAACAAGTTAACGTGTGAGAAGTGGAAATACCTTTGCTCTGTGCTGAAAAAAAGGGAATAATCTTAATTTGCACGTTTTTGCTGAAAAATAAGGCCCCCCCAAAAATTATGGAACTAATTTGGACAGTAAAGTCCACTTTGATTATCTCCTCGTTCTGACCATTCTGTGAGGATCTCGGAATGTATATACAAAGCAGTGCAATTAGTGGGGTACATAAAAATGTATGAATTAAAAAAAAAAAAAAAAAAAAACATTCAGCGGTGCAACAAAATAGGAGCTCCTTGACTCAGGCACCTGGAACGTCTAGCACCGTTTCCGTAGGCAGACTGGGTTTGTAACTTTTCTTGAAATCGCCTCTTTACCCTTTGCGTCTGTCCGTTTTGCAAATTTTACCATTTTTTAAAAGATTAAGGGCGCTTTATAATGTTTTAAAATGAAAGGAGAACACGGAGAAAAGTCACATTGCAAAAGTTACAGCGAAGCAACGAAAAGAGGCGGGGGGGCGAATCAACATATCTTTTTTGTCTACATAAATATAAATACACTAAAAAAAATTTTAAAAGATAGTTCCTCCTGAATTTAGCTGAACGGGTTGAACATCTCGTATAATTCTTAACAAAAAAAAAGAAAAAAAAAAAGGCCAGCACGGTGGTGAGCATAATGCGAACTTCGTCAATATTGCAAAAGGGAAAAAAAAAAAAAAAAAAAAATGGAGACACAAATGAAGAAATTAAAAAGATTCAAATTAGGTACAAAACAGGGGAATGTATATTTGCGGGATGAAAAATGAACTTCATTTTTATTTTGTTCCCAAAGGGGTATATGTGCAATTTATTCCGCAAGGGTTGCACAAGTTGGTGCTGCAAATGGGGTTGCTTGGCACGCTCTTTGGAGTTCAGCAGATCTGCTTAGGGCTGACATGTTTTGCACCGCTCTCAATAGCTTCCAACAGTTTCAAACCGCTTCAAACCGCTTGAAATCCCATTTCGGCGCTGCCCCTCAACCGATGACGAAGTGGCTCTTGAAACCCATTTCCTCCTTCGAGTCCTCCACCTTCTCGCGCCTGTCCAGGATGAAGATGAGGATTCCAATGACGGTAAGGCAGATGAGGGTGATGTAAATGATGGAGTAAAACTTCTTGGACGGGTTGACGGAGAGCTGAATTTGCCACTTGTTCGAGTTGTCCAGGGGGTATGGAATGACGAGGATATGCGAATTGGGGATGATAGACACCCACATGTTGTAATATTTCTGTTGATGTGTTGGCATGCCGACATAAAACTCTTCCACGTAGTTACTGGTTCGGCCTAGTCCAAACAGAACATACGGTAACTGCAAAGGGGAATGAGCGGATTGGCTTTTCTGAATCCCAATTCGGCTAGATTTAATACCATTCACATCAATTACGGTAATTTTGAAAGTCGGTCCATGGGCATTCCCCCCTAGCATTTTGGTACTTATCTTATCCTTCTCTTTGTAGCAGTCGTTAACACATATGCCATTTAACGCGGTCGACTTTAGGAAAAGCGAATCCGTTTCGTTGCTTCTGATGAAGCCTACGGCCCCATACTTGCTCTGCTTGCTAGACGTTTTGTACTTGCCAAAGATGAGTATATCTAACACGCCATTTTCAAAAATGTCAAAGAAAGCAGAGTTGTAAACATCCGTCACAATTTCGTCTGGAGATGTAACGAACTGGTAGAAATTAAAAAAACCCCGAACATCTACGTTATTTTCTTCATGTAGACCCTTCTGTTCATTTTTATAAATGCGCACATACTTCTGACCTTTATCATTTTTCAATGTTAGTAGTAGGTCTAAGAAGCCGTCGTCATCGACATCTCCGACGCTTAGGTAGGAAGGATAGTCTGCATTTCCTGACAAGTGCAACCCAGAGGTATCTACGACAGATACGAAGTCATCATTTAATTCTTGCACAAAGGTGAAGTCACTTTCTGAGCATAAGTTGGATGCCAATCTGCATTTACTTTCATCTGGTTTCTGCCAAGAATGGTCACATATCTTTTTTTGAACATTGGGGATGAAAAAAATTTTATCATCACTCACACAGCAGTAGTTACAGTAGGAGCTTTTATTACACGTTGGAATTACAATGTCGATGGATCCATCGCCATTAAAGTCCCCAAACAGGACTTGCAAAGAATTGGGTGGTAAATTATAATTTTCTTTATGCTTGACGTAGATGCCTTTTCCATCCACTATTTTGTTCAGCCAGATTTCCAGAGAGACGTTTTTTTTTGTGTTACTTTTATCATATACCGTGAACACCAAATCGGCTTTACAATCTCCGTTGATGTCTACAACTGCGCTTGAATTAGGGTTAGTAATTTCGCCTACTTCTGCTTTATCAAATAGGTCCATACTTTTCCACAGTGCACTTTTGAATTCCCCTTTTCTGTTAATCCAAACAAAACGGGAGAAACCTCCTGCCTCACTGGAAGGTATTTGTGCTATAAGATCCGGCAGTCCATCATCATTTATGTCACAAACGAGTGGGTGAACACTACTAAAGTAGACGCTTTCATTCGTTTCTTTTGCTCCTGCCTTTTCGTTACCCGGTACAGCAGCTTTCTCGTCCGTGTCACTTTCCTCATCTGATATGTCCTCATTTGCAATTTCTTTTTTTCTTGAATTAAATGCCTCTTCCAGTTTGTCATTTTCGTTCTGCAAAAATGAGGCAACATAATACTTGGGAGTTTTGCTACTATCCTTGGTGATTTTAAACAGCACGAGGACGTCTAGCGCGCCATCGAAATTAAGATCGATCGCAGTGATGTTCATTACTTGGCCTTCGAGGTTGACTTCCGTGTGATACACAAATTTGTTTTCATGGACGCTGAAAATGTACACATAGATAGTGCTCATCTGTTTATCTTGGTCATACTTAAAAAGAATCAAATCCGTTTTCACATCCGAGTTGTAATCCCCAAAATCGCCAATCTCCGCGTTTATGTTCAGTCCAAGATTATAATTTATTTTGTACTCTGGCTTTTCCATCGGACTTATAGATTTCCATTTCTCAAACAAGTTCCAGTTATTCCCTTGGACGTAAAAACCTGTGTAATTCGCTTCATTTTTTTCCCCCGATAGGTGCATAAATGTTCTCTTTATGATGCTGTACAGGAACAAAAGGGACACCAGTTTGAACACAATGCTGTATTTTCTGCATATTGCCATATTGAGCCTTTTGCTGAGCGCTTGGAGCGGGGGATGGGAAAAAAATAGGTCACCAAAATGGTGTATACGCAAAGGTTGGTACTTAAAAAAATAGGATGGTTAGTTCCCTATCAAATATGTTTTTTTTTTTTTTCTCTCCTTTTATGTGATAAAAGAAAAAAAAATTCCCCGTCTACGTCACGTATGGCTTATGCGTACGTTAACGGTATTCTATGTTCCCCTTCTCCAAATATCATTTTACAGAGTGACCAAAGGGGAACACGCCTTGGGGCAAGGGTTAGGAAGTCTCCACGTTATTTTAAGAAGGCACATACACACAGATGTGAAAAAAGAAAAAAATGAAAAGAAGAAGAAACCACTTCGTGTAGTGGTGCTCATGTGCGGGAGACTTCAACAACCTTTGAATTTACCCAACATACAAAATGAGCTTTTTCAAAAAAGTTCTTCATAAAATAAAATCATATACAAACAGGTGAAGTTTAAAAAAAAAAAAGAAAAAAGGCAAATCAGAGGGAAGCAGACGTATAACCATGCACGAAATCAAATGGCACGTCGTGTGTTCTGTTTTGCGAAGTTATACAGGAATTCGTGCACAAATATGTACATTAATAGGCGGATTCTTCAGCGGAGGGGGGCATTTCCCCAGGAAACAAAACAGGTTAAGCATGTCAGTTGGACTTGACACAAATGGGCACATATATATGTTCAGAAGGTATGCACGTAAGATATCTGCCTCTGATGCGTAGTCCCCCGAACAACTGCAAACGCTGCGAAGGAATTGATAACAAAAATTCTCTCAACTAGGCATAACGAGCGATGTTAAGGGGGTGAAAATGCCGCCAATTGTGGTCATGTGCGGCGAAGTATGGCTAATTATGGCTAAGTATGCCAAAGGATGATAGCAAATGCAGCAAGCGGCGGGGAAAAAAAAAAAGAAAAAGAGAAAATGCTGCTTGTCGTGAAAATACATATGGCGTGATGGAAAAGCATCGCAAGTCATAAACGGGTAAGATGAAATTGGAAGGAAAAAATTTCCCAGTTTTTTCACTCACTGCGAGTTTAATTCGCACCAGCGTTGGAGTTATATCAATGTGCGGATGCGCGTTTATTCGAGTCATCACTTATGCCATCTGATATACGCATGATACGTACATTTGGGCTGTATAAGAAAGTGCCCTGTTTTTTCGCAAGGTACCTCGGCAAAACAGCAAAGGTGGGATTTAGCGAGGGGTAAAAACGATGGGCTAAAAGGATGAGCAAATCTTTTTAACAATTCAAGAGTCAAAAAAAAAAAAAAAAGCAAAAATCAAAATTAAAATTAACATTAGCGTAAATGTGAAGGTAAAACATGGCCAAATGCACAAACTGCGCGCAAGCGTCGAACATCAAATGCCAAATTCCAAAGAGTAGAAAATGTAAATATAGATACACGGATGGGGAAAGAATGCTAAAATAAAATCCCCCCCTTTTTCTTTCCATGAATGTTTGCAAGCTGTGCCCCTCTGCTGGGTGTTGCTAGCGCCTCGTGTCTTTTTGGTCCAATTTTCAGTCCAAGAACAATATGTTTACCACTTCGGAGTTATTTCCGGAGGAACGCTCAGAAAGGTAAGAATTCCCCTTGTTTATTACGTCCAAATGGGGCGTGTACATCTCTACGGTCATTCCATCCCGTCTTCACTTAAAATTCTTCATTGGGAGGCTCATTGGGGCTATAAGAAAAAAAAAAAAAAAAAAATTATTGGTAAATTAAGAGTTGGCTTAAAAGGTGGTACTATCAGTCCAAGGCAGACGCAACAAAAGTGGCTGCACTTTGGTTAATGGTATATTTCCACATTGCTACGACGAATGCGCGTGCTGCATCGTTCAGACATTTCCGCGTACGCCCCACTCTCCCTTACTTGCACTGCTTGTCCAGAGCCCAGTTCCTCAAGTTGTGGTAGGTCGTAGCTCCGCAAATATTGTAGTGCGTCTTCAAGTTATAGTAATAAGGCAACCCCCCACATAAATTATCATAATCCAGCTTCTGCAGCAACTCAAAGTTGTATGAATTTTCATACATTTCTAATTTTAAAAAGTTAACCCCTTCTTCGTCCTTTAATTTGGTTAGCAGCTTTTCCATACTGTTGCAGTATTCGCAATCTTCACTGTGGAAACAAAGGAGGTGTGGTAATTTTTTTTTTTCCAAATTGAGAAAAGAAAGGGCGTTCCTTTTTCGTCTCCTCCGAGTTCCAGCTAATCTCTTGTTCGGCATAAAATCGAATGCTTGGTAAATCATCGGTGATGCGTTCTGAGATGTTAGATGTTTTGAGTGGTGGCCATTTTTTAGACCCACTCCCCTAACCGCGTTATCATTGTGGCGAAGAGAAATAGAACTTAAAAAAATTGTAAGAAAAAAAACGGACACAGAGACAATGCTAATTGTGCGAAGCCTCGGTGAAAAAAACATGAGCCAAAGATTATTCGAAGTGGAAGGAGTTTTATCGTTTTGTTTGGCCTAACTTATATATGTTATTTTGTGCAACGTGGAGGCACACATGTGTGGGCAGCTGGTCTTAGGACTCGTCCGGCGTCTTGAAATATGGCCCCTTTTTAAGTATACACGATACGAAATGCGGCATGATAAAAATTGCTCTGCATCGTTGCTTCTACTAATGACGTAGCGAATGAGTCACGTGGAGGTGAGTAACTAGTCTGTTTCTAATTTAAGAAGAGGAGGCGTATTTTCGATCAGGATAGGTACAAACTTGATTTTTCCTAAACAAAATGTAGATGGATCAAATTGGCATAAAAAAAAAAAAAAAAAAAGTGACTTCTTTCTTCTTATATATGCTTATATACCAGAGTGACAGCTCATTAGTGTGGTAAATCCTACGAGGCGTTTTTCAAATTTGCAAAATGGTACAAGCGTTAATTCCGTTCTATATTTCCTCCCGCTAGCTTAGGGAGGTTTACGTACTCTTTGTCGCACGCGAAATGTGGCACATCACGAAGAGCGGGTGTATGGCTTTGTATGTTCCTATCTCATCGCATACCACGTGCCACGACGCTTTGTCACGTCGCATTCACACGTCGCTATGCTGTGTTGCCTTTTCAAAAATGCAGCCGAATTGGGGATTCGCGCAAAAGGTGAATGTGGAAATTTTAAAAAAATAACCATTTCCCTTTTTTTCACGCCTCCGCGGTTTTTAAGTGGCGCCAAATGTTGCCAAACTGTGTATGTATAAAGCACAGTCAAAAAAAAGCGCACTGCAGAAGTGCGCACATACAAACGCGCAGATACAGGGCCACATAGATATAAACAGACCGCCGAATGCGCAGCCGGTTTGGGGAATAAAACACTCATAGAGAAAACCCCACACGCATTGTGCG
Source organism: Plasmodium inui San Antonio 1 (assembly GCF_000524495.1). Lineage (NCBI taxonomy): Eukaryota > Apicomplexa > Aconoidasida > Haemosporida > Plasmodiidae > Plasmodium > Plasmodium inui. The sequence continues at coordinate 1,178,002 of NW_008481838.1, forward strand.
ACATAACACCAAATTGTAAGCATTCCATACTCGAAATAGGAGAGAAAGAACTCAGCAAAATTGACTTACAGAGAAAAACGATTTTTTTTTCTTTTGCCAGCTCTACTTCCACCATAGGAAGACCATCCCAACGTGCTTAACCCGTACATATATGTAGTCCCTCTAGTGCAACCCACCCCTCTCCCATGATCGAGGGAAATTTCTGCCATACTTGCACACGTATGCCTTTCACATAGGTAGGCAGTCTTTAAGGCATCACACGATAGGGTTACAGAAATATCCCAAGATGTGTTTGATCCTTTTTTTCTGTATATATATGTTTCATGTTTTGAAAGGCTTGAAAATAAACACAAGAGTTAAAAGGGACATACGCTTATTGGTATGTAACGATATAAGGTACAAAAGAAGGCTACGCGAAAGAAACCTATGCTTATTAAGGAGTAAAATAAATTTGAACTTTTGGAAGAAGAAATATCATGAGAGGTCCATAGATGAGAAGCTGAAAGTCATCCCAGTGTACATATTGACAAATTATAATAATTCGCCCTACATATTTCACGAAAATGAAAAACAAGTGTGTTACCTTTTTCTATGTCCGCACGATGCTGAGAGTATGCTGGACGATCTAATAAATAGCAATGGGGTGAGAAATGCCAGGAATATAAAAATACATTACTTGAATATGCAGAAGGCTTATCAGCTGATAAACGAATTTTTACTTTTGAGAAAAGCAGAGAAGAGAAATCCTCATGTGAGCAAGAATAATGTCTGCTGGAAATTAATCCCATCAAGGAGACAAATTCAAAATGCACTTTTATTTTTATCGTTTAAAAAAAGAAGCGAACTGGTATGTCCTATTTTTTATGTAGACGGGTATTACCTACAACGGGATTCCAAAGACATTGTGCCTTTGTTTTTCGATGTTGAGGATTTGAAGAGCGCAATTGAAAAGACGCCCCTGAAAAATTACAAGATTAAGGTCCTAAATTTTGTCAATGTGATCTTTTCGGTAATAGGAGAGCAACGGCGAGAGGAGCAAGGGGGGGGGGAATAACCCTCTCCGTGTGTGCTTGTACCGTTTGGGTAGCCTCTACCAGAGGAGTTGCACATGCGGTGGCGTATAAATGTCCTTGACCGCAAGCGCAACATAAGCACATGCACATCTTCATATTTTTAGCACACGTGTGTGTTCTCTGTGCAACCATTCTTTCGAAATTATCCTTCACATTCGCGGATGTGATGCAAAAACGAAAAATTGCCCCCTTTTGCCACAGGACGATCACAAGAAGTTCGGATTCATACCCAGTTCGAAGAGCGTGGCGTACTTGGACACATTGAAAAAGATTGGAGTAAGGAAATCGTACTTTTAACTAGGCATTTTTTTTGTTTTTTTTTTCCAGCTCTTTTCCACAACACGTTTTTGTAACTGTACACCTTTCTGTATATTACGAAAATTTTTATTCACGGACTTGTTTTTTTTTTGATCACATAAAAGTGGTAAACTCCTCGTTGTGGGAATCTTTTTTTTACAGTTTTTTGGTTTTCTTTTTTTTCTGTCCATTTGTTTTTTTATAACATCGAGATTCCCCTTTTGAAGGAATTTCTCCTTTCTTTTTTCCATATCGCCGTTATTTAATTTGTTTTTTCTTACAAAAACTTTAACCAAATTGTAAATTAGTCAATGTGTGAATAGTACAGTGGCATACCCACAGCACCACGCAGTCATTTTACCCAACGGAAATTACCACTTAGTGAGAATACATTCCCGCGGAATTGATGGAAGCGAATTGAGGTGTAAAGTTGGGACAATTTCCTTGTCTTTTTTTTTTTTTTGAAACTGGAAACGGAAGGTGTGTGAATTGTCAGGGCAATCATCATGTGTCACAATTAAGTAGGACAGTAATGACACATACAGAGAAAAAAAATTGGGGTAGCTCTTCTTTCAGATCATGGGGGAATGATCCCCCTTTTATGGTTAGGGGGTAATTATTCTTAAGCATAAAATTACGTAATAAAGCCATAAGTATGTTTACACGTGTACACATCAGTTTTACATGTTGCAAATAACTTAAGGGCAAGTTTGAAATGTGAGGGAGAAAGTAATGTCCACGGAAAAACATTCTGGCAGAACTTTGCACACACACATACAGAGGGAAGGAAAAAAAAAAAAAAAAAAAACAAGTTAATCCCATATGGTGATACAAAAAAAAGTGAGGAAATTACGAAGATGTCGCGGAAGAATATGATAAAAAAATGTACTCATTCTTCCTCCATCTTTGCTTCAATTTTTTAAGGTGTAAAATTGGTTAAAAAAAGGGGGCTAAGGACATACCACTGATTATGCTTTTCTCACAATTCTTATTTTTCGCGGAACAGCATTTTTATTTTTTGCTGAACGGATGGGGTGGGGAATTTTCACACTCCTCCGTAACGCATCGTATATATGCATATTGCCAATCGTATCTCATCGTATCGCTTTTTTTTTTTTTTGGCGGGTATGGGCATCCCTTTTGCGCATTTCTTCTTTTCCTTTTTCGCAACAAATAGCACAATTTAGTATCATTTTTTTTGTTATCTTTTTACTGGGTGAAAATGTGAATGTTCATTTTAGTTTCCTTTTAAGAGTAGTTTCACTGGAACCCCAGCAAAAAAAAAAAAAAAGCAAAAGGAAAAATGTTCACATGTACTATATGCATATATTTGCATAAATGAGCGGAAATGTATGCTTAAAAAATTGCATATGAGTAATTATGTAAAAAAAAAAAAAATGTTAATTTGCGCCAGGGAAAAGGAAAAAAAGGAAAATACATCATTGGAGATACCATTTCTTCCCCATTTTACAGATTAAAAAAAAATAAAATAGTGACATTTTAAATGACACGGTTATGTCTTTGTCATTTGAAAATGAAACTGCAACGTTTTTGATAAACAAAAAATGGCACATCGACGGGAAAGTAGGAATAGCCAAAATTTACGAGATGCATAAAGGGTGAATGAACATGCACGGCATTGTGTATGTCTGCACTTATACATTTGCGCAATTTTTTTTTATTTTCCAACCATTGTACTTTTAATGGTTCTGCGCATTTGAGTTAGTTTTCCGCGCCTTCTGACTTTTCATCCTTTTTTTATTTGTTTCAGCGTGTTTGTTTCTGGTTGCGTCAGTTGGGAGGCCCCGCGCGTGCAAGCGTTAACGAATCGGCATATCCGCTACTGGCCAATAGGCGCACGTGTGGGTATGAATATCTGCGCGGAGACGTACATTTGTACATCTGCGCTTCTGTACATCTGTACTTGTGCACTTGTTTTTGCACCGTATGCGTCCCTCGGAGCCGCAGCACCGCAGTGTAGCACCGGGGCCACGAGCACATAAAAGCCTTCTGCCCATGTGCACGTCGCTACACGCATATATGCATACACACGTGTAGTAGGCTCCGCCAGGCAAAGCAAGAAACACTATGCATAATCCCAACAGGAGAAACTTTTCGAATATACAAAAGAAAAAAAACGTGAACGACATTTTACAAATAAAAAAAGACAGAACTTATCAAACTTTTGGCACACATACAACATATAGTAGAGCCAACCATCCCAGTTCTATGGTTAATCCAAATTTTCCAACTAATGGAAATAGACGAAAGGAGATGAATGATGAAACGATATATGGTTACAGCAACATAGAGGTTAAGAATAAGATTTTAGACAAAGAAAATATGATAAAAAATAAAGTTTATAACAACGCTAGCAGTAGTTTGAAAAAGAAGAATTATTATGAAAAATTAAACGCCACCAATAATGAGGAAAAGGAATTTGTCAAGCCGAAAAACACCGTTCTGAGTGAACACATTGGTAAAAATTACGTCGAAAAGAAGTATGGCGATCATAACAATTTGACGAAGGATCGATCCAAGTTTCGAAGAATAGGTTACTATAATGAGGAGAATAGTTTAAAAACGAATTCCGCGTATAACACTGTAAATAATGCGGTGGCTAGCAAAGGTGCTGTCCCCAATGCGAGTGGCAGCGCACCGCATCGCAAGTTTAACGATTTAAAGGAAGCTCCAAGTGGAACTGCCGGAAACAACACCGAGGAGGCTATTAACAACGCGAAAGGAGGTGCCGCGGAGGGGACACATAGTCAGAAACAAAATTTCGATCATTTCGGAAAGAAGAATTTAATGTATACCAAAAGTAACAAGGATCATAGGGGGAATTATAATTACTCCAAGATGAACAGAAATATGAACAAGTATGGCAATGCCGATTTTAGGGATCCCCCCCAAGGGACAGTTCCGGTGGGAACAACAGGGGTAGGAACACAAGGGGCGGTACCACCCCTACCACCTCAGCCCATTTCCTACATGGGAAGGGACAAACTATACCAGAAAAATCAGATCGAACAAAATAGTAAGCCCAATATGAAGAATGTCATGGGTGGAAAGGGTAGCTATAAAAACGACACACTAGCGCCAAAGGATAAAATTTTGAATGAGGAAAATTTTATCCAACATAACAAAATGAGTGATAACGGTGTAGCAACAGGTTTGGGACATAACGAGTTCCAGAGGAATAAAAATGTTCCTAATAGTAAAAGCGCCATGATGAACCAAAAAAATGGATCCAAAAAAGGAATACACCATAGCAGGCATAATGACGACATGGTTATGAACCACGAAAGAGCCCCTAATAATTACGCATTGAAACATCATAACCCTAATATGAAAAGAAACATGTATGCCCATTACCCCAATGCATCGAAAAATGAGAAAAATATGCCTCAACATAAATACGCGGTTGACAAAGATGGAAACAGAAAGGAGCACCAGAATTTTTCCCTAAGTACAATAGACTCGAATTTTTCTCATCAAAATGCTTTTGACAAAAAATTTGGTTCGAAATTTGTCGACCCACATATGAAGGATCGAATGGAGGGCATTAAGGAAAACTCAGCCGACTTTAGTGCCCCCCTGGGTGAGACCAAAGGAGAAGATAAAAAATATCCCCAAAATTCGTCTAACAATAATGAAAAGGGCATTAATGGATTGGACAGGGGTGCCCCATTAGGCGATAACGAGGAGGATGAATATCTTTCCACAGTCGAGTACAATCACTGCCCCCAAGTGGTAGGTGTCGCCACCACCAATAGTTGCGTGAACAATAACGCAGGTGGTAATAACACTAAGCAGTCATTTAAGAAAGACGGAGGTAATGCCCCTAATGGGAGTGGAAATGCCAACTTGGGGGAGAAGCAAAGATTTTTTGACAGGGCAGATGTGAATGCTCCTTCGAAAAGTTACCAGTATAATACAGTCGATTCGGGCAAAGTATCCCCCGAGTTTGGTAATGACAAAGCGAATATGATGACATGTGAGAGGAGAGGCCGGAACGTGGAGAATGCAAGTGATGTCGTCTCAAACGTGGCCGCGGTTAATGTGAATACATTTAACCTGGGTAGTGCCAATAGAATATCTAAGCGTTATACAGCTGTTAATACGCACCATATGAGGGATAAGTCCCTCCCGCAAAGTGCAAATCCATATGGTAGTACCCCTCAATATGAGGACGCTAAACAGGTAAGAAAACGTTACAATAATATGCAAGGGACGTATAAAGGCAAGAAAGCTACGAACTATGATCCTCCAAATGATGAAGACTACCAGAGGTACCCCTCATCAGAGGATTATAATAATAATAGTAATCACTTGAACAATTTTTTTTACGAAAATGTGAATAACAACGAGGAGGAACGTATGAGCAAAAACGCCAATGACGATGTTGACTTGGATGAGAATCATTACAACCCCAGAAAGGAACATAATTATGCCAACCGAAAAATGAATTATCAGCACTACCCAGAGAGAAGCGTGAAGAGACTCCATCACGATACAATGATGAATTACGCAAAGGACAGTAGAAAAAGAGACTCTTATGGCCCCGCGTTTGAGACATACTCGGAGGAGTATTACCCCGACCAGGAGTGTACGTCCCAAGTGAACTCTGCCTACGAGGAGTACCGGGAGGAGGACTACCCCGATGTCTCATACTCAGGTACGCCCCCTGGGGCACTTAGCCCAGCGTGTGTTTATCTTTGCGTAAGTCCGCTCCTGTTTTTAACCTTGCGTCTGTTTACCCCAACGCTTGCTTAGTGTGTTAATCTGCTTTTGTGCCCCTTACTCCCATTAGACATGGATAACCGTGAGAATAGGCGAAATTACCAGCGGAGCTATTCGCACGACTCGAAAAGCGGTATGCCCATGAGGAATATGTGCGCCCTTCATAGTGGAGGGGTGCAGTAATTGTGACGGGGGCTACGCTCCGGACGGAAGACACATCTGGGGCCCCATATTGTGCACAATCCATTCTGCAAAGTCGATTCTGCAATGTCCATTCTGCACACTCTGTTGCTTCCCATTCCATTCCCGTTTCTCCCCCTCTCAACTGCAGAAAAAGGCGCGCTCACAATCATCAGACTACCAGCTGAGAACAAAAAACAAGTAAAGAAAAAAAAAAAGAACATAGTTAGTTATGGAAAGTCCTTAGCCGAAATGTATAGTACAGCCATCCCGATAAACGAACAAGTTGACCCCTATGCATTAAAGGCACTGTCAAAGAACGAAAATTTAGATGAGAAAATATATGCACTGATTCCAAAGTCAGTGGTTGAGGTTCGTGAATATGATGATGTTACTCATGTTACTTTGCAGTCCTCTTCGCCCCTTTTCGTTAATCAAAATGATAATGTGAAGCAGCACATTATAACCACTACGTACCATCAGAAGAGCGATGACATTCCTAATATCGCGTCTTGTGTGGTTCCGGAGTCCGACGAGTCGTTGAAAGGTTTGCCTTTGCACGTGAGCGATGAAAAAGTCGCTTTGTGGGGCACGTCTTGCCCCCTCCAGGAGGGATAATTATTCATCCACCGGCGTTACTGTTGGGTTGCATATTTCATCGTTCGGTGTTTATTGTTAATTCTGCCTCCCTTCTCTCTCGCAGAGTCACTGGAAAAATCTAAGGAGTCCCTAAGCGGAGGAGAAAACGATAAAAATGTAATACACCCGTAGTGGTGAATCCGCCTTGTGCACATCAATCCGTTGTTGTGGTGCATACACAAATATATACCTATTCGTTTTACACATTTGGCTTTTCTCTTTCATTTTTTTTTCTCTCTTTTTTGATTTCTGCACCGCCTTCCGCACAGCTCAAGTCCATAATCAGGGGAACGTCGCTCAGAAACAAAAGCGGATCGTCCCTAAGCGTCAAGTTTAAGTTGTCCCAAGGGGACCAGGAAAACAAGTCGCAGGGGGAAAATGAAAATAAAACTAAGTCTCTTAAGGGGGAAGATAATGAGAAAGAATTAAATAAAAAAATAGAAGATCACATCCTATCGGAAGAATTAAGAAATTTAAAAATTGACAAAAGCATTACGGAAAAAAAAAGGGCTTCGATATTTGATGAGCCGAAAAGGAGACTGAGACAGGAAAAGAAAAGCGAACCAAATAGGAAACTCGTTTTGGATTCAAATAAAGTAAAAAATGCTACAGAAATTAAGTTAAAAAAAATTCAGCATGTTACTGGGTTGCTCGAGAAATATGACATACCGAACCCTTTCGAGAGCTACAACTTGGACCCCATAGATTACTCCCAATTGCCTGGAAAGAATAACAGCGCAAAGCTGATGAGCCTGGCTCACACGGTAAGCTGCATATGGAGAGCAATTCATAGGGGTAGCGATGCATAAGGCTGGACACCCTTCCCATTTGTGCTTGCACCCCCAAATGAAAGTTAACCACCCGGCGATTACACCACTTAAAGGTTTCCCCCGTAAATGTTTTCCCCCGTAAATGTTTCACCTCGTAAATGTTTCACCTTCGTAGGTTTCAAACAGTTACTACAAGTACGTTTTAAAGAGTATGGAAAAGGAAGAAATTAAAGAAGTCTTCAACGAGAAGCGGAAAAAAATGATCCTCAAATTGATAGCCTTGTTAGGGAACCAAATAAATTCCGAAATTAAGAAAAGATTTTCAGAGGCCAATGCGGCGGACACCTCCAAAGAAAGTGCACTGGTAGGTGGAGATAGGCGAAAAAATGTGGATAAAAATTCGTTGCGCGTGAAGCAGTTACAATTGTGTCGCTCCCTATTGGGGGAATAGCAAAAAAAAAAAAAAAAATGCGTTTGATTGTTGCGTTGTGTGTGGATAAGCAAACGAGTGGAAATCGCACACATGTATATTCGACTCCCGTTCATTATTTAATTTTTGCAACATGGGCATGCATGAGGGTGGATACATGTGTGCATATCTGAGGACGCACGTGAACACGCTTAAGCGCACTCCTCACCTATGCCTGTTTGACGCCCCTACTCGCAGAAAAAAAAAGAAAATGTGAAGCCAAAAATGAGCCCGAAGGAAAGGGAAATAAAAGTTGAAGAACATAATTTGATATGTCAGTACTGGGAAAAACAGAGCGAATGTATGAGCATGCTAATAAAGGAGTGGAATAAGATCTCAGAAATTTTAGAATCGATAAATGTAGATCCTAATAACATGATTAGTTCTCTGATTTCCCTGTATGGTGAAAAAACTGTCAGCGATTTTCACCTCAGTTTTGACCAGATAAAGGAATCCAACATTGAATTGGATGTGAACGTTGATGACATTTCCATTCCGAACATTGGGGAACCCCCCGAGAATAAGTTCGACCCAACTGGACTGACTGTGGCGAGCTTGATTCAGGTAAGAGAAAGAATAGAATAAAATAAAATGACACCATATCATACTATGTCTGATTACCTAAAGGTGCATAGTTGAATGAGGGGTGATGGTGGTGATGGTAAACCCCCCGCCGAGGTTAAATGTATAGATCGGCTCACTCCTGTGCTATTTGTTTTTTCCTTTTTTGAAGGACATGAAGTGGGACGTGGACCTGGAGTTCTCACTTAACCAAATAAGGGAAGAATGGAAAAATGAGAATAAGCAGAATAAGAAGTTGATACAGAAGAAGGTAAGGGACGGGTGACCTACGCGTGATTGAGACATCTTTTGTTTGGGTCCCCCTTCGTGTGTACCTTCTTGAGTTTTTGCTATCTTTCATTAGTACTTCTCTGCATGCTCATTTATGCCTTTGGACCAACGCGACCCCTCACGTGGGTTACTTTCCACATGGGTAACTTCCCCCTGTGCACTCTCCCCAGATCATCGAAGGGATAAAACACAGGATAGGCCTCCTCGACTACCTGAACAAAGTAGAAGTGAACTTAAATGCATTCGCCAAAATAATCGAAGGAAGGATGATATCGAATGATGACGTGAAAAGCCAGTTGAGGTCTATGCAAGACTTAAGTGAGGATGGAATTTTGTCGAAACTTTTGGAAAACTTAGAATGTAATAAAATGGATATAAATGCAGATTCGTTTAGAACTCCGACGTCGTTTTTCATTTCGCATCATTTGCCTATGACTATGTGCTCACTGAGTGATAAGTCTAAAATGGACGATGTGAAGGAGCGCGAGGAAAACGGAAGCAGCGGTGATGGCAACGGTAGCGGTAGTGGAGAAAGAGGCAGCAATAGTAGTGGCGACGGAAGTGGTAATGGAAGTGACAACGGAAGCAGCAACGACAATGGGAAGGGTAATGATAACCAGAGTGAACATGAACAAAATAAAGAAAATGAAAAGAACTCCGATGAAGATACCAGTGAAGTGAAGGAAATCGCCGGCGAAGAGAGAAGGCGTGAGTGAAGAGGGGGATATAAGTGACAAATTTTGTTCCTTTCCCCTTGCTTGACCAAGGCGAACCTTTTCTGTGGTCCCAGTATTTCAGACTAGTCAGAAGTTAAAACCCCGGTTACAATGTGAACACGTGAGTATGCATAAGTATATCTCCAGAGCGGACTTGCACACAAGCATATGAACGCGAACATGGATACATTTCGAAAGCAAAAAAACAGAATAATAAACTTCCCAATTTGTGGGCTTTGTACACCCATCGGGGATCTACTAACATTCGGCTTCCTTCCAATTTGTTCTAACGAATGGAGAAGAATATTCTTCTACTCCTCCCCCGCAGATCTACAAGCTTATATGTATGGATGGGCACAGTTGCATAAACGCAGATGTCTATTAGACCATTGCAGCATTCGTTACCTAGCTCATTCTCTTTTGTGTGTGTTTCCCCTTTGTTTTTTTTTTGATTATTTTATCGCTATTATTATTGCTTTTATTATTGCTTTTATTATCGCTATTATTATGCCATTATCATCGCCATTACTATCGCTATTATTATCTCTATTACCATTCTTTTTCCATTCAGATATTTGTGTGATTGTGTTTTTTGTAACTATCAGTTTGCTCATTTTTAATGCCTCGCGCGATTCTCCAAGAGATCGTCGCTTCGTCATTCGCCATTTCTCTGCGCTACTTCGCCCCCTTTTTAAATTCGAAATTTTTAGTACATCCCACTTGCGCGGCAAAACGAGCACACGTGAACAAAGAAGTGTGTGTGTTTGTGTATTACGCATTTTCCATTTTTGCCCGTTCGTTTTTCACTATTTTTATGGTTACCTATTTTGCCGCATTTTGCTCCATTTTACTTTCCTTTTTTTTGGTGCTAATTTATTAAATAGCGAATGAATAATTAGTTAAGGGGAAGGGTATTATCCCCCTCGCGGTAGTCTTTCAGTACGCTTTTTCAGTAAACGCTTTAATCCCGCCCGGGGAGCCATCCTGAAGGTTTATGAAAAGTGGGATCCTCGGCGCACAAAGGTACGTATGCATCATCTGGGCGGTACATATATAACACCTACTGGAGAAGGGGGGGATCGGCTGTTCACATGTTGAGTTTTTCTTTGCTTCCCCTGCAATCGTGCAGTTTTTAGATAGAACTCTTTTTACACTCCTTATATTTCCTTTTGCTCTTCCTTTCCATTCGCGTTTGGTTTTCTTTGCTTTCGCTTTTGCTTTTTTTTTTGGTGCCATTTATAAGAGATTTTTTTTTTCTCAATTGGGTTATGTTGAAACATATTTAGCGTTTTTCATTTCTCCCTTTTGCGAACGCGTCAGGGATTGTAAACTTATTTGCATACTTGGGTACGTTTGAGCAGAGTGAAGATTTACTGCCTCCGCCTTTTAAAAAAAATACGACGCGCACTGTTGGAAGCGACTGTGCATAAGTTACATCAAAGGAGCATTTAACGGTAGATGTAGTAGGTGACCAGCATCCCCACGATATCGCTTCGCTAAGTTGATAATTAACACGAATTTTTTTCTTCTCATATGGTTCTGACACTTTTTCTTGGGAGATTAAATTATTCTAACGTATTCGAGGAGCAAGAAAAAATTTAAGCAGTCGTACGGGGGTTCAAGAAAGTTCGATAAAGTCGGCGGTAATTAGCGATAGTTAGAGATAGTTAACAATAGTTAGCAATAGTGTGGTATTACTTTATGATAACTTTTTTTTTTTTACATTTTCGTGCGTCCCAATTTGTGCCATTTATAAAGCTTAGGCTTACTCGTTAACTCTGCATAGAAGCGTTGACAAGAGATACTTTGAAAACCATGAAGGGATTCTGCGCCGACAATATTTCTTCCCAGAATTTGATGAAGTCCTCAGTTCAGAGGAGTATGAAAGCAACGGTACGTTTTCCTTTGGCGCTGTCGAAAAAAGGGAAAAAGAGCACTCGTACTTGCTACGTTTTAGTTCGACTGCAGGCGTGGACGTTTTGCGCCAAAGATGTGTTGACGCGGATGTGCCGATGTAGATGTAGTGACGTAGATGTAGTGACGTAGATGTACCGACGTAGATGTGCTGATGTAGATGTACCGACGTAGATGTGCTGACGTAGATGTACTGACGTAGCTGTGCTGATGTAGATGTACCGACGCAGACGTACCGACGCAAAGCTAACAACATAGTTGCGCGCGTACCTGCGCTTCTACATTAGTTCTATTCCAGTTTTATTTGAGGTTTCATAGTGGTTCTATGCGTATTCGTTGTATGTGGTACCCTGCGGATTCCCCTCCTCATGGGCACTCCGTCGCGTGCTGGTTTAGAGGAAAAACATACACGTAAATTAAACTATTTTTTCCCCTGAAGATTTTACAGCAATACCCCAAATTAGAAGATTTCATTGAGGATATATTTCCCAAAAAGGGGCCCCTGTTTTTAGGAAAATGGTACTAAAAGAGAAGGAGGGGCGATCAAAATGGCCACCACCACTCTGTTCATTTTTTTTTTTTCTATTGTTATTAAATTACCCAAATGATTCGTACGCGTGGAAACGTAACAAGTGTGCGTATGTTAGTCTATCCACCCCCGGCTACTCTTTACCTTTTTATAGCATAAACCACGTGACTGTAATTATTGGGAACAATGAGTTGCTCTTTTTTCAAATAAGGAATGGTCCTTGGATGCCCAACTTAAAATTAGTGCACAAATGTGAGAAGCAAATGGAGTTTCCCTTTTTTTTCCTTTTAAGAATGGCATTTTTTTCTTTTTCTTTTCACTAACGGGGCGCATAAAAAATTATATGAATCCTTACGCGTGTGTCTTCATAGAATCCGCTCCCAGTCTCCACTGCATAGACCCTCTTTGTACGCTCTAGTTCTTACCCGCATCCTGCCGGCACATGTTCTTATGCTCATATTTATGTCCCCCTTGTGTAGACCCCTTCATGATGCCACAGATACAAGTTGACAAGGGAGCCATAAAAAACGTCCTGCGTGGGTCGAATATAATGTGTCCAGGAGTTACATCCCCCGGTGGGAGGCTAGACGACGTAGAATCAAACACCGTGGTCGTAAGGATACATGTGCATGAAGGTGTATATATATGTAGATGTATGGAACAGAATATAGCCAAACCGGCGCGTCTCTGACCACCTTCCTCTCAGTTGTATTTTTCCCCCTTTTTTATCGTAGCAAATTCGAGCGGAGGACAAAGAATTCGCGTGTGCCCTAGGAATAACTACCATGTCATCAAAGGAAATGTACGGATAAGAACCAATGAGACTACCTCGTTTTTCGCACACCGTTTGTACCCATCATACATAATTCTTTTTTGTCTCTTTCCCATTCAGCTTGGAGGTCAACAAAGATATCTGCATTGAAAATATACATTACTTGAATGATGGTTTGTGGAATTGCAAAATTCAGAATTAGTTGGTGGGGGGTTCGTTCAGCGGATTGGGTAATCCTCCTGGGGTACCCTCGCCCGTCCCGAGTAGAAGAAAAAAAAGAGGCATCAAAATATGGGCGGTTATTTGTAGCTACTTGCAGCTTCTTTATCATCTCCCTGCAGTTGCTTTTATTTGATTCGTTCGTATGACATTTATTAGAAGCACAGTTTTGTATGACATCAAATGAGGTGAAATGTATTTGTGCCAGGTTTCCTTTCCCCTTTTCAATTTTATGCTGCGTTATATGTATAAGTACATATACGGATGGTTATTTGTTTTCGTTAAATGTATGTTCGTTTGCATATTAAATTAGGGAATATGTTTTTTTTTTTTTTTTTTTTTCTTCTTCTTCAGCTTAAGTCATTTGTTCTTCATTTTATTGTAAATGTTGCGAGTTCGTTAACTTTGGTTATTTGTCGAAAGCGGGCGACGGGGGAGTTCTCGCTTTGTCATTTCTCCACTGCATGTGGAGCCAAACATTCGTACCTTTCACGTTTTATTTTCACATTATTATCTTGCTTCGACACGTTTATTTTTTGAGTTTTATTTGACTCCATTTCCTTACCTTTCATTTTAATGTGATAAAATTGGCATATAAACAATTTACAGGATGGGTAAACTGGCCTTCTGCTGGTTAGCGCTGAAAATTTCCTGCGGGCTGTTGAGGAGCGCTTAGAAGGGGCATAAATTTGGCCAACGCACGAACAAAGGCGCAGCAAAAAAAGGAGGCTTTTTTTTTTAAAGCAGGAAAAGGCATAATTGAATTTAAATTTCCTCCTTAAAATGCTAAGTACGTACCAAATAGAAAGTACCCAAATAATGGAAGTAATCAAGAATCCGATACAGAGTTTACGTTGTCAATTTCACAATAGTGACGGCGTAGCCTAATGGATAAGGCGTCGGTCTTCGGAACCGAAGATTGCGGGTTCGAGTCCCGTCACCGTCTGAACATTTATTTTTTATTACTTCAGGGATGCAGCTTCATGTACTGCTTACGTGTAGTGCGTATTATCCGAACGTATATGTTGATGTTCTTCTTTCTTTTTATTTGTACCGCCCTGCACATTACACAAATAATTTTTGCGCTCCCTGGGCATAAATCCGTATACGAAGGAAAATCCCATTTAGGGGGAAATACGCTTTGGCAATGAGCGTTTTTTTTTTTTTTTCTTTTTTTTGACCTACATGTGTTAAATGGGTTACTGCAAGTTTTCCCATTTCCTCTCTAATGCGGATTACATTACTTTTCAGTAAAGGATGGTACAAAAAAATACATGTGATTATTTGCCTCAATGGGAAGAGACCCCACGTCCTGATGAAGTCAAAATGCAACCTACATAGGAGGGGTAGCTAAGTATGTGGTTATGGGGGTTTATGCGTAAGGTTTGGTTTCTTCAAGGATCCCCTTCTTTCTATGTTTGCACGAATATACATTTTTTTTTTTTCTACACCCTTTAAGTACCGATCATCTCTATTTAAAAATAACTTACATTGTAGAATGGGAATTCCCAATGGACAGAGCAGAACAGAATAGGAAATAAAATAAGGACGACCAAAAGGATGTACGTCTGATTGATTTGTTTTCCCCACTTCACTTTCGAGGCAGTGTGTGCGCGCATCCATTGGAGCGAACCTACCATTATGAAACCCTCCATCGTGTTGAAAAAGAATTTGTACTGTGACGGGGAGATTACAGCAGATGGAGGCACAAGATATGTAGAGGCTACAAAGAACTGCACATGATTAAGAGGCACACAAAATGGGGGTCCTAGGACGGATATATATACACGAATTTTTCTGTGCGCACATGCTTGCACAAAGTAAAGGCACCATCAAAATAGATCAATCGTGGAGACCATGCTGAAAGAGACTCCGAAACGGTTGCAACAGTCTGTTAGACCAAATAGAACCGTACTGTCTATTTGCCCTATCGAATCACTTTATTTGGTATGCTCTCGTAAAACGACGCTTCCTATTTTGCGTATACGAAGTGGCGTTTCTACGGATTGCACAAAGTCACGGAACCGAGCAGCTGACAATTTTACCAAACAACATTTGCGCAGTTCACATGACGATGTTGAAATTTTGTTTTTAGATTTATCTCAAAATGTTTGATTCATGTTTTTACGCAAAAAAATGAGGCAGACAAATCCGGGACGAGTAAAATTGGGGACTTCAAGGGTGGCCTTCCATTGTTCAACATCACGTTCATTTATGGTGAAGTACAATGGGAATTAGTGCAGAGGGTGATACATTTGTGAAAACATCTTAGCGCAGACATGTGCACATGAGTGGAGAATTTTCTTGGTAGGTTATGCACTTGTAAAGGAACGCTATAAACTAATTAGGAAAATACAGCCAATAGTTGCGGTAATAATTACTATTCAGATTTGTTCACAAAAAAAAAAAAGGTGTACTTTAAAAAAAGGGGTCCCTAAATAACTCGGATGACAATGCTCACTTGTTCTTTTTCGTCTTTTGTATTTTGTTTATAAATGCATAGACGTCTTCATTGTAGACGTTCATTTCCATGAACGCGTTTGCCTGTGGGACAGGGTTCGAAGAAGGGGGAGCATTTTAGTGAGGGAGAAATGTAAGAAGGGCACTGTAACGTGGTGGTATTGGGTGGTATCGGGCGACATCGGGTTATATTCGGTGGTGTGCACCTCCAACAAGGCACACTTCCTACACCGCGGCTTCACACATGAATTACCATCTTCTGGAGGGGCAAATAAGACAAATTCTTAATCTCCAGGAGGGAGAGCCTAAATAAATGCAAGGATATGGAGGAGTACTTGCTCATCCGCAGACCGCCGAATGCAGTTATCAATTTGTACGTACTGTGCACATCGGTAAATGAACTTTTTTTCTTTCCCAAATGGGATTGCACGTTATCGAAAAAGAGGGTGCACATGATTAAATATTGCTTCGACGAATTGTACAGCTGTTCATCGTAGGTTGGTCCGTTCTTTTCAGTTTTGTTTTTCTCATGGGGGCTCCGCAGGCTTGATGTTGAGACAGTTTGAGACGAAGCAGCTCCCTCATCAGCGGTTTCTTCCGAGTCCCTCCCATTTTGCCATTTCGCTATGAGCTCATTCTGCCTATTATTTTCATCTGATGCACGTACGTAAGCCTCTGACAGAGCAGAACACACATTGGCTAGCTCTGAAGTTTTAAACTGCTTGACAAAGATGAATGCTAATTTGCATAGACATATGAGCAAGTCGTACTGGAGCAAGCAATTCCCTTTAATTAAGGAATAAATTATTGAGCACACCAAGGTGGAATTTATGTCTTTACTCAGATGTGTTATTAACAGTTGTTCCATTTTGTCTGTGTCCAAGGAATGGTTATTTGAGCTGTTAGAGTAGTTTATTTGTGGTACCTCGGACGGGGGGTTGTTTACGCTGGGGGAGAGATTCTCATGGAGATCTTTCACTTGGGTGTTACCCCTGTCTGGGTTCGGATCCTCATTTGGATCGACACTTTTCTGTTGTTTGGTTTTACCAGATAAGGTTGTGATCAAAGGAGACGTTTCACTGTAATGACCACTACAATGAGTAGTTTGAGGAAGTTCTTCCATCCCCACGGTTCTGGTCAAAAAAGTGTATGACGCGTTTTTTGGGTCATTCAACGTGTATCCACTAAAGCTGTTAAGATGTTTATTTGAATTGAATTCATTCCTTGTTGGTGGTCCCTTTGGAGGGCTCCCAATTTGGATGTGCTCCCCGGAATGGAGACGACAATCGTGTTTGGCGCCGTGCTTGGTTGAGAGGTTATCCACATAACTGCAATAATATTGGTGATTAAACAGAAGGTATAAAATTGAGAAGAGCTTTTCTGATGTGATCCTTTCTGGAGTTAAATTATCAAACCCCTTGGCCTTCCCGATCATTTCCACGTACTTCTGATCAGTGTACGTTACAGAATTGACAGTCCCATTTTGTTCCAGAAATGGGTAAGACGTCGTAAGGAGCAAATAAATTTTGCTGCTCAGTTGATGGAAGAAATCCTGTCGGTGTTGCGAACTTTTTGTATAGGCCTGCAACAACATGGACAGCTCCTGGAGAGTGTACTCGTGAATAAATACCGCGGCAGTATTCCAGATGGACTCTAGAAGTGCATTGTTTGATAAGCCGATATTTACGTACGCATGTATAATCATTACGATCTGTTTTGGCTCAAAAGAACTCAAAAGGAGTAAACTATTTTGAGTAATGATGTGAAAGAGTTCTTCATGTAGCACACATGCATTATTAAACGAGTTGGCTAAAACGCTCAAATGTCTTGGTTTCAACAAATACGATTTATTTATTAATTCTTCTGCTATACGTATGTATAAAGTCAGGAAGTTTGCCTCTTCTGCACTTTTGAATTTGCTGTACGCATTGGTTAGGGAAACCAGCTGGTCTATGGAAAAGTACGCGGCTTTCTCTTCAATTTTGTCCTTCAAAAACTGAAACAGTTCTTTGTTCAAGTGGTTAACCCTGGCACATGCATTCGCCACGTAATGAATCGAATCGGGACACCACACTGAATCAGGGTATACACCTGCGTGTCCCTCATGGGGGTGTTCCTTGTGTGAACTTTTCCCAATAAGATATGAGCATATCTGCTCCACGACATTTCTTATGTAAAATCTGTTAAAGTTGTACAAGGCAGACAAGTAGTTACAAATTAAGCATAAATTTTTGAACTCAAAATTGTCAATTTTTTTCACTATGTCTGCGCACAACAGTTTGAATTTATTTTCCTGCTCAGGTAGTAGCTTTAACTTGGCAAAGGCGTACAGTACATATAAAGACCCATACTGAGAAAACTTCATATTTCGCCTAAAATAATGTTGCAGTAGTGTGTTGACCAGGTATGGATCGTTCACTTTGATTTTGAGGAGGCACTTCAGGATGATTCCTATTTCGCATGAGTTGAACTGACTAGAGTGGTCTTTTATGTTGCACTTGATGATATTTAGGACGTCTTTTTTTTTTTCTTCCTCTTCTACTTCTTTTTCTACTTCTTCTGCTCCTTCTTCCATTATTTGTACTTTGGTCGTGTCTCCCCCCTTTTTTTTTTCTTTTTTATTTCTTTGATCGTCCGTTTTGCTACTTCGACTCAACTCGATGCAGTATCGCATGATGTTCTTCACAACTTCGTTCTTCTTAGATGTGTTATGGTTCAATATAATTTCGGAAATGTTTCTATGTAGGCTGCTAAATTCTTCCATTTCAAGTTTGTTCTTTTCTCTCATCGCGTCCGCCATGTCAAAGTACACTTCGTCAATCATTTCGAGGTGACTCTTCTTTTCGCTTTTTGTTCTTGGCTGGTGAAGTTCTCCAAACCGTTTCGTCACCGTCCTGTATGGTAGATAGCCTTTGTTGTTTTTCACTTTGTTGAGCAGTTTACCCTTTAGGGGGCTGCGAAAAAGCGAAGCTACACTCATTTTCTAGTATCTACTTCATCGGTTGGAGGTACACAAACTGGGGCTTCGCTTTTCATCTTGTTGAGAGGGTAAGAGCCAATTTGTTTGACCCCCTCTGTGGAGTGGGAGCACGGGGGATACGGGCTCATCAGCTGAGTGAGCTTTCCCCTCTACATTTGGTACGCTGCAGATATATATAGGTGTGAAAGTTTATCTTTCAAGGGGGCACATCGTTGTTTTCGCCCACATAATTAGAGGGGGGGATGTTTCTCTCAGTGAGTTACCGTCACGCGTAGAGGGAAAACAGCAACATTTTGTTGCTACGCGTGTGATTCGATAAGGAAACAGCAAATTATGATCAATTCTCGCCCATCCTCGTTTGTATGCGCTTCCGTTAGAGGGAACACCTTATGACGAGTAAACCTTTCACGAGCTGCCTGACGCCAAATGGAAGCGGCGTCCCGTTAAGTTAAACGCAGAGAAGAAACCTTTCTATGCTGCTAACCGATTCACCTTCAATTGTACCCATTGCAGAATGGAAAAGAATTGCACTGTGAGGGCCGCTTCGTTGGCTAATAAACGGGGTGCACATGAGTATGCCATATTTTTGGGACATTTATATCTGCTACGACTGAGATGTGCCGGCCCCTTTTTGCACAAATTGAGTGATTGACTTTTCCTGATCAGCAAAACATTTTCGAGACAACATTTAATTCACGCATGGAGAATTGGCCTAGAACGGGTTAACAAACGAGAAGGGAGGACCCGTGTACATGTCAAACTGTGCTCAGATGTTGCAACACCGGGGATTGGGTTTATCCCCGTTTGCTTTTTCACAGAGAGGTGGTTGTATCGATGTTTCCCTTTGTTTTACCGTTTCACTGGAAGGTATATTTTAATCGTTGTGGGGTTAATGTATAGAGGAGCCACTTTTGTTAACTCATTTCTTATCCACATACTAGGAAAAATGAAAAGAGGAATATAAAAAAAAAAAATGGGGGGGACACCCAAGTGGGATGGTCTCCCCATTTTGCAAGCGTTTCGTGAGCTTCCAATTTTTTGCAGATAGAGTTAAGTGAACAAGGAAATCTTCGCGAACGAAAAATGTGATTAAAAACGTGAGAGAACAATTCATAAGGCGAAAATTTTAAATAATGTTTGCATCCAAAATTGTCTACGTCTTTACCCCGTTCTTTATATTTGCGCTAACGTCAATGGTCGGCACTTCTCTACATGTTAAGGCTAATTTTCCTACTTGTGCTGGCAGAAGATGCCGTCCTTTTCAATGCGCGAAATCTGAATGCTTAAAAAATGGAAGAAAGAAACAGACATGACGGGAGACCTTACATTTTCCTAAAAAATTTACGAAAGCGAAAATGTTTTACACATTCAGGAAAAGTACATCCCGAGAAAAAAAATAAACAAAGTGAGATCATATTTCTTTTTTTTCCGTAGGGAGGGAAAAAATACTTTTTAAGCACACTACGCAGTATGTCCTAGGAATTTTCCACTTGGCAAAAAAAAAAAAAAAAAAAAAAAAAAATTTAAGAAAAAATTGGGCCTGTGGCTTTATAATAAATTTTAAAAACAAAAAAACAAAAAAAAAAAAAAAAAAAAAAGGACATTCAAAATGTCATTTTTGCTTTCGTGTAATTAAGTGGCACAATTTTTCGGACGTTCTAAATGGCTTCTTTTTTATTCTCCATAAATTTTCGCGGCTTTTATTTTTCTCTCCACTTTTTTGAATTTTTTTTCCGCTTTTTCCGCCGTTTCCACATGTTTCCACCCCCTTAGTTTCCTCCACTTACAAATTTGTGCAAACTTGCACATTCAATTTTGCTACCTAAGATTGCGGAATTTTTTTTTTAAATAAATAAGCCATTCACACGTAAACATGTGGATATGTGTGCATATTTTTTAAGGGCCAGAATTCAGTTGGACTCAGCCAAGGACTTGCTAATGGCACTAGGCTCTGTTCATGTATAAGGCGTAAACTTTTTTTTGGAAATTATTTTGAAAAAGAATTTTTTTTTTTCCCTTTTGAAGATGCGCTGATACATCATCTGTATTGATGATGCGCATCGTTTAATTATAAATTTGGCACGTAGTAGCCTTCGCATCTCACTGACTGGTAGGGAGTACCACGTAGGAATAGCACTCGTTAGCAGTGTGTTCTTCTATTTACACGACCTACCTCTCAATTTGGGAATCCTTCCCCAGCGTATGAACAAATTGGACGTGCAGAGTGGCCAAGTAGCCAAAAATAGAGAGGAGAACCAGCAGCAGCAACAGCAGCACCCCCCTCTACAGTAGTTCCCTCCCTGTAACATCATGCCCCCGTCGTGAGGAAAAAAATGGAAACACGGAAAGGACGCACAAGTAGTGACTTGAAGGGGGGAACAAAAAAGAGTGAAACGAAAAAATGTTTTACAAAGCAGGGGGCATCCTCCCTAGGGGTTAACCAAAAAATGAGAAAAAGTTCAAACGGAGAAGAGAGAAAAAAAGGGAAACATTTCCCAGAGAAGGAAAATAGAAATTGCACCAAAAGTGAGAAAGTGGACAAAGGGGCAGTGGAAAAAGCGGCAAACGATGTTGAGAACAATTTAAGTTATAAGAAATTAAGAAAAAAATTAAACAATTTAAACTATAAGGGGTCCTTATGCCTGTCCTGTACCCCATTAGTGCAAATAATTTTTGATGATTTGATTCAGGCCATTCAGAATTTCCAAAAGCTGTCGGATAAGTATGAAGACTCGCAGAGGAAATACAAAGAGTTGGTAAATGAGAAGAAAAAGGAAAACTCTCAATTGGAGGCAAGAGGAGGAGGGGATGGAAAAATCGGCAGCAATTTGTTCTTGAGCGGGGAGTACGGAGAAGGGGACAAGACGCCTGATCAAGTAGGTGCTGGAGTTGTCCCTGATGAGTCAAAACAAACCGCTCAGAATGAGCATAGCCCATCCACAGCATCCAAACAGTACGATCGCAAAATTTCGGAATTGTCCAAACAGGTGGAGGAGGAATGCAAGTTGAAGGAGACGTATATGAAGGAAAATAAAAAATTGAAGTTCACCTTGGAGATGCTACAAAATGAAAAGAAAGACAAATTTGGTGAATCCACCGAGGATGTATCTGGTGACGACTTCTCTTCCTTTAACAACAGAACCAAATCATTTGACGATTTTGAAATTGACAAAATTAAGAAAAAGGAAAAGGAGTTATGTAAAATGGGAAGCAGCCTAATCAACGAACACACCCTATCGTTAGGAAAAGAATTGTCCTACTACAAGAATTTATGTAAAGAGTTCACACTGGAGATAGACCGCATGCGTAAGGATAACGATGGTGAGGGAAAGAATGCGGTGCATAATAATGACGGGCAGCCGCAGGATAGGTATCCTCCCACAGAGGGCGAAAAGAAAAGGGGTTCGACCGGACAAAATGGGAAGGAACTTCTTGTTCCGGTCGAAATTCTAGTGGAGGAGAAAAACAAAGAAATAGAGCATCTGAAGAAACGATTAAGTGAATACGAAATTGAAATCCGAAAATTGAACGAACTGAGGATGATCAACGATATTAAGGAGCAAAAGGAGTCCAACGATGACGAGTCCATATGTGAAACCGCTCCAAGTGAACTTCTCAACCGGGAGCACACGATGTCTAACGTCGATCCGGATGAGGACACCCTAAGTGGGGATGTGCAGACGAAAAATGAAGACTCCGTTAGGAAGGACAGCAATTTAAGCAGAATGGTAAAATCGAGAAACAGAGAAATTTATCATCTCAAAAACAGGGTAAAACTGTTGGAGACGGAACTGCAGATGAAGAACGAGGAGGAGAAGAAGTATGAAAAGCTGCATCGGGTGGGTGATAACAGAGGTGGGGAAGTTCAAAAGGATAGGGCCTCCAACGTGAGGGATGAAAGTCGATCGGGTAATTCTAGCGAGGAAGACGAAGCGGTGACGAAGAGGAGAGGCCTTGAAAGAGAACTACACGAATTGCACTCCGTCTTGGAAACACTCAAAGCAGAACTGAAGGAAGAAAAAAAAAAAAGCGATAAGTATGAAAAGAAATACCATGAGGAAAAAAGCGAAATTGCCATTCTGAAGGAGGAACTGAAAAATTTAGAAAAACAAATCAAAGTGAAAGAAAGTGAATTTAATCTGAACAAGAATACCATAAATAATCTGAAATTGGAGTCAGCCGAATTTAATAACGTCATGTCTTTTTCGAACGAAACGAAGAAACATCTGACGGAGTATATTCACAATTTGCTAAACAAGTTGAGTGAAGCAAATGACAAAATTGATGAGCTGAAGGATGGAAACATACTACAAAAGCGGAAGATAGAAGTCTATAAAAATGAAATAAAAAAGTTAAAGGAGGATTTGATAGATTCCAGCAATCAAATAGACGAATTTGCATCCCTATTGGACAAAAAGGATGAAGTTATCGAAAGTTTTAAGGAAAAGCTAGAAAATGTGAACAAACAGTATGGAGATCTCACCATACAATATAATGAAGTGTTAAAGGAAAATAAGGATTTACAGATAAGCAATTCATCTCATAATGCAAACAGCACCTTAATCATTCAACAACTGCAGCAGGAAATTCACATGCTAAATGTAACAAATAGTCACTTGAAAAAAATCGAAGATGACTACAAAATTATTTTACAAGAAAAAACGATAATAGAAGACGCAGCAATAAAGATCCAGTCGGAATTGAAAAAGTCCGTTGATAAAATTAAAAACTTAGAAACGTACATACAGACGCTGTCAATAGAGATCGCCAATCTGAAGACACAAAGGGATGATTCATTGGATGCACTCACCAAAGTAGCCATCGACAAAACGCAATACGAAAATGAAGTCATACAAAGCAAAAGCATTATACACGATTTGAGGAAGAAACTTAGTGAATATGAAAACAATGTCAAATATGTCCAAAATAACATTAGCGAAATAAATAAGATGCATCTACAGAAGAAGGAACAGGAAATTATCTTAAGAAATGAAATTAAATCGTTGAGGGAAAATTTAAACGAGAAAACTATCAAGTTGGAATTGCTCCAAGAAAAGGAAAACAAATTCGAACAAAAAACCATGGCGTATAATGAATTCCACATGGAAGCGCAGAAGAAATATAACTCCTATGAAAAAATGATTCAACGGTTGAAGAAAGAAATCGACGAGCTGACTATAAACAATAATGATAATATTATCATTATCGAAAAATTGAAAACCGAGCTGGACACTCATCAGAGGAATAATCTGTGCGATTTTTCGAAGACATTTTTTCGTAGCGCAGAGGAGTTGGTACGTGTTGACGGAGTTGGTGCCCCTTCGGGAAAGGATGCTCACATAGACAGGGAGGGATTCCCAAATAGACGCTCAGAGAGTGACCCCGCAGCGGAAGAAGGCAAGGAGGCAAAAAGTGGCACACCAAAGGAAGGATGCTACCAACTAAACTGCAATAATAATGAGCACTCTAAAGAGGAAAACGAAATGTATGACTACGATGACGACTTTACCATCTTTATAAACTCGAATAAGAACAGTTTTGGAAAAAAATATAAAAATAGCCCAGAGGACAGACAAGAAATAAGAATAAGGGACGATGAAGAAGATGGAATTATAGACAGTCTGAACGAGCTGCTCGATGACGAGGGGGTTAATGAACTCAGTTTGACCAAGAAGAAGATGAAGGACGATGCAAGCAACGTAGGCGACAGCAACGAAAATGATCACTACGATGAGAAGTTAGGTTATGTGGGAAGAAACGACAAATCAGGGAATGACCAAAGGTTGAAAGAATCCGAGAGTTCTTCCAACAGTAGAAGTTTTAATATGGATTTCCTCTCCTTCAGTAAGAAGGAGAGAAGGAAGAAGGGTGAGACAAGGGGAGGCCCGAACCGGGGCAATGATCAGTCGACGGTCACGTTGAAGGGCCTAACTTTGTCAGCTCTAAACAGCGCGAGTAACAATAATGACGACGGCGGTAAGAGCGGAAGTTGGAGGAAGGGAGAGAAAAGCTCCCACATGGGTGGCAGCGGAAGTCGCGGCGGGAGTAGCAGCAGCAGAAGGAACAGTAAAAGAAGCAGTAGAAGCAGCAGCCGCGCCACCGTGCCCAGGGACAAACTGCGCGACAACCTGGACGAGTACTGCGGAAGCGACAACTCATCGTCCTACCTGGGCAACCACGACGTTTCCCTGTTTAACAGCTCCAAGATAAAAGACATTTTCAATTTGAAGTCTATCAACAAGGGGGCTAAAAATGGCCACTCCAAGGATCAAAACAAATCTGTGAGGGGAACGTCCCAACTGAGTGGCACAAATAAAAACAACACATACGACATAAATGGCGGCAAGTGTAAGAGGGACAAGACGACCAGGAAGGAATCTTACGAAGATATCCTGTTCGACTTTAAGCCCAATTGGTCTCTGAGAGAGGACGAGACTAGGGGGGAAGTCATTAGTGGGGGAGGTGCAAGAAGGGGTTCGCAAAATGGTCCAAAAAGTGGTCAGAAAAAGGATCCACAAAATGGTCTAAAAAATAACCCACCGAATGAATATCGTGGGGACGACTCGGATTCCCCCCCATATGATAAGACATATCACCAGAAGGAGAAGACGAATAAGATGAAAAATAGGAAAATTGGAAAGAAGGATTATCCAAGTAAATACCCCGCGTACAACACCCACGAGGATGATGAAGCGGACAATTATGTGGACGCAGAAGGGAAAGGCCAAGATAGTAAATATCGAACAAATCAATTACAAAAATCGAATTATGACACAAAAATTTTAAAAAATAGCGCAGATTATCCTTTGAGGAAGAAGGCATCGCGCAAAATTACTACACTACAAATGTCCAAAAGTAAGAAGAAGCTTAAGGACTATCCAAGTGGAAGTAAAAAAAAGAGTGATCTTTCTGATTATAATTCCCGAATGACCACCTCAAAGAATAAGGAAAGCAACAGGGCATCCCGAAACTTTATTGGTAGACGTGGAAGAAAAAACGAGGGAGATAATGACAAGGACTATTATAACGATGAGGAGGGGGATAAAAGGAGTTACAATTTTATTTCTCAAACGAGTTACGAGGCTAATAGTAACACTAGCAGCATCCTGCTGAACTCAGTCAGTTCCGACTTTGCGCAGAGTGGCAGTGTAGACCAGTATAATCATTCTGGTCGAAAGAAACCAAATGAGCCATTAAATTATAAAAATTTCAAAAAGGAGTCAGATTATAACACCATTTCCTACAGCTCCAACGATTCGCATATTTTGAGTGGAGCCAATAAATTGAGAGGGCCAATCTCCTCTTATGGCAAAAATGGGGGGGGAGAAAAACATGGAATGGTCAACAAAATGGACCTGGTAGGAAGAACCAGTGATAGAAGCCCGAATGGCAACAAAAAAGAGTTATTATATAGCGAAGAGGGAGGAAACAATTCCTACAACAATATGAGCTCCCCCTTTGGAGAAGAAACCAATAACAAATTTGAGAAGGCACACATCAAGGAAGCAGACGTGGAGAGTAATCCTAAAAAGGAAAAAATGAATAATAACCCCCCAAATAATCAAGATTTGTACAATAAATATATGGGCGTTTTACAAAGTTTAAGGAGCGAAGAAATGGATGCATCTGTGAACACAACGAATAATGTAACCATCGATTTAACCAACGACTTTAGCAAAACGCAGGAGAATTCCACCTCCATTTTGTCGTCCTCCAAAACGTTTCAGAAGGATAGCGTGTTTAGCAATATATCCAAATTTAAATTTAATGAAGAGTTGCACGAGTATAATTGTGACCCCTTAACGATTATCAAACCGATCGAGGAATCAAACCGGGAGCCATACTAAAAGGCAGCTCTCTGTTCAGGATCGAAGTGGAGTAGTAGTGCTTTTCATTTTATTATTTTTTTTTTTTTGTGCGTAAGTGCCAACCGTTTTGGGGAATCACATTTTGGAGGCAAAAATTTTTGAGACAACTTTTTGGGGATGAGGGCATCGCCCCGTTTTACCATACACACGGTGGGTCCGCCACATCCATGCATGTAGATGCACTCATTTGTGTGCACATATTACCGCTCCGTGGAATGTCTTTTTATTTCCCTGTACGAAATTTCCCAATTGGAAAATTGTTTCTGTTAAATGGAGTTGCAAAAATCGGGATACACAATCCGTTTTTCAGTTTGGCAATCTTTTTTTTTTTTAGCCCCTCTTTTTTTATGCCCCATTTTTTGCACCTCCTCGGTACATTCGTGCGTAAACAAACTGTGTTTATGGATTATCCTGGTCGATTAATCAACATTGGGGGGGCGGGGAGACCGCCCGTTTGGGTCTCTTCCTCCAGTGTGGGGTATCATAAGGCTATCGTTTCAATTCGTTCGGAGTAGGCCGTTCGATTTATAAGACTTTTACGATGTGTAAGTGCTAAGTGGGTTACGAAATGGTTGAGCAGGCAAAGTTATCCCAACGGGAAATATGCACACAGAAAGGATATTCCAATTGGTGAAGCGAAAATTTTCGAAAGGTCCGGAGCAGGGTTTCTTTGAAGAAGCGGGCAATGTTAATTCGTATACTTCGTTCTTTTCGCCTCATTTGGAACCATGCGACATAAAAGAGGGGAAAACGGGTTGACGGAAAGAAGTATTTGAATTTACAAAAATAAACACCTTTCGATAAAGTTCGTAGGTGTACATATATATCTATTAAAGAGCTGGTAATTATTATGCAGAATACGGTTGGTATCCATGTGTTTACAAAAAGGATTTTATAACTTAGGGTTACATTGATTAAAGAAAATGGCACACATTAAAACAAACGTATGCAGTCACGAGAGGGGAAGGGGGGTACACATACGTAAGTACGTGCTTGATCGTACACCACACATAGGCATATATACGTCTTGGCGTACACGTGTGTACTTGGAGGTGTACATATATTTGTGGACACCTTGAGGGAAAGGCACTACACATATATATACATACACATTAAAACGTCATTCTTAATAAATACATATTAAAAAAAAAAAAGTGAAACGAAAAATGAATACGGGGGGCCTCAAATGATAAGTGGTGGTATAGAGATAGTTACGTAAATTTAAAAAAAATAATTAAAAAGGGGGAGAGGAAGAAGCGAATGAGGTAATAGTACAGGTGGGCGGATGATAAAAAAAAAGAGAGAAAAGGAGGCAAAATACGGGTACTCATATACGTGTACATGTAAGCGCGTACACATAAGCACGTAAACATAAACACGTACACATAAGCACTTACGCGTACCCTTGTGCACATGTCGAAGCCACCGCCGGAGAAACTTAATAAAACAGAGAGGATCGTGTGCCATCTATCCAGGGAGAAGTACACATATATGCAAATAATTTACACGGGCTGGGGGTAGAATGCAGGGGATAAATACGCATCCACCGAAAGTTATACATAAAAAGAGCGTTCCTGCAAATGTTTTCACAAGAAGTTAATTATTTTTCATAACATCTCTTTGGCAGAGTGGGCATTGTCTCCTCTGGGAGAGCCACTTCTTGGCGCACTTTGTGTGGAAGTTGTGTAAACATCTTAATTCAAGAATGTCATCCTTTTCGACAAAGTCGGATAGGCAAATGGAGCAGGACTCGTTCTTTAATTTTCTATCTGATGAATATTTAAAGGTAGGGATTTCTGCGAAAAAGGGTTTTGGAACCCCCTTTTTCTGTTTCGGAACATTTTGATGATATGGAAAAAAGAAGCAGAACCATATGACTGTAAAGAATACCCGGAACACACATGACAGGATAATAGACCATGATATAAACCACAGGTAGAAGTTCTTCGTGTACTTTCTTGTCACCACCATTACGACGGTCCCTGTAATAAACCATAAATAGTTCAGCAGACTGAACCTCTTGCTTAGTTTCCATCCCTTGGAGCTCGTAAGTCTTCTCAGCCTTCGGGGGGGGGCAGGAGCGAATGAGTAATAATGATGATGTAGAGACGCAGCACTCTCTAAATAACATATACACAAATGGGATTCGCATATAGGGGCAAGAAATACATATCTTCACACATATAGCATTGGAACACGAATGCGTTGTGGTAAGATAAAAACTCGTCGCTTACGCGTGAATGTGCATCCGCTCATTTTCCATCTTATACTTCCTCAACAGGAAGTAGAGGAAAAATCGTACGGGGGCCTGTACAAGCTGCAGCAAACTGTTAATTACTATCCACCATCTCAGGATCTCATTGCATGAGCACTCCTTCCAGTGAATGATTAGATACGCCAAGTAGGGGAAGGACGTGCTGATGCTTATTACAGCTGAAATGAGATTTATTCTTTCGATAAAGTACAATGAGTCACTTGGTGCAGTTGCTATGATGTCCATTATCGGGTCCGCATTGCTCTGCATTTCTTGGTCGGTGGCGGTCATGTAGTTTTTCACAAACTGAAGAGGGGGAAATAAAAGATAAAGAAAAAAAGAAAAAAAGAAAAAAAGAAAAAAAGGGGATGCACAATTAACAAATCGTCATAATACATTATGGAGGAATAAATTATCACATCATGTTTAACACATCTACTAAGACGTCCATCATTTTTGCAAATCATATTTGTTGTGGTTCTTCTGTTTGTGGGGCATGGGATTCGACAGAACAAGCGCTGACTGGGGGGGGTCGTTCATACCAGGCCGACTTCCTCGTGAAGAAGGAACTCTCGCACTTTTCATGTCGCATCACCCCCCACAAATATTTGCGATTTACCATGCCCTTCCAATTTTTCTCTCACTTACATGTGACGTCTTCACGTAAATTCTCCTGATATATGCGCGTACTGAATTTTCTGTTTCTGCCATTTTGGTACGATCTTCAGCGTTCAAATAAAACAGTAATGCTTATTCATATATTATCAGTTTTGTGCGCCAAAAAAAAAAATAAATAAGCTCTGGAAGGAAGGGGAAAAGGACGGAGAAATTTGAGAAGTTTTAATTATCCACGCAAATTATACTTTCATAAAAATAATGTTACATTAATGCAAATCCATTCTCAAAAAAATGTTTTTTCAAAATGAAAAAAAAAAAAAGTATAAACAAGCGGGGAAACATGGTAAAAGGCGGGAAAAGTACGTGGCAAGATAATCCAACCACATTTATACGTACATTCGGGCGGCTCAAAGGTAAAAATAATTATATGCATCATTCTCGTATGTGTAAAGGCGATTTCGCGTGCGCACGTAACTGTACATATGTGTATATAATATATATATAAATATAAACGCGTTTGCGCACATATCTAGTGTACTTAGCCTCATATTTACGTGGTTATATTTTTTCCTATACATTTGTGTTATGCATTTGTGTATACATAGGCAAAGGTGAAGAAGCGCGTGACATCACCCACTACATTTGCACACTTATGTTATAAAAAATAGAAAAAATAAGAAAATGGGAAAATATGAACAACTGAAAAAATTCACAAGTTGGATGTCTATGGAAACTAGCGCAAACAATTCAACACAGTTTTGCAAAAAACGCAGTGTGGACAAGTAAAACTTACCCAAATTTAAGCAGCTACGATTTTCCGGCGTACTTTACAAAGCTAAGCGTCTGGACGTGGAGATTCCGTGAATGCGTGTTGCGGATGTGGGCAAATGCGTCAAACTCGTGTGTTCATACGTCAGAGTTGCGTATTTATACCAGACTCGCGCGTAATGTGGCACGAACACCTTCGCGTATACACGAACTTGGGGCAATCCTCACTAAACAGCTGTTCAGCGGGAAGCAGTTCTGTTACAATTTACCGGTTCCAAACTACAAGCTCCGAACTATGAGCGTTTTATTCTCTTCTCGTCAATCTTTGCAAAAGGGCGAAAGGCAAGCAGGGAAGAGTTATCCATGCAGTTGCAAAACGCGCATGTACTTATAGATACAAGTACATGTATGTACGCATAATACAGCCAGGAAACGTAGGGCAGTGCTCGTTTTCTCCCTCCTGAACCTTCCAAACCGTGACTTGTATTCCGAAAGAAATGTTCAAAGGAAGGAAAAGTGAACGCAGCTGTGTAAATATTTAAACTTTGGTTTGGTATGCGCAATTAAAGAGGAGAAAGAATGGGACATAAGAACAGGAATGGCAAAACAGTTAAAGTTTGACACATGTTACATGTAAGTAGAGGTATTTTTATATATATTATACATATAAACGTTAAGCGAGATAATCAATAACGTAACGGGGAAGAGATTGTAGCGTTTAAAAATGTAGGAATGTGCGTAAATTTTTATTTTATGTTTTTCTTTTTCGCACGTTAAAAAAAAAAAAAAACAAGTTTGTTTCTTTTTAGTACTGTAGTATTAACGTAAATTTTGTTCCTTTAAATAACAGAATGAACAGATGAACGATTTTAAAAACGTTTTTTTTTTTTTAATGGTCAACTTTGCCCAATTTGAAAAAATTAACATGAACATGGCGGGATTATACCCATATTTAAAAAAAAAAAATATAATCTCCTTGTTAGCAGTTTCGTTTTTATTCCTTCTTTCTTCCAGTAAGACTACTA
Organism: Plasmodium inui San Antonio 1; assembly: GCF_000524495.1. NCBI lineage: Eukaryota > Apicomplexa > Aconoidasida > Haemosporida > Plasmodiidae > Plasmodium > Plasmodium inui. The sequence continues at coordinate 1,209,148 of NW_008481838.1, forward strand.
AGCCAAGTGGCGCAAAAATGCCGTAAAAAAGGAAAAATAACCAAAAAATACGAAAAGTATGAAATGTACGAAAAAGTACGAAAAGTACGAAGAAGTAGGGAAAACACGAAAAATTACGAACAGTAGCGAAAAATGCTGCAAAACGAGTCAAAATGACGCTAAGTAAAACAGAATCTACTTTAACTAATGCGATACTGTAAAGTAGAATTAAAGACTGCTCAGGTATTTGCATAAGAATATATGTCATTCGCGATAGTTACATATCGAAGGCCTTTAATAAACAACAAGAATATTTTAGAGCTCATTTTAATATGTAGTTCCATTTCTGTAATGATCAATGAATGAAAAGAAAATATATATGAAAGGACGTAAACGTGGGAAAAAAAAGACTCATCTTGCCTAAGTACAATTATCCCCATTTCAGGGTTTTAAAATGAGTGACAAGTTCTCTTAATCATTACACATACGTCTATGCATACGCGTAGGAATGTTCAAACGTGTGTCATTAGAAATTGAAGTGCCCTCTTACTGTAAGGAGTCTCAGATTTTTCTTTTAGCTAATCCAGTTATTGAGCGTTTTATGTACAATTTATCAATTTGTAGTTAATGCGTAATAAGATACCAGGATGAGAGTAATTATAGACGTTCGGGAAGAATGAAAGTTAATGTGAACAAGAAAGGATCACAATTTTGTTTTGATAAGTTTGTTTTTTTTAGACGTATGGCATATCTATTTGCTCAATTATAAAAATGGGTTGTAACTTTTATATAACTATGTCTTGTAATTTTTTTTTTTTATGTACAAATAAGAACCTTTCATGAAACGAAAAAGACTTGCTGAATGTTTTTACCAAACGAACCCGTAAACTTCAACACCCCGGCGTCCATTTGGGCCTTTTAATTTATGTCCAGATTGAGAAAGTTAAGTGGGAAAATAGTTCCCATTAAAATTGTCAATACGCTGATATTCCTATGAAGCTTGGAAAGAGTAATTTACCTTCCTGAAATGGCAATTTTTTTTTAAAAAGCAGGAGGCTATTTATCTCCCCCTTTGACTAACGGAATAACAGAAGGGGGGCAGAACAGATAACGTAAAAATTGCAAAGAAGTTCATCTCAACTTTTTACCATTAAAATATGGCCTTTTTCTTTTTTCTGCGGTACTATGCATAAGAGCTTTATCGTGTCTGCACAATGGGGGCACATGCGCACATATCTATATGTACATATATGAATGTACAATTTTTCCTCTTCACTCCGTAAATTTGTGAAGAGCATTTGAGAAATGGTTACATGACCATGCCCTCTTTTCACAATTAAGCATGCGTTCCCATTTCATCTTTTCTTTTAAACATCTGAAGGTACAGTATAGTTTAGCCCTCCCCGAAATGGAGTTCAAACGGAATGCACTTTCCACACATGATGATGTTGTATATAGGGCAACGTTTCCCCTCAGGCCATTTAAAAGCGTCTTGTCTTTTATATTGTTAAAAGGTGAAACGCGCCTTAAGAAAAGGCACATTGTCCTACGCTTCCACGTGGCAATTTACTTGTCACATTACGTCCGTAAAAATTTTTGATGTATTTTCGGCTTCCCTATCGGTTTGGTTTCATGCAGACACATATAAGGAAAACTACTCTCACAATGTAATAATGACATGGATCTAAATATGCGTTGCAATGATGATAGAGAAACAGCAAACAAAAAGACACGGCACAACGTGAAATTACACCATGTCTGGAAAAATGCCATAAACGGATATAACTTCCCCTGCGACAAATACATATTTCCGCAGCTATGGTGCACCCTAATTATACACTACAAAAAATTTATGAATAAAGAGCTAACTCTTTTCTGTAGATTCTCTCTCACTTTGTATTTTTTTTTTTCATAATGTACTGATGTCCGTAGGAGAAGAGTAATGGGAAAAAAAAATTTGCTAATCAAAATAGCTAATGTACAATTGCGCCCCCCTGCTAAGGGGCGCCTGTTGGTAATCACTGGGGAAAGAATAAGATAAAAAAGGGAGAGGAAATTTTGAAGGAGGTGATCAAACTCCGCGTAATTAGGGGGTAGAATGAATAAAAATACAGAGCACTTAAACAAAGATGGGGGCTTCATTGGAGGGATAACGTTCAAGCAGACATTACTTGGGGGGATCCTCTTTGTCCTTGTTTGGTTTCTTTTCCTCTTTCTCCTTTTTGGCTTCCTTTTCCTTTACCTTTTCGTCTACCACTATTTTGACCTTCTGCTTTGGGGTCTTCTTTTCATTTTCTGAGCTATGTACTTGAAAGTCGATCACGCACATTGAGCCATGTGCCAAGGACCCCATTTCTGAGGTCTTCTCGAGTTCCCCCTTTGTTGTTTCCTCGTAATTTCTTCATTTCTTTTTTCCACTTCTTCCTGCGTCGGTATGTATCTCTCCTGACCCTTGGGAAGCTTTTTTTTTGTCTTCGACTTGCTCTTCTTCACTTTGCCTTGGCTTTTACTCCTGGGGCAAAGAACTTTCTGCAAACGGGAATTGGAAGCACCGTATAAAAAGCCACCTGCACATAACCCATGCGAAATGTATAGTCTCACATACGACCGTGTCTCATTTAGGCACATGCCTATAATGCTATTTTCATGTATATCTGTATTGGCGTTTTCTTTTTTTTCACATATTCGTTCAAACGCCGGGGAAATGCAGTTTGCGATTTTGTCACCCACGTGGATTGGGCTGGGAATTTTCAGTTCAGTGCGACTAACACCAAAAGGTCCTTTGGGAAAGAGTGAAGGTTAAGAAATTGGGAAGTGGAAAATGTGAAGAAAATGATTTATGCTTTGTTAAGCTTATAAAAACAATGTTTTTCCACTTATGAGGTTTGGTGTCTTTTTGCAAGGTTGGATCATATGATATATGCGGAAGAAAAAAAATGTGTTTGTGATTTTGAGAAAAGTAAAATAAAGTAAAATGAAAAATAAAAAATATAAAAACAAAATAAAAAATACTATCGTTTAACATAACCCAATTTAATTAATTTTAGAAATTAGAAATTTTAAATCCATGTAGCAGCCATATGAATATTTTTTTTTTTTTTTTTTTCTTGCACACCACGTTTATATATGCCCAAGTGGTGGGAAGAAAAAAACTAAATTGCCCGAATTGTAAGCCGGTGGACGTAACATTCTGCGAAACCAAACAGTTTTCCTTTAAAAAACGGATACAAAAAGTGACCAAATTGTATTTTATATGTATATGAAAGGGATACATAAGTCGATTTGGACACTTAATATATCCACTTGTAGAGAGTACACCGGGATAGAGGAAAACGTCTGCTGTGTGGTGTTGTACAGCGCAGCTCAGTACAGTGCAGTGCTGTATTTTTTTTTTCTTTTTTTTTTTCTTTGAGATTGTTTACATATTCTGGATGTCCACAAAGCTGACAGGACCAAACCATGATCTGAACCACTAAGTGCTGGCCAGAGTACATGAAAGATGAGAAGATGAACAAATTGGAAGGAGCGAAAAGGGGGCGAGAAAATGTAAAGGCAAATAGATGGACGTTTAACTGCTGAGAAATATGATCGAGTCGATGGTCATATGTGTATCTTTAGGCAGACATGTCATGGGCATATCAAACGGCAAATACACAAAATATGTTATGTCCATAGCACCGTTTCGTCAGTTCGGAGACTGCCCCAGAACAGTCCAGTAATTTAGAAGGCACCAACACACATTGGTATGTGTCCCCCTCTCCGTTTTGCCGCTTAGTCTTTTGGCACTCCCCATTTGAGGCACCTTCAAATAGAACTTTTTGCACCAACGATTGGCGGAGCATATATAGAAAGGTTTCCCTTATGTGTGGAAAAAAAAAAGGGTGAGTATAAAGCAGCACCGTAAACACGTAACGCAGTGGGAAAAACATCATACAAATGAACCACTAACAAATGGCACAATTTTCTGACCTTTTTTTCTCACCGCAAAGGTGATAACATTTTGGAATCTCCATTATGGAACGAACTCATTTGGGGGCAATTATTTCCGATCACTAAAAAAAAAATTAGAGAACAGTTAAAGCTATTTTTCGAAGTTGTATAACACTTTGCCGCTTTTATTCATTAATTTTTTCTTCGAATTTGATGTACAAAGATATGTAACATGTAATATATATACTTCCCCGGCTGAACATTTTTTTTAAGTTTTACCCAAATTAGAAACTCCTCCTTTGTCATTTGAAGGAGGCACTTTTGTGCGGCAAGCTAGTACGTACAACAAATTTGCGAATCGCGGCCCAGTACTTCTTGGCAAGCAACTGGCACACCCTGCGGACAATCCCTCCCCGTAGGGTACGTACATACATATATAAATATATGTTCATATACATGTGGATATATTTATATGCGAATGTGCGTTTGTACATTCCCCTATATAAATAACGGGCAGCGCAATTTGTACTACTTATTGACGTATACTCCGCATTCGCACTTGTGAGAATTTTTACGAGTTTCAGAATTTTGAAGAAGGGAACGCAGAAGTTTTTTTTTAAGAAGTAAAAATAACGCAAATAATGTAGAGCTAGGTTTATTGTGAAAGAAGGAAAAGAGCAAGAGGTAGAAGAGGCAAGGGAAGAAGGCGCATCTGTAATTCTACGGCGAGTCAGAACATGCTTGGCAATTATTGTGCCTACCTGCCTCATTACTGTACGTGTGTGTACATATGCACGTCGTGCCAAAGGAAATCTGCTAAGTTACCCAGCAGAATAATTCCAACATAATACCATCCCGCAGGGTCACTTCGACTGAATTCCTGACGTTGTCAATCAAGTGTTGTTTATCCCTTGATGATGAGCCATAGTAGGGACTCTTTCCCTCCGAATAAGCATACCACCGACACATATACCCTTCTTCGCGTTTGTAAACAAACCAATGTTCATAAAGCATGTACAACGCAAATTAGGGTTAAAGGAAAGGGATGTTATACCTACCACGCACATGTATATCGCATATATTACACCGCTATATTAGCAGGTTTCTAATTTGACCCAATTAAGAGAATCACACGCGAACATATGCAAGCATATTTTGTTCACACGTCAAGGACACATGCACATAAATCAAGAAGAAAATGGATTTATGGGACAAAGACTATGAGAAGGCCATACAGACAGGGAAAGAAATTAAAAAGATATTAAGACAAAATGAAAAGGAGAAGAAGAAGGCGAAAAACAGGGCAATTTTAAGGGGCAAAATAACCGAATTTAATCAAAATGTTAGATTCTTGCAGCACCAGCTAAATAATGATTATATAAAGAATGACAAACAGTACAGCAAGAACGAATCCAAGTATAAGTACAAAGTGAGCACACTGGAAAAAATGAAAAGGGAAATAATGAATTTGTATGAGGATTTCGCTTCTACGAATGAGGAGGTACGTTTTGGAATGGGGCAAACCGTATGGAACTACCCTAAGAATGCCACGCGTTTGTGTACATTCATACATATATGTATATCTGCGTCATATATGCTTCCCCGCATGTGGGTCTGTTTCCCCATCTTTTAGGATGCCTCGTTCAACATAAACATGGATTTTTTAAACGACCTGGGCAACGAGAATGACTCATACTTGAACGATCTGAACAGGGAGGAGTTACTCCTGAAGCAGAAGAATTTGATGAAGTTGCAGGACGAGCAGCTGAGCTTTCTGGAAGGCACTACACACAACTTAAAAAATATCAGCTACAATATAAACAACGAATTGCGAGTTCATAATGAACTGTTGGATGACATAGACAGGGATGTCGATGAGACGAACAATTTGCTTAACAGGAATAGAAACATTTTCGAAAGAGTCACAAATAATACCAGTAATTATTTTTTGTATGTAATTATTGCCGTGTTGACTACGTCGCTCGTGTTTTTCATAATTATTCTCTAGTGCAGAGAGGGGGAACTGAAAGGCCATGGCCTTCTGGGGTTACAAAGCAGAATGGAATGAAAAGGAATGAAGAGAAATGAACAGAAGTGAAGTGGAATCCAGAAGAACATATTGGAATGAAGTCGAGCGAGACAACCCCCGCGCAGCCGGTACATATTGGTTTCTAGTTCAGCGCCATAATCCGTTGTGAAGAATTTTTTGTTCACCGTGTTGTCCACGCCGTTATTTTAACATAAAATAATCCTGGGGTGCGTTTTTACCTTTTTAATGTGCACATCCCGACTGTATTTTTTTTTTTTTTTTTTAATTTCCCGGCCTTGATCAATTTAAATATGTTGTCATACGAGATGGGTAATTTATTACGCCATATGTTATATGTCCTACGTCGTGTTTGTTTTTCAATTGGAAACAGAAGTTAATTGTTGTTTGAGTGTTCGCGATTTCTTTTTTTTTTGTGTTAAAGATGTTTGATAATATTGTTAAAACGCCGTTCCAAGGTGTGCGCATGTGTGGAGGCGCACCCATTTAACTTCACATTTTAAACATTTTTCAAAATTGTCCTAGTGAAATTTTTAGTGGAAGGGAGGGTATCGTCACAAAGCGTGGATGTTATGCTACAATGTTAGGAACATTCTCTGGAGGAGGGGGGGACGCTGCGCCGAAATGAAAAGAGGCAGGTGCGAGGAACTTTTTATAGCTAAAGGGGAGTGCAATAATTTGGAACATCGCTGTTTCCGCTGCAATTTTCAGTAACGGACTGTTTTATCACCCCCTTTTGCTAAGAAGACAATTCAACATTGGAAGCTCCACTTGTGGGTAGCCAATAACACGTGGAAAATGTCCCTGCAAACGCATAAATGGGATGCTGCACACGATTTTCGGAAAATACCGTGGCGATTTACAGCAATTTCACCCTTAGGCGATTTCGCACATGTTGATAAAGTCCTGTTTTGCGAAAAAAATTGTGCGATATTTTTCAAAATATAAAGCAAATGCTGGTGAAGTAATAAAAAAATAACAATTATTGTATGCGGGAAAAAAATGCATTACTTGGGAGGTAGATAACAATTTGCAAACTGTTAATTCGAATGATCTGTATATATATGCATGCGAGGGAGACGCACATGGGGGGAATACACATAGACGTGTGTGCTGCGCAGACGTCTGTGCAGATAGGAGGGTTGGTACAATGAAAAAAATCGACAGAAATGGTACGTATGACTATCTATGCCGGTTTGGCATAAAGGTGTTTTAAAAAAGGTGCTTAAATTGGCACATTTTATACATAAAGGAGTATTCACAAGTGTGGAGAAGCATGAATGGCAGCGCGCTTCCACCACGTGTAAATATAAGCGCAACTTATATATACGAATATGTGTGGGTAACATTCAGCTGTGGAGTACGCACAACTTGTACTGTTTTACTCTCTTTTAACAACAAAAACAAGAGGTATAGGCATGGGTATCTACACATATAAATAAATGAGAGGGGAACGCCCTCTTTTCTGGTAACTATATATATGACCCGCTCGGGATATGACCGATTCCATTGCATTCTTGCAATTTTGAAAAAAAAAAAAAAAAAAAAAACTAGCCAAATTTCTTCTTCACGAGAGAATATAGGAAAGTGCCACTTACAGCCATAGTTGATCCAAGTCCACCAAGAAAGGAAAATTTCGTTCCAAATATGAAGTAGCTAGTTAATATTAAGAAAACTCTCTTGACTGTGCTGGCCACGGCGTGAGTAATATGATTTAATCTGTTTAACGAAATGAAGGATAACTGATTGTACAGATAAAACCACACACCGGACATAAGTACATGTCTTCCCAGTACCTTTAAAACGTCCTTGTTCTCCATCAAGTAGGAATAGGCATCTTTCCACTTGTGTGCATCCAGGTATAAAGCTGGGGTCAAGAAGATTGCAGAGGACAGAGTTAAGAGAGCAAATATATTTTCAGGAGTTAAATGTTTTCCTAATTTTTCGAGATTTTTATCCATCATAATTTTTGCTTCTATCGCTCTCATGGTTGAAAGTACGTTGGCTGACAGGGTTGAATATAACGCCTTGTAGGTAAATGATAGTTCCTTTATTGACGCCAAGGACACACCAAATACGATTGGAAGTAGGGAAGAATAGGTATAAAGAGACATTCTGTTGTTCATTAAGAAATATGAGAAGAAAGCTGCAAATAACGGTGAAGATGCTTTAACAATGTGGACAAAGCTGATTGCCCCAGCTCCCATGGCTATAACAGATAAGAGGTGGGCATACCCATGATATATACTTTGCTTCATTATGCTAGTATATTTTTTTAAAAAGAGTACATACTTTTGTAATGCCTTTATTAATGCATTTCTATCACTGAGGCTTATTTTCTTCATTTCCTGTTCATCGTAGAATAGTTCCGGTTGATTTCTCAATTTGAGGACCCAGGGAATTAGGAAGATTGGCAACCCTACATAAATTTGCGCTATAGCAATTGTAATTGGCAAATTTAACAAATTTAATGCCTTTTTATTTTCAATGTTGTAGAAGATGTTACATACATACCAAAGCCCTAACAAGGACACTGTCTTTCCTCCTTCAACCACATTGTTTAGAAAGGTACAATGTTTTTTTTGGTCTGCCCCTTCCCCTACATTGTTGTTATTTCCTTGGACTTCTTTCCCGAATGCACTTTGATTTTCCTTCCCATTATTTTGAGATTTATCACTGGAGGAAATGTCATCTATAATTTTATTACTTTCAACGTCGTTGCTATAAATGCTGGTGTCTCTATTTGCAGCATTAAAGAGGGAAAATATTCCCTCCTTTATTTTTTTGTTCAGTGCGTCTATCACATGTTGCCTGGTTTTTATTTTGTAGTTGTGGGCATCCGCGATGTGGAAGCTGGATGTGCCCGCCCTCTTTATCTTATCATACCTGGGCTTGTAGTTGTTAATGAACAGGGGGGTGCTGCTCCGGACGTTGGCGAAACTGGCAGAACTGGCAAAATCGGGAAAATAATTTTTATTCTTAACATTTCTGCACGTCCTATTCGCCTTTTTCACAACCTCATTGGGGCTTGCGCTGTGCAAATTAGCGTACACCTTCGGGACATAGCTCTGCTTATCGTAGCTGAAACTCCTTCCTAAAATAAGTTGCGTCTTGATTACAACCGTGAGTATAAACGTTCTAATGAGTACATTCATTTTCACTTATTTTTTCTTTTTTTTTCCTCCGTTGCGGTAGTCTCATTACATAAGCATTTGCACGATTGGTTACAATTGGAAGTAACGGAGGAGGGCGTAAAAAAAAAAAAAAAAAAAACGCGTCTGTCTCTTCTTCCTTCCGGATTGCTATCACCCCTATGACTGTAATTATTCTTCCAAAGGGCTACTGCACTGTTGTTACGATATGACCTATGTTGTTATATTTTTCCTCCCCTTTTTGTGTGTTCAGTTGAAAATGTCAAGAGGTTAAGAAAAAAACAAATCATGCATTTGTATAAACGCAAATGGTCCATGCGGAGTTTATACTATCACTCTATTTTGACCACCGCGGGAGGGAAAATGTTGAATCGAAGATTTCCTATATATATAATATGCACATGTTTATGTGTGGCTACGTGCGTAGGGGGCGAAAAGGCTTTTTCCTACTTCCAGAACAGTGGCGTAGAGTTATCTTTTCAAAGTTCACCTTTGAAATTCAGCTCGAGGGAAACTATATCCCAGTCATACATCCTTGTTTAAAAAAAAAAAAGAAAAAAACACATATATACAAGCATGCAGTCACACAAAAAAGGAAGCAAATTTATATGTATACAAGGGCACGTGCTGTTTTGCTAGAACGATTTGACCAGGTACAATAGCCGTGTGGCGAAAGCATGAAAAGGGGAAGAACAATAGGCAAAAACTAACATAAGTGACGCGCATATATGAGGGGTGAAAATGCGTATTTCCTGTGAGAAGCATGCCGCTCGCACGTTCCTTTTGTTTAGTTTTTCGCTTAGATTTAAAAAATTGAATAAAGCGTAAATATATGAAAGAAAAGAAAAAAAAAACATAGCAACCCCAAAAAGTGGAGGAAAAAAAGAAACACATAAGGCGATATACCTACGAGAAAACTTATGCTGGAGTGACACGAATAGCGCAGTAACACTTAAGCATAACAGTTATGTCGCCTATTTGAAAACAAGAGCAGTTAAATCTTTTTTTGTTTCTATTTTTTTTTTTCTTTTTTTTTTTTTTTTTTCCTTTTGCATTCTTCAAAATTTATTTTGAACGGAACAGTAAACAAATGGCAAGGGGGGGAAAATGCGCATGTGTAAAAAAAAGAGAAAACCTTTGCTCGATGCGATACTATTAGGGATACGAACATATCCGTGCAAACATCTACACCAAAGGGCATCAAAAACATGGTTTACATAATGTGCCATGTGTATATAAACATTGACCCATTCACATTGTGTATGTGTGGAAAAGGAAATGCGGGACATTCCAAGTGTGACTTCACTTCGATGCCAGCGAAGAGGGCGTAGCACGCGTGACGTACGAATTGCAAAAATTAAATTAAAATTGAAGGTTACGAAGAAGGAAAGCGGAAAAGACGTTAACATTTCAACACATGTACCGCGAAAAAAAAAACTATTCAAAAGCGTTTTTTATGCCATTTTTGCAAGAAAAAAAAAATAACGGAAGAAATGATATGCAAAACTTTTTTCAGAACAGGAAGAGTTTAATCAGAAGGCGAACGCCGTAAACTCGCGCATACTCGAGCATACTGATGGAGACCAGCATAAACACAAATTTGGCAAAATCTTCGCAAGACGATAGTGAGGCATTTACACAGTGTTAGCATTAAAGTGGCATCCCATTTGTTGGCATACTCATTTGTGTATATGCATCCACTAAGTGTGGTTAGAAAGAAGGAGTGAAAGGGAGATACACAAAATTTGTAAAGCATGCCGCGTGTAGTAGTGAACATTTTTTGCACGTCCCTAATTCCCCTTGTTCACGTTTAAACTTGTGCCATGTGATGTTCGCTCTTTTTTTCGTCTCAGAATGTGTGCACTGTGGCGTAAATAACGTTGTGGCACATTCCTCGTTAGCCCCATTATTAGCGCTGTTTCAGCGTGTACTTTGACGCATACACGATGTTTGTATTCCTGTGGTTTCTCATTTTTTGCGTTTTTTATAATGCGCACCTTTGTGTAACTTCTTAGCCTTCACATTTGGGCCAGTTCTATAACACGAAATGGTTGGATTATTTTATTAGCTGATTAGTTGATTTTTTTTTTTTCCTTTTTTGTGGTTTCTCAATTTTTTTAAAATGTAGGCCTCCGTTTCCACGCCTTACTATTCCTCCCAACGTGGCGATTGCGCATCAGCACAATCCTTCGTCGTATCTTCCCCATTTCATTTGATTCATGTTTTCCCAATTTAGGGAGAAGTGTGTGTTGTGAATTATCTCAGCAGTTGTTTCAGGTCAATATTGCCATTCGTTTGCTTCTTATTTATTCCCCTTTTTTTCGTACACTCTATGTGCACTTAAATATAAGCACGTGCAGGCGACCCCATATGTGGACGGTCTACGTATCGAGTTTGTCACTTGGTATTAAGCCTTCCGATGTGTTAATTAAATTTTTTGTCCCAGTTTAATGATTCCCCTTCTGAGTAAGGTCATCATTAATGTTTATTCGCGCATGACCATTTTTTGTTTTTACTCCACCCTCTGAGCGATGATTTTTGGAGGTCCATTTATGAATATTTCCAACACGTTTAAAAAGAGTTATACCACCGGGTCCTCGTTCCACAAAATTTGACGTTCCCTTTCGAGACGTGAATTTCCCTTGTAGGAGGGGCCAAACAGACGTTTCTACGTTCGCACATACGCGCATATTACATTAAGGGAGAACTCTCTTTCCCCTTCAGAAAGAAAAAAAGAAAAAAAAAGACACCTCCGTGAGAACTAACCCGATGCAACCATGTTAAAGGAGAAGCTATTAAAGTTTATGAATTATTACTACTTCATTAAAAATTACTACATCTATCACATCCTCTTCTTGTACACATTTTTTTTAAGGATAACTTATACATACGCAGAAATTACAATATCGCATTTTTTTACCTTTCTGTTGAATAAATATGAAAATACTGAGTCGCAAAAGGAGGAGGAGAATTTTTTTTACTATTTCACTCATTTCTTCAATTTTAACAATAAGAATGATGACAAGTTTTTAAACACCAAATTGTTTGTTGTTGTGTACTTACCAGTGTGTTTAAAGTGCTTCTACACACTTTTCTTCGACTACATCGCATATTATGTGTACATTCGCTACTACTTCAACAGGATAAATAACAACTTCAGGAAAATTTACTATTCCTCTGTGTCGTATGAAAATGGGGCAACTCAAATTGGTGAAAGTTTTTTTCTTAAAAAGGACCAAGTTGGACTCATGCACAGAATCAGTAAAAGAAAAAAAAACTCATATGATGTGTGTGCGAAGCGGCTATCTGACATGTCTCTTTACGAATGCAGGAAATATATGTTACGAAAAAAAAAGGCCTTTTCCCTGTGGCAAAGGAAACAAAATTTAAGGACTAACAGAAACAAACGCAGAAAGAGAACCATAAAAAGGGTTACATATAAAGAAGACACAAATAAGAGACATCCACGCATTAAATTTATTACCTGTAGAAATATTTCTATAAAAAATAAACGCCTAAATAGTGACCAACGCGATGTTCATGGTAATAAGCTGTTCCATAATGTGTTTCAGAATAGGAGGAATGTTTTCTTCAGAAGGAAACAGAGAAAGAGAAATGATCCAGAGGCGGGGGTCGTTTCTTCTGGTAGCTCAACGGAGGAAGGAGCTGAGCGGAAAAAGGATAAGTTCATTTTTAACAAGCCTTATATCAACATGCAGAAGGGGTACAATTTTGTGAATAGTCTCCATCCAGGGAGGAATATTTCAGATGGGACTACAGGTGTCAGTGGAAAACCCAGCATCTACGGTATTAGCCCAAATAGAGAAGACGAACATATGAGCGATCATGTGCACTACGACACTAGCGTCGTGGAGGTAAACGCCTTCTGCGCACAAAACAGCTTGGTAGGAAGCGCAAACGAGGAAAACCTTCACTTGCTCAAATTTAGGTTAGGTAAAATGGGAGATACGCAAAACGACACAGCACCAAACCATTTTCAGAATAACAATTCAGATTATTTCGCGCTGAACGAATCAACCCCCATTGGGCATAACGATGAGAGCGGGAACTACGAAGAAATTCGCTTTGAAAATTTGAGGGGGAATGTGGTGTGCATTTCGAAGACGCATCAGTGTTCTGGTGATATGGAGGATGCTGAAAAGGACCAACAGAGTGAGGAGGGCGAAGACTCTGAACGGAGGGACGACCAAGTGTTGATTTCCCCCTCGAGTGAAGACACAGAGGGATGCAATCCGAAGAGGTACAACCCAAATGGATACCATCCAGAGGGATATCATCAAAAGGGGGGCGGAGTAGATACCCCAAATTACAAAGGGAAGAACATAAAGAAGTCCTATCGCACGTTGCGAGGGAGCCTAAAAATGGACTACCTTTTTAAGGACAGCTGCGAATTAGCAGAAAATAACAACAGGGGGTCGGTAGAAAATAACGATTATTACTATTACAACAAATTTAAAAATTTTAACTACGGAAAGAAGGACAATTCGCTCAGCGTGAGGGAACTGATAAACAACAAAATTAACGCAGAATATTATCATCTAAAATTGAACATACTCATTTTGTCCTGTATAATTATACAGATCTTTAACTCATGTATCTTGATACTAATTTCGAACAACTTTATAAGGAAAAAGGAAAAAATTTTTTTTTTCTGTTTTTTGTATTCCGTACTAGAAAGCATCACCGACGTGATTTCAGAAAATATATTTTTCCTGTGTGGTAAATTTACAAACATATACAAAAAAGAATTCAGCATTAACGCCATCTACGTTATTCAAGTTATCAGCAAAATGATATTGAGCCTCTCAACCATTTTTATTTATTTCGTATATCACATTTTTGTGATACTTTACGAGAATGTGAATATTATGATTATAAACACTTTTATTAAAACGCTGTCTATTTTTGTCCTTTCTTTTATTTTCCTCAAAAATAAGGACAACTTTTTTAATTACCATAATGATGCAACGTTTGCCAGCATGAATTGTGAGAAGCCGGCCGGAGGCACAAGTGGCAAGACCCCTACCTGTGAGGAGAGCGGCTCTGTTAAGATAGACATCAAAGAGGAGGAACTGCGCAAACAAAACGGGGCAGATTCCGTTAGGGATGCCCCATCCGTGGAAGCACAAACCGGCTATGCTGACAAGAAGGGTCCATCAGAAGTGAGTAACAGTGACGATCTACGAAACCATAGGAGCAATTTTAACCAGGGAATATTTAGCAACTACCTCTACAATGATAAATACTATGGGAATTATTTTAACTTTTCGAGGAATAACTACTATGGTGAAAGACTTCTTAGTGACGATATTGTCTCAAAGGGATCGTCGAAGGAAAAAGCAAAATGCGTGAATCCCTGTTTTGTAAAACTAAAATATGTCGCAGAATTTTTAAACCTTTTTAAACTGCTATCAAGAATAAAAAGCTACATTTTTAAGAAGGAAGAAGTGAACTATAGCCACAGTTACACACTGCTAACCGTGCAGGATGCAAAAGGTGATGAGCAAAATTTGGACCCATTTTTTCGAAACAAAAGAGAATACAAAATTAAGATTCCCATTATAGGGAACCTTAAAAAATTATTTAATATCTCTGATAACCCTGGTTGCTATTTGGGTGTGCAAAACGCGGGGATTACAAAATATAACTCCCTAATTGAGCAGGAAATGGAATATTTACGTAAAAGAAAAAAAAAAATACTACAGAGCGGTGGGAAGTACAGGGGACACCCATATAACATAGACAACATGAACAGCTTAAGCAGCTTAAGAAGCTTAAACAGCTTAAACAGCCTAAACAGCGTAAAGCGCGCGAAAAAGAGAAACATCATCGTTAGCTATCCTATCAAGTTACTACTGAGCAATTTGAACTTTTCCAACATTTTTTACATCTGTTTATTGTTAATTATCCCAACATTTGAGAGGATATTCCTAAATTATAAAATTAAAAATATTAAGATAGATTTACACTGCTACTGCTATCTCAATTTTGTGAACTATGTAACGGATCTGATGGGTCTCTACCTTTACATTAGTTACTTTAATGAGGAATCCTACTCCTCCTCTATATTTCTCAGCTCTCTCATCAACATATTCCTGATGACTTTTCGCTTTTTCTTCTTGCACAACCGGTTTAGCCAGATATGGTTGCTGGTAATGTCTATATATGTGGAGATGCCCCATCATACCATCGTCACGCCTTTTTTACATTGCGACGTGGCAGGTGACGTAATATTCCTCTTCTTTTGTTCATTTGCAGTTCCTGGAAACCATACTTAAGTCGCTTCACAAGACGTTCTTTTATATGCCTATTTATATACTAGTCACGAAGGTGCTGGTTACTCCCTTTTGTTCGCAGCTGGGAAGACGCGGGCGCCCATTTCGGCGGATGTATCTACCACAAAGGGGTGCCATTTTGATATTGCCATTTTCTTCCTTCTGGCACGCTCTCGTTGAACACTCCCTGCGCAATTCTTCATCTCAGATGCATTTTTATTTTTCCCCCCTCACAGGTGTACATAAAGAACATTCACAATTTGATGTGCTCCTTCTACTCCAGCATTTTGGACGCCAGTTCCTTCGCCTCTTACTATTTTGAATATCGTAAGCCTGTACCTCGTATTCGCATCGCCATTTTCACATGTGTGCAGTGCCAACGTTTTTGCACATTCCACCCCTTCTGGTTTGCATTTTGGCAACCCTAATTATGACTTCTACTTCACCTCTTCGCAGTTATACTGAGCTATTACAACATTGACGATTCAAGGAATATCTTCATCTTTGTTTATATTATCTTCCTGGTGCTGCATCTTTCATCGCTTGTCGTTATTTCGAAGTTGAAGAAGACGTGAAGGGGGGCCAATCACCGGCAAAATGATGTCTGGCAATTTTTTTTTTTTTCCTTTTTTTTTGTTCTAATTTGATGAGCGATTGGAGCGTAACAAATTTGCCCTGAAGAGGTCTATCACTAATGTGTGGAAAGGTGCTTGTGGTTCTTTTGCGAGGGGTCAAATATGGGAGAGAGGCCGAGTGCGGCCTCCCCCTATTCTCGCATTAGCATACTCGCTTTATGTCAACTTCTCCCCCTTTGCTACTCTCCCATGCGCCCATGCTCATACCTCTTGACCTGCTCATAAAGCATATTATTTTTTTCGATTAAATTTTTTTTCTTGTTAATTTGTTCGAAAAGGATTTTCACGTTTTCCTTGACGTGATATTTTTTAAGTTCATAAATAAATAGGTTAATATAGATAAAAGACAATTTTAAAATTGAATACACATCTAAGTTCTGACTGAACGTTATTAAAACGTTGAGGATGTGTTGTATGTTCTCATCTAGGGAGTTATTTTTTCCAGCCACCTTACGTTCTTGTGTCAGTTCTTCATTAATTTGGGTGTAAAAGTAAATGTACAAACACTGGATTACCACTTCTTTGTTTAGTAGGTATATATAATCTTTAAACAGATTAAGGCAGAACTGGTAAACTTTGTGATGTTCAATTTTGCTATCATTTTTGAGGAGGTCCAAAAGCAAGAAGAGCGTAACAAAGGAGTGGTCCCTTATGCATATCATGAGGTATGTCCTTTGCACCTTTTTCGCTTCCCTTGTGTAGGTCAAATTCTCATCCTCCGTTTTATGTCCCCCTTCATTGGTGCTTCTATCACCTAGGTGTATTACATATTCGTTGTCAAAACTGTTCGTGTCTGCAAAAGGGGTACTTACAGAATGGTCTTGCTTTCCATTTTTATCGCCACTTAAGGTGTACACATTTTTGGCCATAAAAAGAGTGTTCTTTAGACTGGTGCCAAAATTGTACCTCCTTTTGGGACATACTTTTATCTCCTCTATCTGGATAAACTTCCCCAAGAAGGTTTCAAATCTGCAGTAAAAATTTGCGCACTTCTTAAAGTTGTACAGGAGGAACATAAAATATAGGACCTCGTTTAAATCCATAATCTGGCTATTTGAGAAGTAGTTTAGGTAGACCTTCTTAACTCTGGGTAGGAGATCATTTGAGATGCTATCATAAACGGTTGTTACGTTTAACTGAAGGATCGATTCGACCAATTTATTCAGCCTGGGGAGCGTGTTGAACTTGTCCGAGTTGTCCAAAAGGATGTTACTAAGAACTGTGTCTTGCATGAAGAGATTGTACCTTTTTAGGTTTATGCAAATGTTTAGCAAGTTAACGATGTAATCGTATGTTAAGGGGGGGGTGTCCTCTGAATGGACATATTCATAATTCCTTTTTAGCGTCCATTTGAAGAGAAAAATATTTGGTACTTTCTTTTTTAGCATGCTTAGGCATAGGTCATTTAGCTCGTCCAGAGAAAGGCTCCTCAACAGGAGGAGGTTCATTTCAGCGGAGTGCAAATATTTGTCTTTAACCTTTTTGAAAACGCCGTTGCATGCAAAGTCGTTCTTACTTATCAGCTGTTTGTATATGTTTATTATGTGGTTTACTTGGAAGGGGGTCAGACTGCTGGAGGTTTCTTCTTCCTGCGTACATTTGCGGTGGATGTCATCCTTAAGGTTGTTATTGTTCATATTTCCTTCTTCATGCAGCTGCTTCTCCCCATTTTTGTACCAATTTGGGCTATTCCGAGCGGATTTCCCCACACTTTCGGTAATGCACGATATGTGAAAGGAATAAAACGATTCCACGTTATTTTCCCCCTTCTGGGTGGTGGCATCATTGTTGATGACATCATTGTTGGTGGAATCATTGTTGGTGGAATCATTGTTGGTGGAATCATTGTTGGTGGAATCATTGTTGGTGGAATCATTTTTGGTGGCATCCATGTTGGTGGAATCATTTTTGGTGGCATCCATGTTGGTGGCGTGTCTTTTGTGGCCACCTCCCCTGCTATCATAATTTGTGAGGGTGAACACCTCATTTGCTATGTTCTTAATTTCTTCGTCCGTACTTTGCAGAATTAAATACGAAATGTGATTTTTAAAAGTGAACAAGTCGAAATATTGAAAGAAAAAAGAAAATGGAAGGTACGAAAAGTTGTTGTTATATATACAGATGGCCGAGAGGAGAATTACGAACTCTTTATTGTACAGATGCAGGTTGTGCAAAATGTTTTTTTCTATGCTGTTCATTATTTTATCCACACTTCTCCTCATTTGTGAAATTTCCGTGCATATTTTTTTTTCCTCCTTTAATTTTTCAAAATGGCTCAAAAAGATAAAGGACGAATTGAAAATCCTCGTGATGTCGTAAACGTTTTCGCACTTTGAAATGAGTTTATCGATGTGTGGTAATATTTGATTATACAAATTTGTGTATCTGAACTTGGCGTCCCTTTTTATAGCTATGCGGCTGTTCCTCATTTCTTTACAGGGGTCCTCAGGGGGGGACTCCACTTGGGACAGCTTTTCCCCTTCATCTAAACTTCCTCTTTGTGTAGTGAAGCATTTTATCACGTTTAGCTCCTTGGACATAAGACTGCAGAGGAGCATTCCCAAAAGGTGTATATTCAAAAAGGAGCAATTCAGCCACGACTTTATGGCTTCCACGTTCACATATCTGTAATCATTCAGCCTGCACTGTGCAAAAAGAAAATAAATCATATTTTTAACCTGTCCATTGAAGTTTTTCTTATTTATAATAAAATTGTAACGTGTCAGAACTGTGTCCTTGATGGCCAATTTCGTCAGGTCATCTTCATGCAGCATTTGAAGATGCATTTGGTCTATTTTGCAAAGGTAGAGGGCGCTATTTTTAGCGCAGCAGTAGGCATGAAGTATGTTTAATATATTTTTAAAATCGCAAATTTCTGAGCTCTCTTTGTTTGTAAATAAATTAATTACGCTATTTAGGAAGGGGAACCTCCGCAGGACAGTGGCGTAATACAACATCTTGCACAGCAGTGGCAGGTTACGCTCGTTCGTCGGTATGTTTCCGTTTAGCAAATCTTTTTCGAGTTTGAAGAAAACGTTATCAACGAGGCTTTCAATTTTATGAAATGGTCTTTCCATGTGTGGGGGAGCTACAGATGAGGTGCTTCCCTGTTCTGGAACATTTGCCTCAGCTGTAATTCCATTTTTGTCAGTTTCACGCGATAGATTAGTGCACACGGGAAGGGGATTTTTTCCCTCATTATTAGTTGCCCCATTCGGGGCGCTTCTTATTTGTTCAGAGGGGCGTGGCGGTATAGCCCCTGTTGTCACGTGTGCGTCCTTCGCATGCACATCTATGTTTGAACCAGAATGCACGCTATTCACATGTTTAGCACCCACCCTTTTGCGCGCGAAATAGTGCTGACTGTTCAAGCAAATTTTATAGAGGGACCTTACGAGGAGGAACACATTTTCCACTTGAAAGTTCTGAAGATAATGTTTGTTAATGATACGAATTAGTAAGGTGATTATTTTGTCGTTCAGCAAATTTATTTCTGAATATACATAAAGTAGCAGTAGGGAGGTACTGAAATCGATCTTGCTGTGCAGAAAGTGTTGGACGCTCCGATTGTACACATCTATATGGCTATAAAAGGTGCACATGTCAAATAGGATTTTTACAAGGGTGTCATCCGTGAAGTGAATAGGGCTAGGTGATGTGTCCGCCTTATTCGTAGAGTTGTGGCTAAGTCTCTGCTCTCTAGCATGGTTAAAATAAGTTAGTAACTCCTTCTCTATGTGGCTGACCAGAATGTCATTTTTTATTTTCATCATTTTGAAGATCTGACAGAGCATTAAAATTTCTTCACATTTTAGAAGGTTTTTTTTTTTAATTATTAGGTCTAGCAGGAATGATATGTACACGTTATCGCTGAGATTTAATTCAGCGTTTTCTTCCTTCTTCCCATTTGAATTCACAATTTGGTTGATGTTCTGAATGGTGAAGTACAGCAGAATGTTGCATATGTGGTGTGGGGAGTAGTCGGCCAGTTGGGTTCTTGCAGAGTCGGATTTGTGACCTCCATTTGTGTCATCTGTGGGGAAATTTTCTCCATCTTTGTGGCCTTCCCCCTGGGAAGGACAATGCTCCCTTTGCCTCCACGCATCAATTTCGCCCAAGAACTGCCGCACAACATCGTTAACATAGTCATTGCCTACCAATTTGAGTTTGTAGAAGGCGTTAAAAAGGAGGGAATAATTCACAATATCGATATGCAAGCCGTTTTGAACTATAATGTGTAAGAATTTGTTAATCAATTTCATATCTTTAATTTTCAATTTTGCATGCGAATTTAGGATGATTGAAAAGGACTTCACATCGATGAATGTGTAATTATTAATTAAATGGTTGTTGACATATTTAAATAAATAGACAACGTTTTGGTTATTTTCCACTTTACTAATTATGTTGTACAATTTAACAATTTCTTCGAGATGGAATTCTCTCAGTTTTGTTATTGCTACTTCAATAAGACAGTGGAAGGTGCTTTGGTAGGTATTTAACTGCGCATTCTGTATATACAACTTTATTAACAGGACAATCTTGGATGGGTTTAAAAATTTATAAATCATTTCTACTCTCTTGTTAATCTGTTTGTAAATAGTCACATTGGTAATATTCTCCCTTTCTAGTAAGCGGCTATATCTGTACAATTCGATGCAGTTCATATTGTATATATTTTTGTTGACATTCTTATTTTTCTGCACAAACGAGTAGTTTATTTTTGTCAAACGAAGCATACTTTTGTTTCGGAGCAGCTGTTGTGTCCACCTTTTGTTCCCCCTGGCGTTGATTAACGTGTAGCAATCACCGCACAGGCTTTCCGCGACTTTTTTTATCATCCTGAAGTGAGGTAGCCGAGGACAGTTATACTATCATAGGAAAACTGGGATGGCCATTTTGTTAGGCAGAAGGGACCTAAAGGTGGTGGAGGTGGCTCCCTTTCAATCCTCTGAACGAACATTCCAGTTGTGCGTTTACCAAGTGGAGGACTTTCCATGCCACACAAATGCGCTTCTCTATGCTGTGATCCACTTGTTTCTTTAAAACTTAGGAAAGTAATTTTTGGCATATCCCTTCCGTAGCAACAGTCCATAGGAACGGCGTCACGTGGGGGACTTCCAACTTATGAGGTGCAATTGTTTGCGTTATCAATTGGTGATGTTAAAAGAGGAGGAGTTGACGAAAAAAATACCAAGTGGGCAATTCGCCCACGAAGTTGGGCATGCCCTATTAATGCATCTACTTGTGCATATCCATTTGAGGTGAAAACTTTCCCACTTGATGTTATGCCTCATTTGTGATGACCTCGCACGGTGCTAATGAGGATCCCGCAAAAGGTGAACTACGTTGTAGGAGTTGCTTTGCCATTATTTTTTTTTTTTTGTTTTTTCCCCGCAATGTTATGCCGTCAGTGGTTGCCACTTTGGGTGAATTCTTCTTATGGAGATATGTAAAATAAAAACTGCCAAAGAGGCGAAAAAGAATCGTGTGCATTTTTTAAGTTATTCCAAAATTGTTGTAGCACAAATGATGTGGGATATATTAACGGGGGGTGGGTGAAGAAAAAAAAATTGCAACATTTACACAATTGCGAAGAGGATAATCCCCGCTTAGTACAATTTATTGACACATTTTATTGTATTTTTTTCCTTTTTCCTTATGCTTCCCCTTTTTGTGGTCTTTTTCACACAATTGACGAGCGTGGCGCTAATTATGCAAAGGAACTTTGAAATGCACTTGTCCTGATGAAAGGAAACTTTGCACGTTTGGTTTTCATGACCTACTGGTCACTTGCACGTCCGTTGAGTACTTCCATTTTTTGCAACTATGGGGAATATTTTAAAAATGGCAAATGCTACCCGTGTGAAGAGGATACCTACTCAAGTTACAGAAATTCTGAAAGCTGTTTTCGTTGTCCCCCTGGTAGCTTCAACAATAAGAAGTCTTCAAAATATATTTATGACTGTTCATGTGATGGAGACTTTTATTTAAATTATGTTGGGAATCGATGTGACATGTGCTCCGACTTAGGCAACCGTTTTTATTGCAAAAGGGATTTAACGGAACTGTACGTAGACAATTTGGACGCCTTTTTTAAACACAAGGATGAAATTACTTTTAACTATTTCGATAGGTGTGTTGTGAAAGAAAATAAAATGAATATGTATCCCTTTATGAATAATTTGTATCTATTTTGTAAAAGTCCGAATGTCTGCTTGGATACCTGTGGGAGATGTTCAGAAAATAATGAAGGATTTATGTGTAATAATTGTGTGCAGAATTATGACAAAAATATTTTTTTAAAGTATGCCACCTGTAGGAAGTGCTTCCACGTTATATTTGTCGTCCTCCAGATGGTAGTTTATCTTATCCTGTCATTTGCCTTTTTTTTAGTTCTATTTAAATGCATAAATGTAAGTCTTTATTTTTATCAAGTTGATGTGTACAAAAAGGGGACTATATATTTCCTGCACTACTTTCGCGAATTCATATTTTATTTATCCCTCATTCTGTTGATAAGTTTTTCAAACGATTTGACAGAAACGGAGGGGGAGAATTATACCTTCTATGGGGAAGGGGAGCCAAAAGAGCAACGTCCGCACCTACACAGCGGAGATGCGAACCTTCACTATCTTCTGAACATTTATGTGCACAACGCCTTCTTTGATATGATTAAAATTGTTCATTTGAATTTTCTTCATTTTGTTAAATTGAGCTGTCTCCACGTGAGATCAAATCGCTCGAAGATATACTCCATACAAATTGTCGTCCTAGTTGGAGGGATACTTATTTTTATCTGCTTCACTTTAGTGTGCAATTTGATTTTTTTGTATTTGCGAAATGGGGGACTCAACATGATGGCGGACGGCATGGGGGAGGGAGAAGCTAATTGGGTGAGTAAAGACCAGGTGAAGTGTTGTAAAAAGAACATAGCGAGGAAGTTCGTGGACACCTATTTGTACCCCTTATTTTTGCATAATTTCATTTTTCAAAATTATGTTCACATGACATTTTTTTACGATCACGATGTTGTACAATTTTTCAAGAGATCCATTAGAATATGTTATTATCAATACATGCACATTTTTTTATACGTGGCTAATGCGATGGTTATGTTCATTTTTCTCTCCTCCTACATGTGCATTGGCCTCTTTAACTATAAGAGGTCGTATTACGACACCGCGACTGTATGCTACGACGACTTGCATTTGAGGGCCTCTAAATTTATGAATGTACCAGTGGTTCTGTTTGGCTGCTTTGGGTACTACGTGATCCTTTTTGTGTTTATCTATTCCAAACCTGCAGAAATGAAGCGAAATTATCCGTATAGATATGTTTACGGATTGCACACCTTTTTATGTAAACAGGAAAAGTATTACTACTATATTGTTAAAAATTTGTTCATTAACATTTTGTTTTTGTTTGCGATCCACATGGATGATCACTTGAGTTGTCTCATTTGCTTCTCCTTCGCGCTACTTTTCTTCATTTCCTTTTCTATGTTCGTCAAGCCGTACATCGAGACAGGACAGTATAACATCAAATGGGAGAGCTTCTTTTTTATGTTTTTATTTTTTTTTAACATACAACTGGAGCAGATACGATTAGTGACATACCACATATGGCTGAGAATAATCCTATCCTTTGCTACTCTTTTTATATACACTTTTATATTGCTTTATTTTTTATATTTCATGTTGAAGGATCTGTACGTATATTTTGGCTTCTACCTCATGTACGTGAATACAAAGGATGAAGGGGTAGCGAAAAATGCAAATGCAAGCCCTTCAACCCATCCATCGATGGGTCAGTTTTATTTCTTTTACTATTTGAAAAACTACATGGGGGAGGATCTTTACCTTGCAGATGGAGATCAGAGTAGAATGCAGACGGGGGACGCCGACTCTATGGCCTTGGACAACTACCATGTTGAGGTGAGCAAATAGGGAAAAGACAAACAAAATTGATTACACATAAGAATAGCGTAATGATGAAACGTTCTTTTTTTTTCATTTTCCTGAACCTGATGATATATATACCCCTTTTTTTGCTTTTTTCTTCCGAAGAAGTGCCACGAAGTTGTGCCTCCCAAAGACATGGACTACATTTCTCACCAGTGTGTGCTGATATCCCCATTCATTGCCGAAACGGTTGTTCAATTATTATTCATAACGAAAAATATAAATCACATAATCCTCTTAAGGAGGAACGACTCGAATGTCAAAATATACAACTGCCTGTTTGAGAATGGTTTCCCGATAAAAAGACGGCAAAAAGAAAAAAAAAAAGCAAAATTTGTAAATGCTCAAATGAACAAACATGTAGGAGCTCACGTCATATTCCTTTTTATGACTTTTTTTAAAAGCTCACTGATGATAAAAAAAAAGAAAAGGAAGCAGCGCCATTTTTACTTTTCCAATTTTCCCCCCTTTCAGGCTACGTAGAAATTCAGAAAACACCTATTGACAGGTTTGTCGTCGTGGCGGAGCATATTTACAATAACCTATTCCACCAAAATTATATTCCCTTTAGGACAGAAATGACGCGTCTCTTCACTGATTTAGTGCGAGAACTCAGATGCTTTAAACACGTAAAAAGAAGAAAAACGATAAGTATAAGCACTGCGTGGGGAAAGAGAATAGCCTAACAACATTTAGGAAAATACGATGAAGTGTGTTTGCTTGAACGCGACATAATTTTTTCTGCCCATCACTGCATGAAAAATGGGGCCACTTTAATCGCACTTTCTACCCAAAATGTGCAAAGTGCACATAATGCGCAAAAACCCTTTGCGAAGCGGGTTCACTTAAAGGAAATCCTGTCCTTAGACATAAATACCTGCAACGCTATCTAAGAGGAGTGTGTCGACCTGTAAAAATATATCTGGAAACATGCCAACACTCGAACAGTTCGCAAAACACCTCCATCTTCACCATTTTTGCAGGCATATATTCGAGAGTGCGTTGCCAAGCGAATCAAAGAAAAATACAAAATAGGCGAAATTAACACACAAAAAATTGTGTATGATGAAAATTATGAACAAAAACATATTAGTACATTTCTGTACAGACTCCGCGGGTCTGACCAAAATGTGGACGCAAGACATCAAATGTTTTCGCAGCTATTCCCGGGTAAGGAATAACGCGCACATGTAAATAAAATGGCAAAAAATGCACGTGTTCCAATTGTCCCTCTGCAACATACTACAGGGGGGCACAGAAAAAACTGTGCACTTTAAAGACGGTATGCGAAATATGCACAGTTAATAATTAAAAATGCAAATAATGATTAATGTTTTCACTTTTTTGCAAATGTAGATATAGGCAAAGCTGTACTTAAAGAAGGCGTACAGGAAGAATCACAAAGACAGGGGTGGGAGGGGAAGCCAAGTTTTAGCGGTTAATACATAAATGATCGCAAAATGTGTCATGATAATCCTAGCTGTAATGATGATAAAAATCAACATCATCCTTATGACACACGTGTAGGTAGCCTATGCAGAATGATTAAACAAATCTGTGTAACTTGTCGAGTACGTTTTCATGGGTTTGTAAATTTCCCATTTGGACGCTGGAAAAATGTGCTTGTTTTTTTCGTACCACTTTTTTTCCACTAACTTTCCTGCGTGAGTCTGAAAAGGGGAAAATAAACCAAAATGAAGAATGGGGAGCTTCGTTGTTCACTATTTTTGCACTTGTGTGCGTGTGTTCTAAACAAATGTGTATCACAACACATTTTCTTGTTAGCTGTTCACACTTCTCCTTACGCATATGTACACATTTCTGCACACTTTAGAGGAGTGTATTTTTTTTTTTTTCCACTTACATCAGTCTTTTCCCTTCTTATGTCTGTAACCCCATATAAATTTTCCACCGCGTCAAAAGCAAACAATGGCCCCGTTTTTCCCTGCGCTTTATTTTTAATTAACTCATAAAAGGTCAAATAATTCGGAAGGATAATATCTTCTTTCACAAACATTAGGGTTTCACAAGATGCCGATCTTAGGTGAATAAATTCGTTTTTTAAATTGTCAACACATTTATTTATGAATTGTCCTATCGTCGTTTTTTGCTTTACTGATATTTTTCTCCGATGGCCACTACCGTCGTAGTATGAATAGGTTATTTCAATCGTTTTTTCTTTTTGTTCATTTTCTAGTTTGAAATATAATTCTCTTAACGCTTTTTTTCGAAATTCTATTTCTTCATCTCGTTCCTTGTCTTTTAAAAAGGAAGTGTTTACAGTTGGGTCCTTCATGATTTTCTTGAATGGCTTCTTTCTGTCGTACTTAGCGTGCGTGTCGTTATTTTGCGGGGTTTTGTCTGCGCCATTTTTGTCTGAACCGTTTTTACCTGAATCATGTTTGTTCCTTTTTCCCTCTTTGGACGGGTTATGTTGATGTGGGGGGCTTTCTGAGCCATCGTTTTCTTCTTCTTGCGAAACGCCCCCACCAGAGTGGTTCTTCCCCCCGTTATCACCACTATCCCGATCACCACCACGGTTACTATCACCATCTCCATCTCCTTCACCGTCGTGCTCTTCTTCTTCGTTCTCTTCATCGTTGCTGCAGAAAGACAATTTGAGGTTCTTCTTTTTGCTATCTTTGTCCTCCTTGGCCTTCCCCCTAAGATGGCTGTCCTTCTCCTTGCCATAAATTCCACTCTTGATTTGTTTATACTCGTGAACGGTTCTCAGACCGATTGTTTCGCTGATTAACTTATCATCTTCATTTTTATTTTTAACAAACATTTGATTAAGTTTGGGAGCCATCAACGTTTTCTTTTTAATGTTTTCCTTCTTCTCCAGAAATTCCTTTTCCTTCCTTTTCCTTTCCAAAATGTACTTTTGAACTTTTCCATTTTCACTATTTATTAGGCTGTCAATTAGGTCCGCTGTGTTATCAGGTTTCCTGAAGTTCATCTTGCAAACACGGTCATTCGTCGCGGGAAAAAATTTTTTATTTATGCTTTTCCTTTTTTTTTCTGCCTCTCCCGTTTTTTCTTCTTTATCTGGAAATGCTTCGCATATATGTAAGAATGTTTTCTTTGGTAAGCGGGATAGGGAATGTATCAGAATAGTGGCCTTTTTCCAGTCATTTCTCTGTAATTTTATCGCATGCTATTTTTTATAAATTCGTTCAACCTGTGCTTTGTTCCGTTTGCTATTTTGAGCAGAATGTGTTCTTATACCACGACGTATGGTTAAATGCGTTATACATATCATATGCGTAAGTAGTACATACGTGAACAGGTAATTTTGTGTTTGGTCGCATGAACGTATTTCTTTCTGGAAGGAAACACGCTGAATAGCGTTACTACAAAGGTCAAAATTTTACCATCAAAATGTCAGTTCATTTTTCTTTTTTTTTTTCATTTTAAAATTTTATCTATGTTTTTCCCTACCCTTTATAATTAATGTTACATAAGAAGAAGTTTTTACCTTCATCGTAGCGGCATTTTTGCAGACAAAATGTAGGTGTACATTTCCGTTTTGTGAACATAAAAGGTATGTACAAGCCTTTAAACGAGAATGTCACAATGTTCAGATAAGTTTATGTGCCTATTTAGCTTTACATGTAATACCCATAACGTTCTACATAGATTAAAGGGAAAATTTATGCCAGATAATTTGAAGATTTACGAATTAGAAAAATTTTCCCCTTTTCTTTCATCGGCAAAACGGTTTAGTTGAATTTTTTTTTTGTGAATATGCTTTTCGGCCAATTAACTGAACTTCATTTCGTTGTCGGCTTTCAAAAGATGGCAGCAACTCTGCAACTGAAAAGTTAACCATTTGTAGTGCCTGCTGCTGCATGTATCCACGTATGCATTAGCACAGGCGCCAACAATCAGACGTATGATGAGGGAAAAATAAAAACACAATGATAGGTGTTACAGAACACGAAATAAATATATACGACGAAAAGAAGGCGCATTTTGAATCGCTGAGCGGCTTCTCCAAATCGCTAAAGCATGACTTTAAAGATTTTGTTCACATAATTTGTAAAGTGAAAAATGTGAGGAAGCATGGAAAGTTTTTACTTTTCTGTGACACAAATTCAGGTGGAAAAATAAATAGGAAGGAAAATGTTCTATTTTACAGATATCATGTTTTGAAGTATGATGATGTGGAGGAGGATCCTGCTACAGGGGACAGAAGTTCACGTTGTACAGGTAATAATAAAGGGGGTGCTAACTTTTGCCTGGTAGAAAATAAATTTAATGAGGAAGCCTTATCAGAAGATAAGAACATACAATTGGTAATCAGCAAAGACTTTTACGTGGACGAACACAAATTTGATTCATTTCGAAAATCCTTACTGAAGGAAATTGACACAAAACAGGGGGTCGATAAGGATGTCAGACTTCGTAGCGATTTGTTAGAATATTCAGTTCGACTGTGTAAGGAGTTTTATGCGAATGTGATGAAGAATGAAGATGTGCAGACATCTACCGAGGAAGGGTGCCCCATAGAGGATAACACAACAGATAATATGGGAAATGACCCCCTAGTGTTAGTGAACGAATATATAAAGTATGAAATTTTAAGGAAAGTCATAAAAACGGATACACTGTTGTACATTATAGGATTACCTGCCCTGACGAACACAAATGAGAAGTCCCTATTGGTTTTTTCGGCCTACCTCCTGAAGGTACGGAGAAAATAAAATAAAATAAAACAACACGAGAAAGTTGTACGTATGTATAGTTTCGAATAGAGAGGTGTACCCATCGAGGAGTGTACATATGCTCGTGCATTTTTGTGTGTGTAAGGAGAGTGAAAATAAATAAGAAGAAACAGTTCGTAGTGAATAACCTCTTTTTTGTGTGCATTCCTAGCCGTAAGTGTCCACTTTTTTTTACGCGAGCACGTTCAATTGTGTTACTCCCACGTGCTCATCATCGTTAGAGCAATTAATCAAAGCTGTATATGTGCCCCTTCTTCTCAGGTTAACTACGAATTCTTCAACATCAACGAATTTTTGAAATTATTCGAGGGAGGTTTTTTTTCCATGCTAACCGTGTGCAGGAGTTTGCAAATGAAGGAAAGAGACATTCGGCAGATTTATAACAGTAAGGTGGACACAAGAAGAAGATTCATACGAAACATTATCTACAAAAATAAAAATTATGAAAGTATAAGTAATCAGAAAATGAATAATTTTGAAATTTTCATCTTAAAAATTATCGACATAATTCCCAAACTGTTTGAAATACAACCAAGCGAATTTAACTACAACATGGAAATGAATGATGACAAACGATTACACAGAATTATGCTCTGTGATTTGAACCTAAATCAAATTAATGACCATGTAACAGTAGATACAAGGGAGGGTGGAGATGCTAAAGAACAACTGAAGAAAAAGAAAAAAAAAAAAAAGAAGAAAAAGAAAGATATAACGTCCTATATGAACAATAAGAAGATTCCACAAATACAGTGGATGATTAATCACATACAAATATTGCTGGAAGAAATAGAAAAGGGAAATTCAAAAATTAATGTGTTTAGCGGGGAAGATATCTTTTTTTACATGTCCACGTTGGTGAACAAGTATATAGAAAGCAACGACACCTTTTTCCAAAATTATTTAGAATTTATAGAGCTCTTTATGGAGAAAAATGATAAACTCGTTAGTCAAGAGAACACAGAAAAGGTAAGAAGAAGTATACAAATTTTGAGAGAAAAAAATGTGAACTTGTTTGAAAATTCGAAATGGAGTGATGTCCAGTTTTACAACATTAAGGAGTTCTACGTGGAGAAGTGCACGAACACGAGTGGAAACTTCAACAAGAATTGTAAAAGGCTGGATGAGGAAAATACACCTATGAATTATCACCTTCCTGAAGGTCTAACCTTTGAGAAGGAACAAAATGTAGCGCATGAAATGGGGAGAGACGCCAACATTGATTGTGACCCGAAGTTGACGGACAACACGCCTGATGGAAACAATTTGACGTACGATCACTGCATCCTGGATGTTGGGGGAGGGAAAGGGGATTTGGGCATTCACATTTCGTTAGCCTTTAAAAACATCCTAGTGATCATATTAGACATTAATGTAAATTCACTCTTCAGTTGTTTCATTAAAATTTTTGCAAACAGAATTAAGAACGTGTTAATTATGCACGAATCAATATTAAATTTTGACTTTAAAAAATATAAAATAAATTTGATAGTCGGTTTACATTGCTGTGGAGGGTTAACTGATTATACTTTGAGGACCTGCATGGAAGAAAGAATCCCCTTTCTCACTTGTTCCTGCTGTTACACGAAATATAGACAGTTGAGGAAACACATTTTCGATTTTAACAATGATATGATACTTAATCAAATTAGAAGTTATATTTACAATAGGGAGTATTACGCCCAGGTGGGGTACAGCATTGGCCAGTATTCAGAGGAGAGGGGTGGAACATCAAAAAGGGAGCACACCGATGCGACGAGTGCTACGGAGAATGCTGCAGAGGATTCGACGGGGGATCCTGTTCATCTCAATATCCAGGGTTCCTCCAGAGATGGAAAAATACGCACGGGTGATGATGGGGGTGGAGACATGGACGATGTTGATGATGTTGACCATATTGGTGTTGTTGGCGAATTTGGCGAGTACGACGATTTCTCCCTATGCAGGGAAAAATACGACAAGTACGGGAAAAAAATCATCAGGAGAACCATCCCGAACATATATTCGTTCGTAAATTTGCTGTCCAAATTGTGCGAGAGCGAAAACGCCAGAATTTCATTTAAGTGCATGCACTTCTATAATAACCTGAGATTTCAAATTTTGCAAAAGTTGTTTAGTGCTACGGGAAGTGGGGGCGAACGGGAGGAGTTAAATCTGTCACTGCACTCATTCCCCATGTCCTTTTCGCCAAAGAACATTGTCCTGAAGGGCGTGTTCTCGAATAAAGGGGTGACGCGGTAAAGCGACCAGGCGAAGAAGTGAAGAACCCCCCCGTCAATGAGACAGCTCGCGTCCATTTCTTCACAGATTCCTCTACTGACGAGACAAATTGTGTCCAAAGAAGTTAGAATCGGCCGGAATTTTGTCATTTTTAACTAAAAGTGAATTTTCTTTGCTCCAGTTCCTTTTTGATGTTCTTTAGCTCCTTCAAAGAATAGTGTAAAAGTGAAAAAATATATTGCAGGGATACACAACATGGAAAAGAAATAATTGTAAATTATTATATACGTGACGCATAAATTGTTTGAACTTCTTTCTTTCCCTCTCTTTTTTGTAACATTACATTTAGCAAATCTTCCTGACCATTGGGCACGTTATTAAAGTTGTATAAACTTATAGATATCGACACAATCGCGTAGGTCGATATTGCAACTATGAGATAGAGAGGAATCTGTAAGTTATAAGAAAAAAAAAAAGAAAAAAAAAAAATTCATTTGTTTCTTTTCATCTTTGCTAATTTTTTTTGTAAATTATTTGTTATGGTGAAAAGCATAGATGGAAAGTTTTTCCACATTTTCATAATTTGTCTTGTTAATATATCTTCCTGTTTTTTACGAGTATCCATTTAACGAGGTTGTTTGATTTTTTATATTTATCAAATTTGTATATCCACAAAATTGTAGAAAAGAAAAAAATGATTACGATGGCCTTCCCCCTTGTCAGCATATTGTTTACGTTTTTTTTATTCACAAATTGCCTACTACAATTTGTATTTACAATTTTTGTATTTACTATTTCTGTATTTTTGTCTGTTCCTTCGTTATCCTTGCTGTCATGACCTTTTTGATATGAACAGAACGGAAGAAAGAAAAAATAAAAAAGATAAGAAAGGAAAAAGCCTTAAGCTGTACACTGTAAAAAAGAAAAAGTGTTCATGTGTAATTACACGTTAAGGTGTTTAATCTGGGGATTATTATGACGAGTTAGTACAGAAGAACGTTGTGATGTTGCCGCAAAATGAAATAGGCCTATGCCGCAAGCTACAATTCGTTCATTTGCACGTTTGCCGTTTGCAAAAAGAGTGCTAAATCGATGTATACTTGAGCGCATAAGAAGATACTTACGTGAGTACCTGGATACATTTAACACATAAAAAGTAAGTTTGTCATTCTATTATTAAGGAGCAAAATTGCTACTAAAAATGAATAATCTTTTCCCATTCTTCCTCTTTCTTTTTTTCTGTTTCGAGATATCTTTGTGTGAAAATGAGAAAGTATGTAAAAATGTACATGAAAAAAGGGGCACATCCCTGTATCGCGCAGAAATTTACCCTTTTGAATGCATAATGCCATGCAACGAAAATGGCTTATTCTTCTGAAGCGTTATTATGCAAATGTGTGAATATTTTTTAGCCAGAAAATTCGACAAGAGAAATTAAGAGAAAAGATAATGCTGCAAAGATGATTACATTTTAGCCTTAAATATATCTTCCTTTTTCCTTCATTTTTTTTTTATACTAAAATGTTCGAATGAACACGGAAGAAAAGTGAACTATTTTCGGACACCGAGTTAGAGAACATAGGGGGGAGTGCAGGTTTCTTAGAAAAAGAAAAAATCTAACATTTTTTTTGCACAAAATTGTAGAAATGAATTTTGGCATTTCTAAATGTGACAAGTTAGCAAATCGGATCGTGCCACTAAGTATATGCATGCACGCATATAATACTATTCATGGGTGAAAAACATAAAACGCAGGCGCGTACAATTTTTAGGCGACATTATCACGAGATCTTCAAGATCACCAGCGACGATTAATGGCCGCCCATCAAACACAAACCTCGCGGGGGAGGTAGCGGAAAAATGAACACGCCTGTCTGTATATGCACGTATCCACACAGTCGTTGCAGAGAAGAGGAGCATCTAACCCTTTCTTTATAGGGCACACCTGAATTAGCACGATAATATACCCCTCAATATTTTGGCCGTCTCAGCTATTAAAGGAATTAAAAACCATTCCGCCACCAAACGTCGAATGTACTGGAAGGAAATTATGCCCTTCAAAATCAAGCACACTACACACATCGTAGTGCTTCTACACATGAGATTTTTCTACATTGATAATTTATTTTTCCCCTTTCTTAGTAAATGAGGCTGAATTTATCGACCCGGATATTATTTGTGAAAGGGACTACAACACGCCATGTCCAAATGTTAAGGAAAATCTTGCCATTTTTTTCTTTCTTTTTTTCATTCTGTTATATTTTCCGATGAATTAAGGAAAAACTCTCTCATGTTAACACATTTAGGATTATAACTATATCGGATCCGTTCACCAAATTGACGAAGATATATGTGCACCGTCTTCCACCTATGACGGTTAAAGCTGAGGAGAAGTTACTCATATGCCCACTTCAGCTTCTGCTATTTTCCCTGTTCACCCTGTTTAGGAATAACTTTTTTTTATTTTTTTTCCCTGTCTTCCTGCTCATTAGGCCCATGTGTTGGAGAGCCGCTTAACATAAAAGATATGACAGAGAAGACAAAAGAAACGTGGTCTAAAAAATGCCAAACATTTTGGCCGTGCAGAAAATGTGTGAGGAATTTTACGTCCTATTGTCCAGGTAGTGTATTAAAAGGGGGAGAAACGATAAAAAATAAAAAACCAAAAAAAAAGGCACGAATAAGAGTTTCTTTTTCTCCATCTTGTAAATATCACAAGTATGCAATGGCATACACATGCATGTCTATCCACGTGTTTATATTTGTGCAAATTATCCAAATTATCTATTTTTTTTAAGCAAAATGGGAGAAAGTTAAAGGCACTTTGCGATCGTGCGAACCGTCTCTGCTATATCATGGGCCCTGTAAATTTCAAGTGAATTTTTCTGGCCATACTATTCAAATGTTGGAGGAGTGGAGCTTAAAATGTCACGCTTGGTGGTAATTCCACAGCGGACAACACGAATGATTAGCAAGATGCCATCACGTCGAAATATGGATGGAGTGAATTCCTTTCGTTGTTCACATCGGAAGGCAATCCCCTTAACGTAGAAGTTCATTATTCTCATTTCTGCGTTTATTTTTTCATTAATCATTTCACCGTTTTAAAAAGGGCCTGCGATCATGTAAATGTGCTTGACGACTGCCCAGACGGCGACATGCCCATTACTGCTGCCGCGACGAGGTTAGTTTGAGTCATATTACCAGGGGTATATAACATCAAGCACGTTGCGTATTATATATTTTTCAAATACTTGCATCATTACAGGTGGAGACTGAAGAAGAATTATCAATGAAGAATTCTTTTTCATATTTTTCCTTCTTCCAGTTG
>NW_008481838.1:1243840-1272021 GCF_000524495.1 Plasmodium inui San Antonio 1
TGACTAAGTTGTAAAATATTGTGCTATCTGTTTGTTTTCGTCTACATTGTTTAACTAAATCGGAGCAAAATTGGAAAAAAAAAAAAAAATTACATTTTTTTTTCGCCATGCTTGACAATGGGCGGTTGTTCTCTTATGGTGACACGATTTCCACACAAAGGTGTTTCAAAAAGGGGATGCACTAATCGGTGTGCACGGAGGACTGGGCGGATAAATTGGCGCCAAAAGAAGCATTTGCACACATATACATGATACACATGTGCAAAAATGCATTAACTATGCGATTAACCAAAATGAAGGAAAAACGCTTTTCTTCGGATAAGGCAGGCAAAATTCCAATGGGATCACCCATTTTGTGCAGACGAGTTACACTGTACACTCTTCAGAGTACATTTACATTAAAATATCTTGAAGGTTTTTTTTTCCTGCTGCGTCTTTGTCTCCTTCTCTTGCTTCTTAACGATGGTGAAATTTTGTTTTTTACTGAGGACGGCTCCCTTCTTGACATTTTCCAGTTCTTTTTCTTTTTTCTTGAGCTCCTTGAGAGTTGTCTCGTTAATTGTTTTTCTGTTAAATTCAATTGACTGGATAAATTTCCACAATTCTTTAAAAAAATCTTGTACTTGTATGTTGACAACTTCTTTTTCTTTATACCCTAAGTAGAGAGCAATTTCTTTGAACACATCAAAGGTTTGATTGTAAAAAGTATCTAATTCTTCAATTTTTGGTTCTACACTAAAATAAAATTCTTTGAGTGCTTCATATAATGGATCATCTGGATTCTTTTTAGCTAGATCTAACACGTTTTTAATTTTAGTAGATCCCAATTTTAGTTTCTGCAAAAGAGAATCGATTATCTGTTTGTCCGTTCTGGTGACTTTTTCGATGGATCTGAACTCTTCTATAATTTCTAAAGTGTCTGCACTCTTTTGATAGATAATTTCACAAATATATTGAAGAAGCGTTTTAACCGGCTTGGTAGTTGATCGTATATCATTTAGTTTAGGCAACGTTGTTAGTTTAAAACCAAAGGCATTTCCCCTTTGAGGATCTCCATAGTTTAATGTGTTACCAACATTTAATATGGTAAACAAAATGGTGAAAAGTTTTGTC
Source organism: Plasmodium inui San Antonio 1 (assembly GCF_000524495.1). NCBI lineage: Eukaryota > Apicomplexa > Aconoidasida > Haemosporida > Plasmodiidae > Plasmodium > Plasmodium inui. Next base: position 1,244,954 of record NW_008481838.1, read on the forward strand.
GAATTTTTTACCGCTTCGCATGATTCTAGGATATTTTCCAGCGGAGTTAAAGTATTTTCGTAATTTTCTTTAAATGATAGAGCGAAATAATGGGACTCCAATCTCTGCTTTAGTAGGGGCACTCCCATAAGTGCGGCAACATACTGTTCTGGCTTGTCCACTAAGTTCAAGTCACCATTTGAGAGTATGTACTCCTTAACAATTTCGAATTCTTCTGCTGTGGGTACGTACTGCATTAAAACTTCTGTGTTGTCAATGGTAAGTATTTTTGGATTTAGATCCATGATAGCATCCCTTATTTCTTTGAATGTGTAATTATTAAATTTGGATAGGGCAATGGACATATTGTATTCTCTCTTCGAATCAGGCAATAGTTGAATAACTTTTGGTTTTTTAATTTTGAGTTCTCCTACTTCCGTTTTACTAACAGCTTTGGCAAATGATTTCTCTACACTTTCTTTTTCTATGGCTATCTTGGATATTAATTCCTTTTTGTCTTCAAATAACGTTCCTGGAATGTCATCTTCGAATAGGGCTTCCCAGAAGAATCTCTTGGTTTTTCCTTCATCCTTTGCTTGCTTCATTTTGGATATTTTACCCTTTCCTATAACAGGTCCTCCTTTCAATCCTTTCGGGGGTCCCTTCATAAATTTGGGTCCTCCTTTTCCTTTCGTCGCCATTTTTGGTGCTTCTTTTTTCGGCGCGGATGTCCTTTCCTTTGGTTCACTCTTTTTCTCTATTTTGTAGGCATTTTTTAGCGCATTCATATCTATTCCCTCAAGGAGGTTTATGCTAGGAACCGCCGCTTTACTAGGTGTGGAGGTGAGACCGAGTTCCTTTAACCCTTCTCCTGTTAAGAGGCGATTCTCATTTTGTACTTGATTTTTCCTTTCTTCAATGGATAAGTCGAATTCTCTATGCATTAATCCTATTTTTTTGATCGTTTCTTCTTCGACTGATGATTTTGCCAACGAAAAGGAAGTTAGGTCCAGTTGCCAGGGGACGATAGCTAGAAGAATTTTATCTTCATTTAGTAAATGAACTGTGGGGAGGGTGCCCAATGTCTCGTCTGGTTCAAATCCAATCTTGCAATATTTTACTTTTCTCAAAACATCGAATGGTAGTTTGTCATTTATGTTTTTCACTGTTCTTACTTCATATTTATCATCCACGCTTTCTTTGATGGTACTTTTGTCTTTTATAATAATTGCTTTATTTTCCATATTTTCGGGCACTATTTTTTTTACCATTAATTTTTTGGAAACACTTAGTGGGGTCATTTTCTTCGGGAATGTATTTTCCACCTTTTCTGACGTTTTATTTTTTTTTTCGTTTGGTTCGTCATCACTGGTCATTTCTCTTGAGTTTTTTTTCGTCACAGATTTGTCCTTGGCTTCTGTTTCTTTGGTGGGGGGTTCTGTGACGTTCGCTTCTTCGCTCGCTTGGTCCTTAGTGTTTGGTTCGCCAGAAGGTTCAGGCGCTTTGGAGGCTCCAGACAATTTGGACGTTTCCGACGCATCGTTCGCATCACCCGCATTACCCGGTTCACCACTGCCTGGATCTTCTTTGGTTAACTCCTTAACAAGGGGTGCTTTCCCCTTTTCTTCCAACGCGCTCCCTTCATTATTCTTAGACAGCGATTCCTTCTTCTCAATTGCACTTTTCTTGCTAAAAATCCCCTTTTTCATCATCAACATTTTTTTTAACCCCAATCCTTTCGATTTGATACCGAGCTTCGGTTTGTCCATTCCGTGTAGCGGTTCTGACACAAAAAGGCGTTTTTTTTTTCCGCTCCTTAGTTTGGCATTATTTATTAGACTTACATCCATCTCGTTTGTTTTGTCTATTGATATATCACTGAAGGGATTCCTTGGGAAAAACGTTTCCTTATCTTCTTCATTCAGAGTGGAATGTTTGCTGGGGTAGGGTTCACCACTGGACGTATTCGATTTTGCGAGTTCCTTTTTTTTCTTCTTTTTAGAGAAAAAAGAAAACAGTTTAGAAAATTTTGTTCTTTTATTGGGGTGTAGGAAGTTTGCCGTTTTTTTTTTTTTTTCTTCTTTTGCCTTCATCATATTGCTATTATGATGGCTTCCTACGTTTGAATAAAATGAGTAATCATAATTTATATCACATTCTTCGGTGACGTTATTATCACTATGCACGGCGCGTACGGTATGTAGAGTGCTATTGGATAAACTGGCGCATAATTCTGTTCCTATGACATGGTTGTGATTCGTATTTTCCCTTTTAGTGTGCTTCTTATCATCATGGGGGCGGTAACACACTATATTTCCACTGTCATTTTTCCTTGAATACGCATCAGGGCAATTGCTTAACGATATGTCTGCTTCGTTCTCAGACAGGTGTTTTTTATTTGATAATAATTTTTTCCCTTTACTTTTTTTGTACGACTTGGTTCTGGGTGTGTTATCCATTTCGTGATTTAACAAATCAGTTGGGATGTTATTCCTTTCGTTCAAAGACTCCTCCTTTGAAGGTTCCTTTTCTGTATTATTGCTTCTGTACTTGTGGGTAATCAAATTGGAATCTAGTTCTTCTATGGAGTTACTCCTCAAGTATAAATTATCTGTGAAGCTTTCTTTATCCATACCAGCTATTTCGTTCTTTTGCGTGTCTGAGGACGTTTCTTCATCTTGCTGGTATGGTTGGCTATCCTGATACATTTTATTAAAGTATCCGTTTTGATAACCCACATTTGAATGCTCTTCACCATTCTTGTATTTCATATGATCACTCTTTTCAGTTTCAGACCTATCTGCAATTTCTGTATCTTCTGCATCCTCTGCATCTATCTTTTCCTCTTTGAAAATTATTTCCTCGTAAAATTCTTCATTCTCACTGAGGACAATTTCTTCTGCTGTTTTGTTCACCCCAGTATGTTCGTTATCTTTAAGGAATCCTTTGTTCTTATTATTGGCAAATAAATTTCCCTGCACAGAGAGGGTGTTTATTTTATTATCTTCATCGTTTGGTGAGCTTCCTACTTGTCTGTTTTCCTTATGGAAAGATGAATACTCCCAAGAGTGTCCATCTTCCGTAGTTTCACTGCCATTGGATTGCCACTTGGTAGCGCTGGCCTGTGCACTTCCAAACGGATTTGCATACAGTTCGCTCTCGCTTATGTCGCTATCGGAAAATACATTTTTGTTACTTAATGAACCTTCGTGATTTAATCTAAATTTAAACAGAATGTCACTCTTGTTTACGTTTTTTATCTCGTTTATTTTGTCATTGATGTAGAATGCGCTCCTTTTACTGAGTATGTTCGGTCCTCCGGTTGGATCGTCCGTCAAATCGGCACTTTCTTTTTTACAATCCTTCTCGTATATCGTGTGTCCATTCGATTTGCCGCTACCGTTAGAGGAGAACATTTCACTAACGTTGTTCTTCTCAGAAATTAAGGGGCTCTTATTTGTGTCGCTTCGTTGTCCCGCTCGATTATTCCTATGGTTGATGCCATAACTTGATGTGCTTCCTTCCTGACTCCCTTTTTTACTTGTTAACGAATTCGCATTAGAGTACTGGCTTGACCTTTCATACGACTGGTTAACATCAAGAATTTTACCTATATCGATAATGTCTTCGTCTTCATCATTTCTCCTGTCCTTCGTGTAAAATGTCTTACCGTAATGACTCCCCTTTCTATGGCTGGCGCCTTGGTTACTACTACCTTCGGTGAAGTCACTGAAACTTTCCACATTATCGTCACTTTCGTTAAGAGAGTTGCTCTCTTCACCAATACTAGTACTTCCTTTAGAAAGCTTGGTTGACGATTTTTCCTCCTTTCTTTTGTACTTATGATATTCCTTATAGCTAAACAGCCTTCCGCTGTCATTGCCTGAGGAAGAATCATCCGAATTGGTGTGACTACTGGAGTGTGTATTTTCATAATATATTTCTCTCTTCAAATTGTCTATGTCGGGTCGTTCCATGTTGTTCATGTTACCTTGAAGATCCATTCTGATATTATGATCAATCGATGCCTTGAGGATGGGTTCCTTATTTAATCGAATTTTTCTTAACGTTTTTTCTAATTTATCGTGTTGGTTCGAATTGCTATAGCCAATTAACTTTATTTTTTCTCTAGCCTTCGGAAACAATTTGCTGAATTTGCCGGTACTCTTTAATGAATATTTTTCTTTTGAAAATAGTCCGGAGGAATGATTATTTTTGCCCTTTAGAATGTGCACTTTCTTAATTGGCACTATTTTTTTTGGTTCAGGTTTAGGATCACCAAAGATGTTAGACGTTTTTGTTACTTGTCTTTCCTCTTTAGACATCATTTTCTTCATCAGCTTGTTCAGTTCATCCACTTCGCTTCTGCCACTGCTCCTTGACTGGTCCTGGGTCTGCTTCATGGTTTCCCGGCGCGATTCTCTGCCTGATTCCTTCTTTGATTCCTTTTTGTCGCTCCCTACGTAGATGTCCTCGTTATCCTTATGGTCATCATCCTCTTTGTCACCCTTTTGACCATCCCTTCTATAGTCCTTTTTTACTTCGCTCTTTTCTCCGCCGTTTTCTACTTTTTTCCCTTTCACGAGATGCTTGGACTTGCTTCTGTCCCGCGTTTCATCCGGCGTAGCGTCCCCCTGTCTACTCGCCGCATCACCATTTGTGCTACTTTTCCTTCCCCTGATTTTTTTCGGCGTAATTTGGAAAGAGCCATTTTTGGCCCTGAATCCGAATGGTTTCATGCTTCCAATTTTGTTCTCCCCATATTTCGTAGAATAATCTAAATTGTTATTACTTGCATTCAAGTTTAAACCGTTTGTCTTATCGGGTCGAAAGAATTTCTTGTTGAGAAGTTTCTTATTTAACATGTCTAAATTGTCGAAGGAGTACAAATTGTTAGCCTGATTGTATCTGTGAAAATAGTATGGGTCTCCCAAAATGAGGCAGTGATATATGGCAGGGTTTGGCACAAGCAAAGGGTTGTTGTAAAAACCAAGCATAACTTCATTATTTTCATCTAAAATGGATATGAACATATTAAATTCGTTGTCTAGATGTTCATATTTGTTAATTATTTTTCCCTTGGAATCTACAAATGGTTCTTTAATGTTCCATTCGCTAAGCAGAACTTTAGCGTCATCGTTGCAAATCATAATCGGTTGATCGTTTTCCAGTTTCACGTATCCTCTTTCTATTAGGGGTATATTAACTATGGGTAGAATTTTCCTCTTGTTAATAATGGCATTTTGAAAATCCTTGCACTGGGCATATTTCATCAAATTGTTGTCAACTAACTTGGTTTCAACAAAGGGTAATATATAAGTAGACGGAATTAGGGTACTCTCCCATGAGTCCGCATATAACGACTTAATTCTGTTAATGGAGGAAATAGTAAAAAACGAGCTTTTAAAAATTTCGAATTGTTTATTTGATTGCATGTGTTTATATGCATCAATACTAGAGTAGTTTAAATCATTATATTTTAATTTTCCTTCCATTGATATAAACGTTTTTTTATTACTGAAATTTTTAGAGGGCATGTTTCTCGTGTTGATTATCACTCGTTCATTCATTAGATCCTCAATCAGGTTGGGGGCCAGGCATGACACTTTGGACATATTCTGCAATTTGCTGTTAAAACCCTTCCACTTTTTTTCCATTTCATTGTCTCCCCTGAGTTTGTCATTCATACTTGCTAAGCAATTTTCCACATGGGGGAATGATACCTTTTTTTCACCCTTGGTGTTTTCTTTGATAATATCCTTCTGTAATTCTTCAATTAATTTGAAAACAACTTTCGTGTTCATATCATCTGGGCCGTAGTAACTTTTGTAAAATGAATAAACCTCCTTGTACAGCTGTAGGGACATCCTGAAGTTGTTTAGTTGTTGCATGATAATGGCGAAGGAAAGTAGAATGTCCTGCACTTGGATAGTTTGTCTTGTTTTATGGATCCTCATTCTCATATCAACTGCGATTAGATACTTGTGTAGGGATTCCACGGCGTTTCCTGATAATCGAAGCAGTAGCCCCCAGTTACAGTAACAGTCAGCAATTACTTCATTTGGATTTTCGGAATTGTAATCACCAAAGAATTTTTTTCTTATTTCGAGAATCTGTTCACAAAGGGGTAAAGCTTTGGAGTAGTCCCTAATTTTTATATAGTAGGAGCAAACATCATTTAGAGCATCGCTATAATTTAGACTATCCGCCTTGAAACATTTTTCTATCAGAAGGAGGTATTTCAAGTAATAGCTTTCTGCTTCCTCATTTTGTTTATATAAACTTAATAGATCTGCAACAATGTAGAGTATGTTTGACAAAACCTCCGTTCCACAGAGAATAACTGGTTCTTGATAGTTGGAATCTAAATTTTTGGCCCTGCTGGCACTGTTGACCTGTTCCACCTTCTTCTGTTGCTCGTCATCAAGAACCCCCTTTTTGTGTATGTAAAAGAGAGTATTATCAATTAGGAATTTTAATTCATGTAAATATTTTTTTCCTTCGGAAAATTTTTCCACTAATGCATAGCACTTGCAAATTAAAATTAACTCTGTGCTCATGTCTCCCGTGATGTAGAAGCCAAAGTATTTGGAATAATATTTTTTTGCTATCATGTATGAGTGAATAGATTGTATCAAACAATCTGTGTACTTCTTTTCATGATAGTTGTTAATGGCAAACAGTCTTAAATCATTTCTTATGTCCTGAACTTCCGTGTAACTAATTGAATAATTGAAGTTTTCCATGTTGTGCAGGATGAAAACAGCTTCTTTGACTTTTATTTCTTCGTCATTCATTCTTAGTGAGTCCTCAAAGTCTATGTTTCTTATTTTTGTGGAATTTCCATTTTTCCCATTCGTTAATTTCAAATCGATTTTTGTAATCATGCTTAGCGCGTCTACATTTTTGTCCGTTTCGATATCGTTAATTGTTGCCATTGCAATTTTTTTATTTTCCATTTTGTATTTTTGCGCTTAAGAAGGGGGGGAAGTTGCGAAAAGGGTAATCAATCAAAAGGGGTGAATTGTTTTATATCGTCGTTAAAACGACGGTGTAATCAGGCAAACAAATTGAACATCATGAAGAAGGAAGTGACATATACGTACGTGCGCATGCGCTTTATTTTTTATCATACAGAAAAAGCTGCCTATGGATTATAGTGTATCGGTTGGCGCGGAAAACGAATCAACTTCAGACCTCACGTAATGAGGGGAAAATTCAAAAAATTAAACAAAAATGTGCAGAAATGAAAGATACATAGGAAGGTATTTTTTTAATGTGCAAATGTGTACGTTAATGTTTACACAACTACACATAACTCATTTATGGACACAATTAAAATTGCGCAAATTAGGGAAAAAGTGGGATTGTCTAAAAAGTGGGTGTATAAAGGATAAATGATATATGGTAAATGCAGAAGTTATAAAATGGCAAATGTGTTTAAAAAAAAAAAAAAAAGATTCAAAACGCCGAGTTCAAATAAATTTTTTGCAACAAAAATTGAAGTGTTTACTTTTGCTACCACATTGTTCGCTGCAAAAAAAAAAAAGAAAAAATTTTTTTTGTGCAAAAAGGGAGATATTGTTATTTTTGGCGAAAGTTGCAGTTTTGTGTTGTATTGAAGTGAGCGCAGTTAACTGCTTAAATTAATCATGCAACTTCAAGTGCGCAGGGTGGGATATGGCCTGCCATTATATGCACATTAATATGTAAATCCTATTATAGCATTTCCGTCATACGCGTAATAAAAAAAAAAAAAAAAATAAAAAAAAAAAGCCTTGCGCGTAAATAACAATGGGTTTAACTACCAAATCGCATATTCTTCATTCTTACGTTAACACGAAATTCATTTAAAATGAGAACAATTTCAACTATTTTGTTTTTAGTTTAACACGATAATGTTAATCTTTTTCAAATCATGCAGCGCTATTTTTTTTTTTCAAATTTACAAAATCTTGAAGCCCCATTTAGCATAAAAAGTTCCTTCATTTCCCTCAGTTCATTTTGCGGCAGCGTGTATACATAACTTCATTTTGCTACATTTTTCGTTTTCTTCCCCTTCTGCATCATGAAAAGGTTCCCATTTTTCTTCAACGATATCGGTGGTAAATTAATTGAAGAGAAAATAAAATCTTTTTTGTTAAGAAGCGAAACATTTCACAGGTTTGCGATCAAAACGTATGAAATATACAATGAGGTGAGGAGTAAGTTTAACGATTTCACCAGGAAATGATCCATCAGCGTCTTTGCCCATGGCAAGGGTGAAGCATGTGCATAATATACACTTCGCATGAATAAGTTGTATACCAACCACGTATGTGTAACGTACCTCAGAAGCGACCCACACGCAGGGGACACATCTATACCCTCCACGCATTTGGCGCAACCCCTAATTTCTGCTTCCGAGTCGACATAATAGAATGCCTTTTTTAAATAATGCGCTGAATGTAAAAGGACTAATTCTCAAGTTGAACAGCACCCTTTTTATGCGCACACGGGGTGTTTGCGAACTGCATATAGAATGTGTCCGGCCCGCGTTTTTTGAATCACGCCATGTAAGGATAACGTGTGCCAATAGACTGTTTAGGAAAGAGCGCAGAAAGAAGCTATCGCCATTTTGGAGAAGCGGAAAATATCGCTATGTCGTGAAGGGAAAAAAGGTACACAATGTTACATCGAGGAAGAGGATATCCCCGTTTGGAGGGAGGTCCCGAAACAAATTCCCTCTATACGAGGTTGAAATAGACCTGTTAAATGAGGAATTAAAAAGTGTGGAAAAAAAAATTAATGAAAAAAGGATAGTGACAAATGAAGATAAGGAAATTTCCATAGCGCATTTTAAATACCCAAGTCAGAAACTTTATAAAGCAAATGAAGAAGAAATAAATTTAATTAAAAGAAGTGAAGGACAATATTATTTACCCTTAGAATGTGAAAACAGCACAATTATAAGGCTTATCGATATAAAGAACAAAGTATCTTCCCCCATCTTTCGATGTGTTCGTAATAGCAAATTCGGATTGAGAAAAAATGAAAGACTCTTTTTTTTTTTCTATTCGTCTTTTATTTGTTCCTTCTGTTTTTTCATGGGTGTTTGGCAATACAAAAAAATGGGGAAGAAGAAATTTCTAATTGATTACATTATGCACAATTTGAGCCAACCAGTCATAAACATTACTGACTCCGGTTTCCCATGGTTTGATGATTTCTTAGCTGTTAAAAAGAATTACGAAATTTTGCAGCGACACGAAAGGGAAGGCGATTTACTCAGGAATTTTAACTTGCTGAATATAGTTCCCATGGCACTATCATTTTATAAAAGGATAAAAGGACACCCAGATGAGCTGTTTACAGAAGGGAGTAAGTCAATCTGTTGTAACAAAAGCACAGAGGATATCCCAAAAAAGGACGAACAAGAGAAGGATCTACAACCATTAAAATGTGATTTTGCGCATGAAGAGGGAAACAGATTAATCGTCGATTTGGAGAATGCTCATAGTGTACATCATTGGGTGAGTCGAATAAGAAACGAAAACTTCGTAACCCAGTTTTGCAGAAAAGTTTTTCCAAAAGGTGTAACAGAAGAAGAATTGAAAAAACTTATAATTGAAAAGTACAAATATAGGAAAGTGCAGCTAACTGGAGTACTGGACACAACTAACGAATTTTTTGTAGGACCCAAAATGTATGAATATGATAAAAAGAAAAAATATTATTACGTAATTTGTCCCATATTTTTAAAAAATGGAAAGTGTATACTAGTAAATAGGGGATTAATATCTGAAGACATGTTAGAAGAAAAACAGAAAGAAATTCCAAAAGTAGTGACAATTAGGGGTGTATTAGATCCTGGTGAACTGTACGAATGTTCGTTTAGAAAATTAAAAATCCTTTCCAACAAAAATGTGTACAGCAATTATCTCTACTATTATGACATTGCGGAAATTTGTCACTACGCAAATGTTGCACATTTCGAAGGCTCCTCTTTTTTCATTGCCAATATATATGATATAATTGTTCACGAAGATTATAATAGTGATTTAATAAAGGATCATTATTCCAATTGCGGTAAGGAGGGCACCAAATTGCTGAACTCTCATTTGAACAAAGTAAATGGCATTACGTTAGATGACATGGATCGGGAGAGTCAAGAAAGGATAAAGCGTCTTTTGAAAAAGGGTCCTAGTTGCGGAGGTGGCACAAATGATAAGAAGGAAACGAGTATGTCCCCTCGAAATGGAAAACCTTTTCGATACGATGAACATCTTATACATAAAAGGAAAAGGGAGTATTTCAAATTTTACGCGGATGAGACAACACATTTTAATTATGCTTGTCAGTGGTTTCTTTTCTCTTTTGTCTTTTCAACAATCTCTATGTTTAAGTTTTTGCAGTTCAAGAAGTGGGTTTTTTGAAATTTTCCTCGGAAAGGGCAATTATGTTAGGAGTACAATTATCTCCTTACATGTACACCTCCCTCTACATAAGAAGTATTTTTTTTTTTTGCCTTCATTTTGGGGTGTTATCCCCAATAATTAATTATCGCACCGTTGGACGTAGTTCATACGGAGGATAGATGTGATCACTACTGGTCACCGTCCGTTCTCCGTTTACCATGTACACCTTTTGTTTTTGTTTTTTTTTTTTTTTTTGATTCCAATGAGCAAACCATTTGGTATAAGAAATTTTGCGCATTTCGCAACCCTTTTCAAAGGAATTAACTAATGTTACCCTATGCATTTGTACCATGTTTTACGTTTCCGTGTTTTGCTGATACCTTTAGTAGAAAAAAGTATCAGTATTTTAACATATGTTACAGTAGTTATGTTTTTCTCCTTTTGGGGAAGAACATGTTAGGACCAAATAGCAAAAAAAAAAAACCTATTATACAGGCAAAGGAAATCATAATTAACATGAAAGCTTGTTAATAGAAAGGTTAGCATCCATAACATTTGGACATCCTTTTTAAGGATCAGTTCCAAGACGCTATATTTATAAAACAAAATAATATGACTAAAAGGGACAATCCGGAAGGTACCTGATCTGGAGGCCCCCCAAAAAAAAAAGAAAGTAACATATAATGTACACATTTTATGCGGTAAAGGAATAATGATGGACGGGAAAAATAAATCCATTCCCCTTCGATTGACAAGAAAATTCATCATTATTCTCTCTATACGTTTAAGCCTCTATAGTCTTGAATGCTCAAAAATTGGCATAGCTCCTTTGCAAAATAAAAAGGGGGCGAAGCTGGGACTAAAAGATGAAGAAATACACACTTTTATGTGACTCTTCTAGAGGCCTGCACTTCACCTCATTTTGCACGTCTATTCGTTGCAGTTTTATTATTGTCTCCTTGATCAGCATGCGTTCTATCAAATCATTCCACGACAATGGGAGCAGCCGAGTCACCAGGTAAGTGATCATTCGGGTGGTACAATATATTATATCTCCTTCTCACATTAATGATATAAACAGGCTCAACGTTTACCAATAGGCGAAAGAGAAGGCGGAATAAATTTTGTTGCATTTTTCATTTATCCTAACTTCTATGCGATTCAGGACCCTTGGAGAGATTCCTTTTACAGGCTTTTGCATCTACTTTTGTGTGCGCATATTTCTTCTCATAAGAGTTTCTGTCCTTTTGGAATAACCTTTTTGATAAAAAATCGTTAAAGACCTTATCTTGCATCTTCCAGAGGGTCGTTTTTTTTTTCTTTACTTGCATTTTTCCTTTCTCCTTCCCTAATATTCTTATCGAATTGTCCCCTATTTATAAAAATAGAGTTTTTTTCTTTGTTGTAAGTCCTTTTGGACAAGTGCATTTCGGTGCCAATTTTATCTTGTGTGTCTGTTTCGTTGCGCAACGAGGTTTTATTGCTGTGTGGTTTGTTCTCTTCTAAATTTATTTCTCTTCTTCTTAAAGTTCGGAAAAGGCTTTTCTTCTGTCTCTGTTTTGTGCGTGTTCTATGCACACATATATTCCTCATATTTGATTGATGCTTAACGGGGGCGACATAGGGCTTATGAAATAATCCGAAAGTTAAATTCATTCTTTTTCCAATGGTCTTAAAACCATGTACTAGTCTCTTTGATTCATTACGTTTACGAAATTTTAAGAGGAACATCTGAATATTTTTGTCTACCTTATTTTGCATTTTGCCCGATGAACCATTTGGGAGGTCATTAATCAATTCTTTTGGGGGGGTTTCATATTTGTTTTTCTGCATAACATTTTTTGAATACAAAACTGGTTTTCTGCTGCTATAGTTTATTCTTTTTCTCATCCTCCTGTCATTGAACATTTTAGAATTATTTCCCTTTAAGGCGAATTCTGTATTGTTATCTTGAGGTTGATTGCTTTGAGGGGGGGTACTCTGCATGGGTTCAGTATCTCTTCCTATATTTGGGTATATCTTTTTTTTCACTATGTTGAACATATGAAAGAAAAAGCTATTTTCTTTTACGGGTGCATTACGATCTGTTGTCTCCTTCTCTATTATTTTTTTCTTATTCCTTATTTTGACCACCTTTGGATGTACTTTCAGTATAGATAAACGCTTAAAATTGTTTTTTACCATTGTTGTTATGAGGTTTCTCAGGTAGTCATTATCTATGGGGAATTCACAATAATGTTCGATGCACATGTATTTTTTCTTGTTGTTTCTTTTGAGAAAAACTCTGTTAGAATATACGTTACTGGATCCACTTTTTCCGTTGCTTGTAGTGTCTGTCTTGTGTTTATGGAGATACCTATCGTTCGAGTTGATGTTCCAATCTTTGAATTTTGTATTATTTTCTCGGGAACATAACAGCACGATGTACATTGTTCTTCTGCACTTGCGCGCTATATGGAGTTTTTTCTTATGGTTGACAAATTCGTCTACATTCTTAAAGCGTGCAAAATTTTCTATGACCAAGTTACGAGGATTAATCAATATCAACTTGCTCAAAATTATTTCGCACTTCACTAATTGTAGGAAAATAAAATCATATCCCTCTACATTGTTATGAATAGAAAACAAATCTGACAGTTTTATATGTAGGCATAACTGGTCATCCGGGGGTGGTGTCACGCTGTTGGATAATTTTTGGTTCTTCATGTACCCGTCGAGTTGTTTCACGTTGTGGCTGTTCTTGTTCCTGTTCCTGTTGTTCTTCTTCTGGTATGCCGAATTATATTGCGTAAGGAAGTGTAAAAAGCTCGAAGGAATAACGTCTCTAATCTTGGGGATGTCATTTATTATACAGTCTATGTGCATTTTGTATTTATCCCCAAAATGGTCATCAAAGGACGAACTGAATTCAAAAAATAGAGAGAACATTTCTGAGCTGTACGTGGATAATTTTATTCTTCGAATAATTTCTTTTTCTTCCCCTTCTTGAGTACACTTCTTGTTTGTCTTTATCGGATGGTGAATGTTATTATCAGTTTGGTTGTCTGCCTCTTTGCCGCTTTCTTCATGTATTGCCTGCCTTTCGTCGCTTCCATTATGTTCATCCTTTTTGCGATTGTTTTTACCCCTGTCTACTTCTTGTATTACTTCATGACTATAATTTTCGGTCTGTCCCTGTGTAGATTTTTCATCCAATTTTTTCTCCTCGCTTGACAGTGCATATCTGGAATTCGTAAACATACTCGTTAGACCTCTTTTTTCGTAAAATTCCCTTTTTACCATCCTCAATTTGTACATGCAGAAGGATAATATGAAAAGAATAAAATCACAAGTAACTTCACTCGTTTGATTTTTCATTTTTATTAATCGCATCCATAAGTATAGCAAGCAGAACACATTGTCGAATTTGCTGAAGCTAAGGTTAAGGAAAAATAAAGATGGCCACGTGTCGCTGACTGCCGTATCGACATAATAACTGACGTACGGGAAAAAATATTGAAACAGAAGGCGAAATAATTTCCCATTAGTGTTACATATTTGCATAGTTATGTTTGATAAGGCGGAACTGATCGTGTCCGCCTGTGTTCTTGCATTAATTCGTGGAGTTCTATACATGAAACTATTTTGTAGGTACAAATAGGGGGCATAGTAATGTAGCAACTTATCAAAGACGCAGAGAATTTCGTAGGGTTGAAGGTTTAAATAAAAGAGACTTATAATCATATCGTGCATGCCTTGAAAATATTTTATTCTGTACAAATAGCAAAACAACATGATGCATTTCACCGATTCAACTTGGATGTATTGTACTCTATTTTCAGAAAGATTCGTATTTTGCAGCCATAGGTTTCTTTTAATGTCTTCGTACAAAATGTTTTTCTCTTCGTCGTTCTCATCAGCGTCTTCGTCGGTGTCGTCAGTGCTGTGGTTAATGCTCTGGTCAATGAGGTGCTTCTTATTCTTTCCATCCGATACTTCACAATGTTTATCTTCAGTTTCGGTATCTTTTTCTTTCACCTTTTCAGTTTCTCTGTTTGGGAGAATTTTGTCGTTATCGAGAGTTGCACCGCCCTGTTCCTTTTCGCGTAACATGTTAGAGCCACTAGCTTTATTGCCTTCGATTTGGTTATCTATTTTTTCATTTAATGGCTTATTAGTGGTATTTCCTGTGCTCTGTATGTTACTACTGCTCTGGTGAACTTCTTTGTCTTGGTGTTCTGTCGGGTTAAAAATTTGCTTCACCTTTTCTTCAAAGTGTTCTCTATGCGGGTGACTCTCTGTTCTGTCCTTTTTAAAGCCGTTACTACTGCAGGCGCTAATTTCGTTCTTTTCTTCATTTGATGCCCCGTTTTGTCGCTCATTTTGTGGTCCATTTCCTGTTTCCTTGCTAACTGTTCCCTTATCATAGTCGAATGAGTGATACAGGAAGTTAATGTAGCGTAGTCGATTTTCTTTGATATGTAATTGCTTAAATAACTCATTCTTGTTTATTTCTATGCAGAGAGGATTATAGCCTGCTATTGTTTCACTGCTTGTCACTTTGTTCGAATCTATATGTGCAATTTCCTGGTTAACGTTGTCATCATTCAGCATTTGAGTAGGGTCAGATATGTTCTTTTCATTGAATTCAGCTTTAACAATAGCGTAACAATTTTGGGTTATGCCATCATTCCCCCCCGGAGTGTCCGTGCCTTTACGAGTTGTACTTTCTCTTATGTCATCATTTTTACTTACACGCTGGTCGCTGCTGCTTTTATCATCATTTTCGGGGGTGATACGGCCAATTGGTATGTTCATTTCAGATAGGTTTCTCTTACTTCCTTTGCACTTTCCACAATCCCTTTCACTGTCTTTTTCATTTTTATTCAGTTCTCCATTTGTTTCATTTCCATCAAGAATCGCTTCATTTAAAGTTTCACCTATGCATCCATTATGTCCGCTTTTAGCCTGTACAGCTTGTTCGCATTCATTTGAATCTTTTTCCTGTTTACACTCTTGGGTGTTGTCCTCATTGTGTATATTTCCTTTTTCCATTTCGTTCCCTTTTGGTTCCTCGCCATTACCCTTTGGTTCGATTTGAGTTTCCGGTTTATACGTTAAATCTGCGTCTTCTCTGTCTTCATGCCTATTCGGAGATTTCTCCTGCTCAGTTTCGTAACGCTCTAGTTTTCCTTCATCCTCAACATACACACAATCGTTGTTGTTGGTTCTTATAGCGCTTTGATCCTGGATGGTGTAACCATTTCGTGTTGGTTCCTTTTTATCCTCTTCTTTATTTGCTTGTTCTGTACATTGTGTTTCGAATAGGGCGCGAATATATTTCAGCGTTAATCCTTCCTCCTCTGTTTCAATTTTGTCATTTAAGATGGCACCTCTGTTTCTGTCATTTTTCTGCTTAAAATTCGTAGCACTTACTTCTTCTTTTGTGTCATCTTCCGTGTGGCTATTGAAATGTTCGACATCGCCTTGGCTAGTTAAGGATCTTGATTTGTCGATCTCACCCTTCTTAATATCATCGTTGAAGGTCCTTTTTTGGTCCGTTCCGCTGATTTCGCTCTTTGTTTCTTCATCTTCTGGGGTGCTATATTTATCTTCAGAGACATTTTTCAGGCATTCCCCTTGTACGCTTTCCTCTTTTTTTTCTCTTCCTCCTTCTTCCTCCTTCTTTGTGGTCATCTGTCCCTCGTGTTGTAGATCTACGCTTTTCCTTTTTCTGTCCTCATCCATGGTACCGCTTTCGATGCTCGCATATTCGTTTCCCCCATTGGTATGATAGCCTTGTGCAGAAGAGTATCCTTTTTGAATGGCCATTTCAACATCTTGTTCGCTTTCCCCCAGTTCATATTCGTATAGATCTTCATGGTCCATATTATCCTCTTTCAAAAATTTGTTTATTGTACTTTCAGACGTGCCATGGTTATGAATGCTGCCTGATTTCCGTAGTGAGTGTGATTCCTCGCAGCCCCTTCTTGCACAACTTTTTAAAGCCGTCTCATTATCTGTGTTACTATTATATATGTCGTAAAAATTTTCCGAATTAATAGGCACGTAGAGCTGTTTTTTTTTTTTTTCTTCTTTATCACTGCCTTTGCATGTTCCATTTTTCTTGTTGAGGCATTCTTCTTCCTTTTTTTCCTTCTCAAAAATGGATGGATTAACGCCCTGTTGTTCTATTTCGTGTGGGCCATTTTTTTCATCCAAATTCTGCGTGTCTAGAATATTTCTAGGGGAGAATTCATCCGTTTCCATATTCCCCTTTTTGCTATATTCGCTGTAATTTCCATCTTTGCTAAGATTCTGGGCGAATTCTGGTGATATTGGGGATAATTTTTCTGCTTCATTTTCATGATCGCCATTTTTTTCTTTTAATCCTGCCTTTTTTTCACGCAGTTGTTTGTGCATCTGTCCCTGCCCATGAATCCCTTGGTCGCAACCTCCTACGTCAGTACTCAAACAGGATGTGGAATTATCTTCCTTGTGCTTCTCCATGTGTGCGATATTATGTCCAACCTGTGCAGTATCACTATCTACATCATGATCCGTATGATCTCGTTTTCCGTGTGATTTATCTTTCCCCTCCCGTTTAGGTTTTTCCATCCCCTGGTTGCTCATCGTGTCGTCCATATCTGAATTAAATAATTTATCAACATGCATACATTGTTCATCATGCAAATCCTCTTTTAAAAAACAACTAAGGAATTCACCTTCATTGGAAATTTCTCCTTTATGGTTAAAATTTGTATTCTGTTGTTTTTGTCCTTTTTCTGTTTTTAAAAAATTCCTATAACGGTCAGTTAACAATGCGTTTGTGTAATTAGGTTCTTTCTTACCTGATGTATCTTGAATAATATTTTTATGATTTATAAATTTTTTCTTTTTTAATGTGAAATTTAGGGGAATATTAATTATGTGTGCACTGACTTTTTTAATTTCTTGTTTTTCACAACCCCCGTCGCATGTTTCTAGTGGTTTACTTTTCACAACACCGTTTTTTTCACCCATATTGCTATGTGTGCGTCTTTCACTGCTATTATATTTGCTAAAAGGATAATGTGGATGATGTTTTTCATCATAATTATTTTGAGCAAATAAAAATGCAGTTTGTTCATTCGTTTTATCCCTGAATTCCTTTTCAAAGTCTGCGTAATTTTCGTACAGCTTTGATTTCGTGTTTTTGCCATCTACAGATTTTTTAAAATAATTATTGTTTGTGGATTTATTATTTTTAACCGCTTTGCTGTTTCTGCTCATATCAAATGAGTGTCTCAATCTGAAATTATTAATGAATGGGTTTGTCTTTCCGGCAGGATTATTCTTCGGGCCGTCATTAAATTTTTGTAAATTTTGAAGATACTGTTTATTGTCCATATACTCATTCATGAATTGGATAACTGAAAGGTTCCAGTTCGCACTTTTATTATAAATTGTCTCGTTGGTCCTCTTTAAGTCCTCAGCTTTGTTGTTTTTTTGGTTCTTGCTTTTTTCCCCCTCTATGTGGTTACTTAAATAATATGAAAGGTTGATGTATTCCATCTGTTGATTCACGCCATAGGTGAGGTGGCGTTTTTGGGTGGAGTTACTTTTTTGGAAAGCATTACGCTCAGAGGGGTTGTTTCCCATTTTAACGTTGGCATAATTACGACTGTAACATTCAGAATCGTTATTCAAATGAGGGGTGTTTACATTTTTTAATTTTTCAGAATGATTCATATGGGGGAAGTGAAGTGGAAATTCTGTTTTAGCGTTAAATATGGCAGTGTGTTTTGTACTCAACGAAATGATTCCACAGGGAATGACAGTTGGTTTGCATTTAATTTGATTACTTCGGGGGAAATTAGAATTGATATCTTTTCCATTCTCTTTCGCTACCTCATTTAGACATTTTTTAATTGAATTCTGGGGGCTATCATGAAAGGAGTTGATCTTGTAGTGGTTAACCTTTTTGTCATTTGTTCCTACTTCCCTATCGCATGTACTTGCGCTGTCTAATCTATTGTGATAAAAATCTTTAAACTTCATGTTGTTGTTACTATCAGTTGTGCCTTTAGTGTTGTCCCGTGTAGTATTTTTCTCGAAAAAGTTACTGTGTTCGAAGGTGCCGATTCGGTGTTCATCCCTTTCATTGGTGTGGCTGTGAATGTTTCTTCTAAACTTCTGCGTAATTCTTATTTTGCTAACTTTGTCGAGAGATTTGTTTAGATTTATTCCATATTTCGTTGCACTGTTATTCCTTGCAAATTTGTTTTTCACATTTAGGTGGGCTTTTTTTACGCTGAAAATATTACTCTCATATTTGTCTTTCGTTATTTTCTGCTTTCCCATATGTGTTACTCCTGTGAAAGGGTTCTTATGGATGCTATAGTTGCTGTGGCTGCTGTGCTTACTGTAGTATGTTCTGGAATCGCATAAGAAGGGTCTATTATCCGAGAATGAATTCGCATGAGAGTGATTACTATTTGGAAAAATGTCAATTTCACCGTGTGAGATTGTATAGGTCGCATCGTTTTTACCTATCCCATTAGCAGGGCTCATTTTTTGGTAGTTTTCAGGTCCTGTGTCCAGGTTTAAATTAAATTCTGATGTTTTGACTCTTTTTAAATCTTGGACGCTTTTCTTATAGTTCCGTAAAATGTTGCTATTATTGTGGCTGTCCATGTTGTCAGCTGAGGGAAATGGTTTTACCAGTTAACTAAACTGCATTAGTTGTTGCAACTGTGTTAGCCGCGTTAGCCATGTTAATAGTGTCAGTTTCGCCCTTCTTTCCAAGTGCGAGGGCGAAACGAAAGGGCCAAGGGATGGCAACACATATGCGTGAGTTATTTCGTATGTCTCATGTGTGGATGCCTTTGTGATTTAACTGCAAGTGTCGTTATTTTTGTTTTCCTCTTGTGCGAAATGTACTTTGAGACAGTCGCTGTTTTTACACGCACGCGTACGTCGTAGTAAGGAAAAAAATCGTCTTTTATTCAGCACACGTGCTATTCTTCAATTGTAACAGACGCATGGGGTGTTTTTTCAACGAATTGTGGTAAGCGCGAAAAGGGACTGTTAAATTGTTTTCAAAAGGAAAAAAATGCGCCAAATGGAAATTAAGTTAAAAAACAATTTAAAGTCGCACAGTTCTTTGTTACACAAAGTTGTCTATTTAGCAGAACAATGTTTCCTCACATGATGTTTTTATTTACCGTTTTGTCCATATATTTACTGTTAGGTATAGCAACCATTTGGAAAACAAAATGTCGCATATTTTTAGGAAGAACTGTTCATACCTGTAACACACCAAAATGCACACTTCCGAAAAGAAAAAAAAAAATTATCACAAAGTTAACCAAATTAATTCACTTTATCGTGTGCCATTTTTTCCTATTTTTATTTCCCCCCTTTTTTGAATTATTTATAACCGAATGGAGTTCATAAAATTCTATTTTTATTTACGATGTGAGAAGTAACCTACTTATTTAAATGTAGCAACGGTAAACGCGATAATAAAGCACAACGATTGGTAATCGTCCACTCTTCATTGAAGCGCTGAATTTTTAAGTTCGGAAAAGTTGGATTAAAAAAAAACAAAAAAAAACGTTAAATGTGTGTAAATACAGGAAAAAAAAAGAAAGAAATTACATACACATATTGTTTACACAAATGGAAAAAAAGGGGATATAATTTTCATATTATATTCCACTTTTTCCATTCAAAAGGCATTACCGACAAATTGCAGTTTCACAAAGGTGTAGGTATTTCTGTGATTGTATAATAAATGACAAATTAAGACGACGTATATTTATAGAAACATACATGCATAGGAGGGGGAGAAATAACAAAGTGAAAATATTCAACAGAATAATCCTAGCAAAATAACACTTTTCACATTTTTAAAATGTGTCTAAGTTGATTAGAAAATTATTATTGTGGCATGGGTTGAGGGCAACCACCATTTGGGGAAAATGTTTCCCAAAATAAACATTTAATTCTTTATAATGAGGGACGGCGAGGGAGCTGCGATTATGCGACCTTTCATCCGTTTTGTGAAAATTGAGAAAGTGAGTGCAACTGAAAGGTCACGCCTGTACGTAGTCTTATTCCTGTACATTATGGCTTCCTTTCTATTAACACTACTGCTCATGTAGCGTGTTATCCGGATCGTACCTCCTTTTACCGAATAATTTTCCTAATTTTGTCGGTATGCTCAAAGTCTAAGTTTCTATTTTTTGATAATTTTTTAAGATATGTAAGTTCTTCAGGGGTGTATATATAATCATCCTGTTCCTTTTGTTTCTCTTCTGTCTTGTCAAAGTTATTCAGGTATTGTATATTTAAATCTGTTTTCAGGAAATTATTGATCTTTTCTGCTTGTATAAGTTTATGTTTATTTATAATTTCGTTATATTTGTAGTAATATTTATCCGAGCACCTTCTGCTATATTTTACTGGGTACTGTGGTATTATTTTACATAAGCTTAAAACGTATTTCATGTGATCACTAAAGTTGCAGTTTGCTCCTAGCCAAAATTTAACTCTATTAAATCTTAATCTAATTTCCTTAATATTTTCAACATTGTTATAATAGTAATCATTATTCGGGTTACCGATGTTATACGTGTTTAATTTTTCCCTTATATTATTTTTATTTACATATGTACCCAAGACTTCGATGTGTTTTCCATTTTTCTTATCTTTTTGATTTGCCACAACAATTTTGAAAAATCTTTTCCTTTTTACACCGTTTATTTGGCATCTTATTCTTGGGGGGCCTTTATCTTTGGAAAAGTATGGCAAAAATAGCCTCCTTATCATTTGAAGGATGCAGGGAAATGAGAAAGTATATTATGATATTCAGGTGATAAAAAAATGATCAGTGTTTTTTTTTTATCGTTAATATACACAAGTTGAAAGAGAGGAATTTTTTTCATGTGGGGGATTTATCACATTTATAATAATGCTGAATTAAGAATGAAAATATTTAAGTTAAATGGGTACCTATGTTAAGTGGAAAAATGAATTTTTGCCATAAAAATAATCTATTTAGAGGAATGAAATTTAAATTTGGACTTTTTCTCAGTATGCTTAACTGTGAAGTGTATATATAATTGCGCTTTGTGCTATTTTTTTCAAAGCGCATATTTAAGTAAACGTTTTGTTCTTTCTTCGTCAAATGTGATTTGCATATGTTAGCGTTTGCATCAATTATTTTTACTTTTCTTTTTCAATTTTTTTTCCTAGCGTAAACTTGAGAAGCTGCGCTTGCATACGAATCCGCATAAATACATATATATACCGTTGCATGTGCACATTTCTGGTAGGATAGTTACACTACAGGAGTACATTTCTGTTACACATTAACTGCGCGGAAATTTTTACTCATTTAAGCATAAGAGAATTGAGATAACTCATTACATATGTGATAATTGTGCCGCTGCTTTTCCATGAGGAGTGAGTTTTCTTTTCTGCGGAACTTACTGTGTATTAGAAAGATTAATAGGGGACTCGCGCCAAGTGAAACGTACACACGCTTTATTCATCCTATAACTAATGCGAGTGGGAGAAAAAATGAGTGAAGTGAAGTCCTATAGATTTAAGAAGAAGCCCCCCGACTTGATATCCAAGTTTAAGTAAGAAGGAAGAATCAGCAGATCGGCCACGAAGCACCTCCGCTATGTTGCGCTTCTCCTATGTTGCGTTTCAACCATCCCGCATTACCACTTTGCTTATCCTACGAATAAGTAAACCCCCGCCTTACTTTGGCGCCGGCTGTTACTCTTCAATATAATTTGTTCTTATTTATGCTCCTTTTCAGAGTCATCAAAGAAGACTGGTACGACTTCATAAAATACATGAGCGACTTAAGGAACATGTATAAATGCCCACTCCAAATGAATGGCCATTGTAAAGATATACATGGTGAAGATCATATTATTACTGTTAATAAGAAGGCCATTTATGAAAATATACATGATGTAATGAAAATTAAGGAGTGGAACAATGACATAGAATTTGATGAGCATCCTATCTGTAAAGATTCCTCTTCGGACTCGTGTAGCCATTCCGAGGAGTCTGGTAGCGTTTACAATTTTAACAAGTATAAAATAATTCACAACAACATATATTCCAATAACGCCAATGTGAAGAGGCAAAAAATTAATGCGAAGTACAGAAGTCTATGTGTACCAAGGGAAAAGCCCGAAGTTAAAGAGGAGAAGAAAAAATATAGCCAGGAAATATGCTATAAAAGAAGAACAAGGAAAAAGAATATTCTTAACAGCTCTTGTGACAATGGTGAATTAAATAAGAAGCGCAATAAATTAGCAGAAAATAATCCGGTTGTTCCAAATGAGCAGTGTGATCTGTATCATAAAAAGATTTTGAGCAGGTCTTTAACGGAATTCAGCAAGAATGTTTTATACCAAAAAAGTAAAAATTCCGCATATATGCCCTACCGGGCTGAATACGATTATACATACCAATGGAAAGAATATGATGTCTCTTATGACCAAAATGACTGCGACATAGAGTGTAACGATTTTGTCGATACTAATGAAAGTCGGAAGTACAACAGGTTGCGCGAGTGTAAATATAAAGAAAAAGTAGACAATAGGAAGAAGGAAAAAAAGAAAAAACGGAAATATTTTAATAATGATGAGTTTTCTCGAAGTAATAGCCTTAGTAATTTATCTGTTAAAGATAATATTAGTGCAAGTGATGTGCCAAAAAACAAAAAGAATAACATTTTTGTTAAGAAAAATAATAAATATGAGGTGTACTCAACCCCAATAAATAACACACATAAAAATGACTCCCAAAAGTTGAGTAAGCGCCCCAAAAAGAATGCCACATCTGACGAAGCAATACAGAATAACCCAC
The DNA here is from genome assembly GCF_000524495.1 of Plasmodium inui San Antonio 1. Classification (NCBI taxonomy): domain Eukaryota; phylum Apicomplexa; class Aconoidasida; order Haemosporida; family Plasmodiidae; genus Plasmodium; species Plasmodium inui. The sequence continues at coordinate 1,268,188 of NW_008481838.1, forward strand.
ACTTTGACGGATCCTATGCATATAATTTTGCCTATATGGATAAAAATGATAGATCGGGTGGCTCCACTCCAGTGGAAGCGGCGCATGGAACTATCATGAATTTAGAAGAGGAAATAAGAAACTACAATTTTCGCCCTCATAATTGAGCGCAATTTAGCATGTTGGCTGTTGTTAAGAAAATAAGCAAATGGAGTGGAACCAAATTGGGGTGGGGCATTCACTGCTTGGACAAAGCACTCCCGTGTTTGTTGGTGCATATGTATACGTGCACCTATAGAAAGAAGTAGGGGCGCCATGCTGGTATAGTGGGGAAGGTTTTTCCCTTTTTTCTTACCACAAAGGTGGAGCACAATTTTATGAATTCTTCAAAAAATATAAGGAGGGGATATAACAAATTAAAAAAAAAAAAAATAGGAAGATACAGAAAAGAGTGCAACAAGCATACACTCACAGGATGCGACAAAAAAACTTCTTAAACGATTGTGGTGGTGGTTGGGAATAAATATGCGAAAGGAGAAAAACAGATCACAGTTGCCCAGAAAGAAGGAGGCACTTGTGCGTGAGAATAATGTTGGAAATTTTGTTGGGGGCAATTTTAATGTGCGATGAAAATTTTGCTAAAATTTTGTCAAAAGATCGCGTAACAGGATTGGTTTCCATTCTTCATTTCCATAAAGGTATATAATATTGTTGCTAATATATATGGAAAAATTGTTAATCGAATAGACTACATTTCCGTTTATTTTACGATCATTTTTTTGCAAAAATACGATACCATTTTGTACGCAATATGTTTCTATATAATTCTTTACGTTCATATTTTCGTCATGTTGCGAATTTCTTCTATATTGATTTACATCATCTTCTATTTTGTTCATCACCTGGACATATTTTTTCGCAGAAAATACATAACTGCTTTTTGATTCATCTCTCATGTGATTTTTTCTGACATTCGGCATGTAATTTATTTCAAATACCTTATTAATTCTTTGTGGAACGGCGTAAAGAGGAACTGGAATTTTTATATCCTTATATAAGTAATAGTAATTTAGATTATCATCTGAACAGATTTTACTTTTGTCAAAGTCCAGCACCATTTCAACGGGGAAGGTAACAATTTTCTCCTGCAATAGGTAGGTTTTTATCACGTTTAATATGCTGAACATAATGTTTTTTATGGAATTATCTTTCATTAAATTACTTTCAAAAACGTCTTTCACCTTTTTAAAGGTTTCGTAAATTTCTTTTTTTTTATTTGTTAGCATTAGCTTCTTTTGTTCCTGGCTTTGGGCGTCTTTTTCTGGCGCGAAGGGAGCTTCCATTTTGTGCTCACTATTTTTTAGTCCATTTTTTTGTACATATGACGCGTTAAGCTCTCTCAGATAATCACATACGTGTTTGGAAAAATTGTAAAAAAAATAAACTTTGAAGATGAGAAAGACAATTGTGTCGTCCACGCACTTGTGCAGTATGATAACATTACGAAGGCGTTGCACAAAATTGTCGTTCACAAAATCTATGTCAATTAATTCGCAAATTATCCTTTTTACAACAGTTTCGAAAATTTCCTTTTTGTACATACTTTCCATAAGTGCTAATTTGATGAGTTCTATATAATTTTCTGACAGATCAAATTTTTGCAAATACGGACATATAGAATGTGTGTAGTATCTGGATAAGGTGGAGCCAATGTCAAACTGTTTGTTAATATCAAACAGAATGGATAGTTTCTTTTGTATGTCCTGTAGAGTGTGCTCCTCTATTTCGCCATTTTCGATGTTTTCGACACTGGACATTATTCTTTTTTCAATAAAAAGCGTTAATATATTTTTATAATATTCTATATTGATGGCGTCCTTAAGAAGTTTTATATGACTGTAAAGTTCTGGAAAATTTTTTCTATACAATACGGGGTACACATAGGTGTAGTATATTATGTTGTCAAATTTTTTTTCAATTTCTCGATATTCCATCATACGGTTTTGCTCTGCTCCGATTAGAAGAATTTTCTTTAAGCATTTTATATATTTTATATCATTTTGGTTAAACTTGGGTTGGTTGCTTTGGCTGTTCCTGTCCGGTGGGGGCTGTTTCCTGGTGGGAACTTTTTGATTTCTTGCGGTTGGTATATCTTGTGTTGCTTCGCTTTCCGCTTCGCGATGCTGGGAATTTTCCGAACTTTCCGAGCTTTTCGAACCTTCCGAATTTAAGAAATTTTTCGAATTTCCCCCAATTGCCGTGCTTATTTCTTCAACGTGTTTGTAATCATAGAGGAACTGCTTTTTAATTCGTTCATTGTTATTGTGAAGATAAATGCGAAGGAACTCCAAGAAAAACCGTGACACGCGGATGTTCAGATACAAGAAGTGCGAATTTTCGTAAATAAAGAACAAAAAGGTGTACAGGTCACTCAAGAGCAACGGGTCCCTTCCCTTTTCAATTTCGACATTTTTAATGTCTATTAAATCGAAGATGTGTTGTAAGTTATCCATCGTCCTGTATGTTCCAATGTAATGTGAAGAAGCACCGCTTAGTCTTGGGGCAATTTTGAAGTATTCATTTTGGCATAATAGCTTATAATTACTTGTTAATAAATTGTTTAGCTTTTCTTCAAAGGTGAGAGACTTAGGAGAATTGATGTCCCAATATGTTTCGTTTCCCTTTTCACCTGCCCCTTCTTCGTTAAATGGGTTAGTCAAATGATTGGGTTGGATATTTATCAATTTCGTGATTCTCCCCCCTTTAGGAGAGTTACACACGTGAGGATTACGCTCTGAGTGTCCATCGTCATCATCATCATGATAATGCTCAGCATAATGATCAGCACAATGATCAGCACAATGATCAGCAGAATAATCAGCGCGATTGTCACCATCATCTTCCTCTATCTTGAGCTCATGTTGTTTAACCCGAAAAAGGTATTCATTAAACGTTGCGTTGTTAAAGAGAGAGGGGTAGGTTAGCGTGGTGTGCAAATTTAGCAAGTATTTATACGTTAAGACATTTTTTAAAATTAAAACGTGCAACTTGTAAATATCCTTGTGAAAACCAGGACTTTGGTAATTCCTTAATTTAGTTTCAACCTCTTGTTGTTTTCTTAGGATATCGCAATACTGGAACATGACATTTTTAATATGATCAATGAGCATGTTTTGCAGATTTAGTAAATTACTAGCCTGTCTGTCATCGGATTCATCACCATCATGGTGTAAATGAAAATTTGAATTAATGCAGGCGTTATATTTTAACTGCGTGGTAACCCTTTTTTTTGTCTTCTTAAAGCTCCAGAGGTTGTTATATTTATGCTTCTTTTTCCACAAGTTTTTGCTATACAATTGTTCATTAAAAATGTCAATATAACTTTCCTGTGTGTATAAATCAACATCAGAACTGGAATCATTCGAATTTTCTTGTGGCTTTTCTTCTAAAAAGATTACATGCTTCTTTTGAACTTCTATAGGAGCAATGTTCGTTTTTATTTTATTCCCAATGCCATCTTGATAGCCCATTTTCCTTAAAATTTTAAACCCTAATCCATATATTTCGAAAAACTTTTTGTCCTTTTCTTTGAGTTGCTTCAGATTATACTTTTTTAGATTACCTTCTATGAAATCATTTTCCTGCTTCTTTTTGTCAAAATTGAAATCAAAGGTGAAGTGTTTAAAGACGTCATACTTGTTGAAGTCATCTGAATCATGGTCACTGAAGGTAGAGTTCAATTTATTTCTGTCCTGTTCTGCTGATGGTACATGCTTTTTGTTATTGAGAAACCCGCCACTAACGAATTGCACTGGTTTTAAATATTCCTGCAGGTCTACATTTTTGAAAGAGCCT
>NW_008481838.1:1272095-1276183 GCF_000524495.1 Plasmodium inui San Antonio 1
AACAATTAACAGCTGATGTTTTACCATGTTATTTTCCTAATCATTCAGTTATGTTTTCATATAACTTTATGATAGGAATTAATTGCACCTACTAAAAATTAAGAATATTTACTACAATTATATAGAAACCCTTAAATAAAAAAATTGTACACTTTAAGAAGTAAATACAATTGTTTTCTTAAATGATTTCCTTGTGAGTAAATAACTCCTTACTTCAGCATGATGCTTTCTCTAAATAATAATTAAATGATACAGCATACAATTGAACAGATTATCATACTTAAAATTCTACAACAAATAAAAGTGATTATTTTTGTTTGTAAAAATTATTTTTTTATTTGCTAGGATACTTTCATCCTTATAATGAAAATTCCCAAGCAATAAATTGGTCTACTTTATGTGATTATAATAGAGATAAAATTTACTATCGTTAAAAGAAATTCTTTAAACAAAGAAAAACTTTGCATTTAGAATGTACTATTTAATACTAATAAACAAAAACAAGAAAATTCATAGCTTGATTTGTACAGAATTCTTTTTTACTGCTTCAATTTTCTTGATTTTGTTTATACGCATAAAAAAGCACAAATTAAAAACACAGTAAAATTTTTTGCAAGAAATCGAATGAAAAAATCAAGATGAATTTTATTCCATAAAATTTGAAAAATTTCAATTGATTTTTTCTTTTTTGATACTTTTCCTTTACTCATTTTAAAATTGCAAATTTTTTTTCCTTTGTCCTTTCCTTTCACGCGGTGTTTGCATAGGCCCTGTGTTAATCATTTATTACATATGCGATATTTCCCATAATACTTCTATGTAATCGCAGGGAGTTATATAAAATTAGATAAAAACCACAAGCAAGAGTTTTTTATCCTCTGATGCCTATTTTTAACGTTTTACACCATGTACCCAGTCAAACCCCCTCCCCTTTTTCGAAATGAATCCTTTTTTTTATTACTTAAACATTATACCTATTATTGCATTATTTTTAATATTTCACTGCATAACGTGAGGGTGATAAAACACCATAAAAAAAATGGTCCGAATAAAGATGCTATAAAGGATTAATACCATCAGCAGTGCACAATCTGGGAAGAGCACATATTTTATTTGCCTCACACAAATATGATTACATTGGAGTAGAGGCATTTCATTAATATATTTAATTTCATACTTAGGTACCAAACATTGTTTACAATGCTCAGATGAAAAAGAAGGATATGTAAAAATTGTGTCTCTATATGAGGGATAACGAATTATATAATACTATATATTATGTAAGATAAATTATTTTTAGAGTCTTCATTTAAGTTTCTTTTATCTACCACTTGGAAAATGTTTGATCATCACCATCATCCAGAATATTAATTTATGAATTCAGCCATTTATTCTTTAATCTATACATGAAAACTAAATTCTAAAATGACAGAAAATTCTCATATTTATTTCTATTCTTGTTAGTGTACATGAAAAGTAAAGAAAAGGCTGTACCATTTCAATCAATGCGACACTGATAATTAATTATGGTACTCCCTTTAATAGGAATCCTTAGAAGTTGTCAGCCAGGGGGTATACCTATAATTAGTGCGTTTCCGTTATAGCATATTTAAAATAAATAATATATTTCGAGTTTATTTTTTTTAAGGGGAACTCCATTTGAAGGATTCTATCCCGCATAAAATGGTAGTTTTGTGGAGCTTACAATAAAGATAATTTGTAAAAATAAAATAATACATGAGGTGGTGTACAGTTTATATGCTCTTTAGAAAATACTAATAGAAAAACCTCTTAACGAATGTTCATATTTCCATTTTTGGCAAAGTGTACACGCCGTCTACTTGCCTCCTTTTAATAAACAAATAATGTAGCAATATTGCATTAGAAAGGAAAAAATCTTTATATAAATATCATTATTATTTATTCAGAAAATTATTATTTAATAGTGAATAATTCTAATGCTATTCCAGTTCACACGTGCCTGTATAAAATGTTGCCAATGTTTCCAATTCGCAACTTCCAATAGAACCATTTTTTTCTGTTTTCTTAAATTCAAAACTTTTAGAAGCATGTAATTCGAACTCACATTTTTCTTTTCTTTTTACGAGTGTATACTTTTATTTTCTTTTATCCGTTTTATTTTCCCTGCTTCGCAAATGGCACTTTATTGTATAAACTTCTTTAAAGAGGTATTCTCATATTTTCTGCTTTGGTAAAATGTAACTAATATTTTTTTAAGCAAAGTTAAGAGGACAAGTGTTATGCGATAAGCCCCATCCTTTGAACTATACTCTCTCAAGGGCCCAAAAAATAAGCAACATCTGCAGCTTATGTGTTCATGTATATTCATAAATATGCAAAACATAATGAAAACAAATACCTCGTATGCGTTGATATAATATCGGATTACCGATATCCATATGTGTTCCCACAAATTCCACGATCTACATTATTCCTAGGTGCGCATTCCTGCTATATAAATGTAGACATGCCTCATTAATTAGGCATCGTATTTATACACAATAATGGATATGGCCATTTGCGACTGCGCTTATAGAGGGAGAAGCAGGCCTGAAACTTTCCACGGCGTGTAACAGTGCTAATACAACAGCCTATTATATACTCAATCTTTGCAATTTTTATACTGCCCAAAATAAAACACGAATTTGGAGAAAATTCAACAATTACGCTGCAATCTTATGGCAAATAATGTCTTGTGCATTCATGTAAGAGGCCCCCCTTCTCTTTTTTCCTCCACAACGTTACACGTTCAAATGAATCAATTTCAACCAAAGGTGGGTCATGTTTTAAGAGGAAATCTCTTCTATTCACAAAGGTACACTTTATATTGTTTCAAAATGTTAAAGATTCCTCTTAAAGCTGATGCAGCACTTTTACGAATGGTACCATAATTTGGTACAAAATTTAGGGGAAACAGGAAATTTCGCTAATTCTGCTCATACCGAAAAAATTGGTAATACATATTCCTTATTCGTTCCAAGGAGCATATTTGGAACACTTGCAAAGGAGTTTCATAAGGCTATCCATTCCAATATAATATGGTGCAACTCCACATTTGAAATGTTATCCACGCCTCGATGTATCCGACGTAATATGGGGACTACTCCAAAAAATTACAACGAAATTTCCATTTTACCCATAATTTAGGGGGAATTTTTCATAAAATCCGTACCCACATTTCATACTCCATAAGCTGTTGGGGGGTTCCCTGCCAATATAGTGCCCGTTGTTTTATTTTGCATATGAAAAACCTACAACAGTTCATTACCGTTTTTATGACATTTTAATGATATGAAAGGAACTTTGCTTTTTCCGCTTCAATTTTTGTGGTAAAACTTATCTGTCAGAAATGGTTCTTTTCTCACCCTTTTTCATTTTAATTCCTAACAAAGTTTCTTCCAACAGGGGACACAATTGTGTAAAAAATATAGCGTTCAAATTGTGGTGTCATAATATGCTCGTAAGCATTCCTTCCTCAAATTATCCATTTCAAAACATGGGAAAATGTATGAAAACATTATGAAAATTCTTAAAGGCGTAAAAAACAATTAAAGGGACTTATCCGCAAACATAAATTTTATAACCGCGATTGCAATTTTTTAAACGTTTGTAATGAAAAAATGAATGCAACGTAAAATAGTGAAGCAAAAAAAAAAAAGAATCCACGTGCGACTTGAAAAAATATTTTTTCACATTTATTTCTCCCCCATTTCTTATGCTACTTAAATGAACACTTGTGCAAAAATCCGATGGCAAATGAAAACGGCATCAATGCGGAATTCTGATACGCACAAGAACTCGAATTATTCACCACGTAAATGTCACCTGTAAGGGCAAAATTCTAAGTATCAATTCTCAAGGACATTACGATAGTTGTAAATAACCACATATGCATACCTACATAATACTATCTTCATATATGTGCGCACGCGGCTTATTCTCCTACAATAGCAAATCCCGCGAACCATCAACAGAGCTCAAAAGGGATGAACACGCGGCATAAGTAGGGAACTCAAAAAAGAGGCCAAAACCATGAATTTTTCCAATGAAGGATCGCAATTGAAAAA
>NW_008481839.1:0-23973 GCF_000524495.1 Plasmodium inui San Antonio 1
TGAAGAAACTAACCGATTAAAAAATAGCCTGAATGACTACGAGCAAAGTGTTCACAAACTGAAAAGCTACATAAGTAGAATAAATGAGATCAAAGACAAATTTCGTACTACCTTAATCGAAAAAGATGAAGAGATTCCAGAAGCAAAAGGTACTTATGAAGAATATACAAAGCACAAGGGCGATGTTGCTAATAAGGAAAGCGGACTAACTAACGATATTGACATACTCAAAGAAAATATAAGAAAGGTTAAAGAACAGATTGAATCTGACAAGGAGGTAATGCAAAAGTTAGAAACATACAATAGTAAGACATATAAGAGAACAGAAACATCGTTAAAAGAATTTAACACTAAAATCGAAAATTTAGAAATGGAAAAACTTCAAGGTGAATTAAGAACTCACAAAGAATCCGTTAGTAGCACCATAAACGAAATAGAAAATACAAAAAAGGTTATAGACACACTTAAGTCCTTAAATATTCTCAGAAAGAACTCCAACGAAAACTTACAATCGATCCTTAAAATAAAAAAGAGCAAGAATGATTTAGTACAGAGAATAGATAACCATATTCAAGCATTAAATAGTTATAATATAATAGAAGAAAAAGAAAGATCATCCCTTTTGAACACATTAAATAAAGAAAAAAATAATATAGAAACTGAAATACGTCAAGCTTCAATATCTAAATTAGAAGATAATGAAAAAGCTGTGCAGAATTACTGTGAAAATGAAAAGAGCAATATTGACAAAGGCATCGTAACCCATTCGGGAGATCTTGAACAATATAAAACTCAGTGCCATAACACAGAAATAGAAATAAACAAACTCAATGCTAATTATGAAGTATTAGAAAAAAAAATAGATGAGTTGGTAAAAGATCAACATAGCCAAATTATAATATTGGTTGATAAACTCATAACAACAAGGGAGACGGAAATAAATGAAAAAATCGAGTTGAACCTAAATTCTCTAAAGGATATCAAGACGAAATTAGACCTTTTTAATTTTGACGAAACTGTTAAAAATAACATAAACGTCACGATTCAAAGCAAAATAAATGCTTTCAAAGAACAGGTGAAAAATACATTGCAAAATATAGATAATGAAATCGGAAAAATAAACGGAATTAAACAGAAGTACGATGCCTATATGGCAGTATTCAAAAAAGAAAAAGATCAAACCCCCGAATTCAGGAAAAAAAAAGAGAAAATGGAAGAAATTTATAAACAAATGAAAGAAAGCACACTAGATCAATTACATCAAGTAGAAAAAGAAATCACTATATTAAATCAAGTAAAACAATTCCAAATGGAACACACAAGAATTTTAATTCATCACGCTGTTCACATGATTAATGAGGAAAGCGCAAAAGCTAAATCAGTAATTGGGGATATCGAATTAGCTAAAAGCGAAATTGATAAAATCAAACTTAAAACTGAACAATTGAAACAGAATATGAACAATTTTGAATATGAAAAATATTACGACAAGGCTACACAGAGCAACACACGAATAAATGAATTTTCTAAAAATGCCACAAAAGATAAGGAAGAAGCTGACAAAAGTGAAGATATAAACGAAATAAAACTTATCAAAGAAAAAATTAATGGCAATCTGCAACAACTCAAAGCAGAATATAATTCTATGGAAGAAATAAGAAAGCAAATTAATAGTATGAAAGGTTTACTACTTTTGAATAATTCTGAAACAATAGCTAAAGAAATATTAAATAATACACAAGACGCATTAAGTTTTAGCCAGGAAGCGGCAAGCGAACTTAAGAAATCGAATGAATTATTAAAAGAAATAGAAGCTCAGATAGCTAGGGCGAAGGAACATAAAGGAAAAATTGACATAACCTTAGAAGATGAACAAATAAATTCCGAAGTAAACAAGATTGAACTAATTAAGCATGAAATTGTGAATAAAAAAAAAGAAATGGAGTCCTATTTAGCGAAGATAAAAGAATATAAAGACAAATGTACAACCAAAATCAGCATTTCAAATAGAGGAAAGGAGAAAATTGAATTCATGAAAACGGTTAAGAAGAACATGGAAAGAAGTTCGAATAAAGATGACATGATTGAGGTAAACGAAAATATAGGAAAATCTGAACAATACTTAAAGGATATACTAGCTCTGGAGACAAAAGCTGCTAATAGTGTAGAGTTATTCATGCAGTATGAACAAACGATCAATAATACTTTCCAGCAAGCTGAGATTCTAGGAATAGAAACTAAATCAAAGAAAAAATTCAACAAAGCAACAGAAATAATGGAAGAAATTAAAAAACACAATGCTGAAATTCAAACAAAAGGGAATGATCTGCAAGGAACACTGAACCAATTGAAGGAACCCCAGAATACCGACGACGCAGAAGATGAGCTTAACAATGAGACGTCTACCAAGGCAAAAGTACTTATACAGATAAACCTAGAAAGAGTCAAATATAATTTATCCCAGGTTGCTCAGATTAAGCAGGAAGGGGATGACATATTTAAGAGAGCCACAGGCACCATCCTGTCCCTATCAGAAACCTCCCAAAATAAGGATGGTAAAACATTAGTCACGGTAAAAAAAGACGAATCTAAATATATAGAGTACTTATCGCAAAAAACTACAGATAAAAATCTAATCGTCTCAGAAATGAATAAGCTAAATGGCATAAGTTCCAATATCGTAAGTATAGGAAAGGAATTGAATGAATCCAGAAAGAATTACGAAATTGGACTTCTTCAAAAGATAGATCAAATAAGCAAAAGTAGGAAGCCAAATATGGATTTAAAAAAAGAGTCCATAAATTCAACAATGAGCTACTTCTCTTCCCTGTTCACTGGCCTAGATTCAAGTCAATACAACTTTAATAAAAATATAGATTATTACCAACAAAAGATGAAAGAAATACATGATAAATTTCACGAATCGCTGAACAAAATTCGTGAAAATTTAAAAAAGGCATCAGAAGAGGACACAAATTATACCTTAGCGAATGAACTCAGACGAGAAGCTCAACAGGAAAGAGCTAAACTTATAAGTACGGAAGAAGAAGCAATCAAATACATAGAGTCAATTAAAAAACTGGAATCCATCAGATTTATAAATCACGTAAAAGAAAATTTAGACAAAATATACACATTGATCAAAAAGGAGAAATTAAGAATTAATGAAGGTCATGAATTCATCAAACAGCTAGTTGAAAGTATTGAAAAGGCAGATAATTACGGCGATGTATCAGAGAAATTAGAACAGGCAAAAAGAAAAAATGCAGAACTGGGGACAATAATGCTATCTACGCATAAGAAGACGGTAAAACAAATGTTAGAACATATAGTTTCCTCTGCAAATTTTATTAATGTTAAAGTAATTCCAGAATTGCCTCTCACAGAGTCACACGCTAACGAAGCAGTAGAATTAAAATTTCAACCGAATGGTAAAATAACCTTAGAAACAAGAAACCTCTCGTCAAGCGTAACCGAATTGGATTTCCAGAAAAATATAGAGCAAGCTTACAATCTCGCGCTGGAGATCCACAAATGTGCAAACGATATAGATGCACAGCAAACGCGAAACAAACAGTTAATGATCACAGTAAAGGACCTACATGATAAAATTAAGTTCATAGAAGAATTAAAAAATAAAATAAAAATTACAAGGAGTAATGAAAATGATGTATCGGGTAAAATAATGGGTAATTCTGACAATATTGAAGAATTAGACAAACTATCATGCAGTGAAAAAAGTTATGATAAAATTTTAGAGAAAGCGCATCAGATAAAACTAGAAAATATACGTGATTCATTTAATGAAGGAAAAAGAGACGAAGATATTGACTTTAAATTAAAAAATATGAAAGAAGCCATTGTCACTTCACAAACATCCTTAAAAACTCTTGGACAAGAAGTTGAGGGTTTATTGGCAAAAGAAACCAATGCTGAAAATTTGCAAGCCAAAAGTGCTCAGATCGAAGCAGTAGATAACAAAATAAGAAGCATAGAACAAAATATTGCAAGTCTAAATACATCCTTGGACAAATTATTAAAAAGGGGAAGAGAATGCGAAATAGCTAGCTACACATCCTTCAGAGATAGTGTTAAAAGCAAAATAGATGCAGAGGAAGAAATAATCGATAATATGCAGAAGCATGTTAGTCAATATTTGACATATGTTGAAGATAATTATAATTCCACAGTGAAGGACGTCCTTACATTAAATGAACATTTTAACAGCAACATGGTAACTGATCACGCAGCGACTTATTTTGAAAAATCAAATAAAACTTCGGAAGAATTATCTACAGTGGTCGATCAATCAAGGGGCATAATAAACAATATAAAAAATGCCCTCATAGAAGTTAATGAAGAAACTGAATTTACTTCGTTGGAAAACAGCGCACAAGAAATAGAAAAGCTGTACAGTACGTTACATGATAAAAAAAACGCAATGAATGAAATTTACAAAGCATCCATTTTAGTTAAATGGCAAGAAATAAAATCAGATGCTGGTAAATATACCGATATGGCTAAAATATTCAACAGCGTGCTAGACACCCAAAAATCGAGAATTACAAATAATAACAGTAGCGTAACCCGCCTTAAAGGCATCATAAATGTACAACTTAAGGATTTAGAAGCTGCGGACACCACATTTACATTGGAATCGATAAATACGTTTTATGAAATAAGCGATAAGATTAAAACGAGTATAGATGAATTGGAAAAGCTGCAACAAATTAATCGCCAAGAACATAATAATGTGGAAACGCATAAAGAACAAATTGCACATTTATTAAACAGAAGAGATAACCTAAAAAGTGGAGTAAAAGTATACGGAGATGATGCATATTTAAAAAAATTAGGAGGGGATATACTAAATCAGGTAATGAATAACATAAGAAATACTAATGAAGAACTTAGCAACTCAGATGAGCTGTACATCAAATTAATGGAAAAACTTGATGAAAATGATGAATTGTGCAAAAATAACTATACAGAAAATTACGTTTCTCAAGTACTGCAAAAAATGAAGGATCTGGAGAAACGCTTCAAACAGAATGTACCAGAAAAGGAAAAAGTTTTACAAATTGAAAGCAACTTGAATGAAATTAATTCCATATTTGGTGAAATAAAAAAGTCTTATAACGTAGATGAATTTGTAATGAACATGTATAGACAAATTAATGCTGAAAAGGAAAGCGTACGGGATCAGACAAATATTGAAAAAATAAAATTGGCAATACAAAATATTACAAATAACAATGAAGAAGTGAAAACTTATTTATCCAAATTTATTACTACTCTACAAAGAATAAATATCATCAAAAAAGATATAGACGATTTATTCAGCTCACTATCCACAAATAATACAAATGCAAAGGGAGATGCCGAACGGTATGTAAACCATTCGGTAGAAATCATTAATGAAATAAGTAGTCATATTTCTAAAATAACCGAACTAAAGAATTATGCTGAAGGCGTCATAACCGAATTAGAACAAGTATCTAAGTTAATACGCCCACCTGCTAATGACTCAAATGATGAGACGCAAGGATCATCAAGTGAAGATGATAGCACACATGACGACGATTCACAGAGTGATGATCATTCAAAGGGAAAAGGTGCATATGAAGGAACTCGTCTCGCAGTAGGCACTATTATTTTTTTGTTCGTTATTTCTGAAGTTGTCCTATTAAGCCGTGGTCATAACGCCGATCAAGAAAAGGAATATCATGAACACGGCTATCATCAAGCATTTGAGGGTGACGACGATTATAACATTCACGATGAGGAAGAAGCAATCAAAATTTGTTTCAATGACAGCGATTAGCTTCGGTGAAACGTAGAAACGCAAGGACACGGAAACATGGACAATTTTTATAAATTATGTCCTATATGCATACATTTATTTTTTTATGAAATGAAACCGTTCACGCGTTGTTAACCATAATGGATGATTTACACCGTACTCTTTCTCCGTATATACGTCTTGCGTGTTCTTAATTAGTGAAAAAAATAACCATCGCGGTAGGCATGAAAATAGTTATTGCCTTCAGAATAGCATATGTCGCGAGCTACATAATGTACGTGCATACGTTCGTAAAGTTGCCGTACTTTCACAAATGTAACTTTTTTTTAAATTCCAAAACGATGATTTTTTTTTTTTTTTTAGTGAACTTTTTCATTATTTTTTTTTTGTACACTTTAAAGAATATTATTCCGCATTACCATTTTGTATTTTGCCAAATATACTGATTATCTTCAGGTGTGCTACAGCTGCTTTCATCAAAGGATATTTCATTTTTTATCATATTTATGCTTTCCCCTTGCTAAATATGAATAAAGGTCAGCTCCTTTAGTTGTGCCTTAGCACGAATGGTATAATTCGAAACACAAACATGTTTATAACCCTGCGTTAGATGCATTCCAAGGGCGATACGGATATATTTAACAAATTGCTATTTATCGATGCTCTTATTTGACCCTGATTAAACTGAGAACCTAAGGGGTTCGACGTCTCTTTACATTTTCCCCTCTGCTTATAAATAGTGAAAAAAATAAAGGGTAATCCCATAAATATTAATACATATTAGCACCGACTATTATTTATTTTTGCGTTTTAAATTATGGTAAATGGCAAAAAAGGATTATATTCAAAAGGTTTTACCGTCTAAATGGCATAGTACTAAAAACAACTCAAAGAAAATTAAAAAGTTAATTGTTACACATATGTACATCTTTATTTGAATTTCAAATGATTTTATTACGAAAAATAGGCATATATATATGAAGCACAAAGAAAATAGCTATATTACGTATAAGAAGCAGAGCGGTAATTCTGTGAAATATTGCTACAAAATTGAACGTAAAAAAAAAGATGAAAGTAGAATTTTTAAATAAAACAAAATGTTCTTTATAAGTTTTATTTTTTTCGTATTCTCATTTAGCATTAAGCAATACTATAATATCTTCTGTCTTATACACATTCCTAACCTATGTAATATTGTCTTTAGGCGGGAACAACTACATAAAGTCGTTTCATGTAAGATGATAAAGTTATACGCAGCCGTTTTCTCTAAGAATTTTTGCTTGATGCATTTCTCTGGGATCTCTTCACCGGCCGAATTTCTCTTGTAATTTACGATGGCAGATTTTCTCTGAAGATTTTCACTTCCTGAATTCGATTTGTGTGATGGTGATTCTTTGGGAAGCTCTTCTAAAAAATAGTTCCTATTTCTATACATTTCTGATGACTTATTACGGAAACTGGATTCTATGGAAATAAACTAATGTAGGAAAAAAAAGGGGGAAAACGATAATGTAATTGTTAAATAATAATAAACGTACAAAGTGAAAGCCTCATAGATGTAAAATTATTTTCTCGTAAAATATATTTCCTCCTTATCCTAAAATAAACGAATAAAAGAATCAATATTCCAAAGTCTAAAGCACTTGACACGTCAGTGGGAATATAACTATTGTTTGACATATAGAATGGATTCTATTTTTTACTAAGCTCATTGATAGTTATCCCAAGGAATGTTATGTCTTCTGTAATACCATCAGTACGATCATCATCAAAATTACACTCTAATTGTTCAATCTTCTCTAAAAGCGTTTCATAGGATTTTGGTTTCTCATCCTTTAGTTTGTAAGTACCAAAATCCTTCCTAGGTATACTTTTTTTATCTTCATGTTATTCAATGCTGTAATCGATAACATCATAGACATTTTCCTCTTCGTTAATAGATTTATGAGGTATTCTTGTTCTATCCAACTTCCATCTTAAGCCTTTTTTCTTATTCCTAGGGGAAGTTCGTCTATCCTTTCCTTCTGCAGCATTCTCCGAATGGGGATTTTCCCCATTTGTTCCACTCTTAACTGATTTACCAGTACCTTCAAGGTGGGTTTCAACGAGACTATACCTTCTATATTTACTGTTTTCCTCAATTTTACACTTCACGAAATAAAACGGGATTTGATCATTTTTATTGTAGCTACCGGAAGTATCTTCATTTGCAGATTTCAAAGAATTATCCTCTTTTTCTTGATTATCGCATCATCCGTCATTATCCGATGTTACTGTAGATATTACTTTATCAGGGTTATACATATGATCACAATTAATATGGCTAGGACAGAGTCCATAGAAACAATAATTGTCAGTTTGTGTGTGTTTTGTAAATAAATTCCTAATAGAATTTAGATATTTTTTATATTCATCTAACCTGACTTGTTCATATATATTTTTTATCTTAATACTCCCATCATTTTTAAAATAATCATACAAATGTTTCTATTGCATTTTATCTTTTAATTCGTTTATGTCTTTATGATGAAAATAATAACGACAACCATAGTTATAAGATTTTTTATTAATTTCACTCTCTATGTCAGAAAATTTTTTTATTTCAGCATACACATCCTGATAATCTTATTCATTTTCGAGCATTTTATTAACCACATGGTATATCCAGTACTGATAGTGCATACAACGTCAATTATTCTTCCCATCTTGTTCATTTTTTATATATTTAAAATTTTTTATAATTTCTTTACAGAGTCGTTTGCTGCTATCGGCAAAATTATTATCTACAGAATTAAAATTATCACCTATGTTATTGTAATTTTATTGTGTGGCTTCTTTATTTAGATCATCATATATACAACACCAAGGTAAATGCTTCAGAATTCTATCTTAAGGAAATGAAAACTAAAATGAATTAAATTCCTGTACAGTACCTGTAACCTCTACTTTAACCTCTTCTTCACAATATAATGTCAAAACAAAGGGAAACACAAATATTTGCACAATAAAATAAAAAAATACATAGATCTCATCCTTTATTTATAAATAGACTATAAATTCCTATAATGTGTTAATTTCATGAAATAACAAAAGAAGTGTGTTATGGGTGTTCGCTTAAGGATAATGACAAAAGAGGTTCCATGTTCATAATTCTTGATAACTAGTTCTTTCATATCAGTAACAGTTAATATATTTATTATGAATAAATATTTCTCATTTATTTTTCCAGAATAAGTTGTAATGCACAATTGCTCATAAAAATGGACACCCCTAAATATGCAACTATTTTGTAAGTAGAACAAGACGGCGTAGTAAAATAGGAATGCAAGCTAAAGCGACATAACTTAAATAAATATTAGACTCTTCTTATTATTATTCCAAATAACAAATGATTCATATTACACTCACAAAATCAGTAATTTTCATGAGAATGATCTTTTATTTGTGGAAAATATTTTTTAACATAAAAATAGCGCTTCATAATAAATTCCATACATCCCTATAGACTAATAATTGTTTCATTTTTAAAATACGTCTAGATATCACTAAAATACTTAATTTTGAAACACACAGGAACTACAGGATTTTGCATGATTCATGACATAGTCATGAATTAAATGAGTCCGAGTAAAGACGGTGTAAAAATAAGCACCGTAATAATACCGTTAGAGAATAGATGTAATATTTTAAAGGTAGAGAACTTTTCCTATACGAATTGCCTTTATCCGAAAAGTCTTTTTTACCGTTGTTTTATTAACAACACAGTTCTATAAGCTGCTATAGATGTGCATCTTTTCTGTATCTCCCCTCTTTATTTTGACCTATTTTAGAAATTTAATTTGTGTTCTGCAAATTTTATTCCATTCAGCATATATTTTTATGTACGTTATTATCATTCAAAATATTTTACCACAAAAAGTTATTTAATTATGTTTAATAAAAAAAATATTTAAAAAAAAGGAGAAATCACTTAAGAAAAGGGGAAAAAAAAGTCATTTCACACTTTCAACGGGTGGAAAATATGCACAATAAGTATTTATAAATAAATATTTAACTCGGCCAATTTTCGGAAAATTTATAAGCATTGTGCAACTTATAAAGGAAGAATTGGAAAAGGGCTAAAGGCGTTACTATAATGACACTCAGTTTGCAAGTGTTTCTTAAGACCTCACTTTTCCCCCTGATGTTTGAAGGGCATGATGCAAAATAGCAGTAGTTTCTTATAGCATTATCACATAAAGATGAAGAATAGTTCCTATATTTTTAGAATAATATAAAAACGGGCCCATATATCATAAATGAATCCTTTGATCTTTATTACACTGTGGTAAAGGAAGTTCGAGGATAATTTATCAAAATGTATGCGTATATTCTAGGATAATATTGATCACTTCCGTAGCTGTATACACCTTTAAACACTATGCGGAAAAGCATGAAATAATTATTAATGACAAATAAACGGTGAGAAAATGTGCACTTGGCACTCTTACACGAAGAAATATAAGTGCAGCAGCGTTAAGTGTAATGCGAAAATATCTTGCATTACAGAAGAATAAAAATGCAAAAAATTTACGGGAACAGAATATGTCATATGAAATGAGATATACCTGGAATTGTAATGTATATTCATATATATATATCATATGTACTCATGCCTGAGAATGACGTTATGTAATTTCCTCGGGCGAGTAGTGAAGAAATGTAAAATGTCTAATAAATTATCTAGTTCTTTATAATTTTATTTTCCTCCCCTACAATATTTATTGTTCCGTATTAATTTATACCTTTGCTAATTTAAAAAAGGTGTGAAACAATGTACACAATTTTGAAATTTTACAAAAAGGAAAAAAATACATTCCTTTCTAGGATGCTACTTCAGAAAGTCCATACTGCTACAATCCCTCTGTAACGCTCGGTCTTAGGTAACATACTTCTAAATAACTAATTCATCTACAAAAGAAACTTTTGTTTTACAGCACGCGCTATAGGCATTGCACTGTGTATATTTACACAAATTACTCAACAATATATACTATATCGTTATTGCGCTTTCTCCATTTACTCCTTCTCATATTAATATATATCATTTCGTTTAAACACTAAAATGTCTTGCTCTCTGCTTGAAGAAAATGCAGAAATGAATGAATTCCCACTGTGTTAAGAGCACGTACGGGTGTTTCCACGATTTCGGAACAGGAACAGCATCAGCGTGATGCTTTAATTTCAAGAGTAAATTAAAACATACTTATGAGCGAAAGTCTTGTCTAATTATATCAAAGGAATAGTAATAATTACATCATATAGTAAAAATAATTGAACTTGAAAATGCAATGAAATTCAAGATATATGTAAAACTGTTCAAAATAGTTTACCCGTGCGATCACTGAGGAAATAAGACATTTTGTAGATGTTCTTTTTTAATCTTGGCAGAATCATCTTTTTTAAAATATAAGTTAATGTTCCTAAGTCTCTATAGTGTTAAAGGGTTCGAATTAGATATGTACCTTTATTCAGACATGTGAAATTATAAAAAGATAATTTAAGAAATGCAGAGCTCCCACGAAACATGCTTATACTAACGCGCGTATCACGTCTTCTAGAAGAATTTGAATCATTTTAAAATCCTTATTTTCATTTGTTCACATCAATTCTCATCAAAGTAAAAATGTGCCTTTATATTTAAAAAGAAAGTGTTCTCAATTGCGTTTATGCACAAAACAGTTCGAAAAAATGCTTTCTATGTAACACCTTCATAAGGTGACTATTCTCTTTAAAAAGAAGCTCTGCTTATTACACGCCATGTACTTGCACTTACAATAAAAATAAAACTTCAGTGCTATCTGTTTATTCAAGATAGTGTATAGTTTAAATAATACCGAGGTACAAATCATCATTTTTCACTAAAATCTTGGCACATATTTCTGTTTTCTACCCCTATAACTTTATTTACCCTCAAACATTATGATGCACTACTCTTTCATTAAATTTTGCTAACACACAATTATAACTGATCCACTTATATATCTTTTCCGTTCTTATAAAGAGTGTAAAATAAGGGGCACGTTTTATCCTACTTTTTGGATTAGAAAAAAAACCAAAGAAAAATCAGGGATTGATCGAGCACCCACAATGGATCATTAAGAATTGAAGATTTGGCATGGCCATATTCATTATACACCGTTAAGTAAAAAACTGATTTTACTCATCATGTTATTAAGAGATGAGGAATAAAAACGACGTATTTTTAAATCGCGCGACGTTTTAGATTTACTGCTTATTTTGTAATTTTTGTTCTAACCGGCTAATATATTATTTCTTTCTTTCTTTTTCCTCCTCGATTAATCGTTATTCTTTTTATTTGGTGCCTCTCTACATTGTTGTTCCCTTTTAGTGCGTCCCCTTTGAATTTCGTTTAACTGAGCGGCCGACAACGTATGTAAAGACTTTCTTAATACTTTCATCTATACTCATTCTCACTCATCAGAAGTATGCTTTGATAAAAAAATGATCTCTCTCGAATCATTCTAAACGTATAGAGGTCAAAGGTGCTGGGCAATCATTCTTTATATACAAGCGCAGATTTAATTGTTTTTCTCCCTTTCCAGAGTTGCCATTTTCAGTAATAATACTATTCGAAGGTGCAACAAGTTTAACCAACAAGAGAGGAAAAATATAATCCGAATGTTACCTTTTTCTAAATTACACTATCATCCAACTTTATTCAACAACTTCATATACTTTATGTTGCACATTTCTGCGATTGGACGTTCTGTTTTTTAAAAAAAAAAAAGGAAGCATTCTACAAAGGATCTCCGCAAAAATTGTTAAGCTAAATAATTGTTAATTTAAATAAGGAAATAGCAAAATATGAGTGGATAAATGAGATTCTTAATAAATGAACAAAAAAAAGGGCACATGCTGGATGAAACACAAATCGCACAATTTCGTAGTGAGCAAACTGGTGATAGAAAAAGCCCTCTCCAAACTGTAAATTTTTTTACATCTGTTAGCCCATAAGAACTTTTTGCGACATTAAAAAAAATAGAGAAAAACACAAAAGCGGAAAGGGAAAAAGTATATACATATCTATATAATATCTACATAATCATTTTGAATGTAAAAATTCTGTGCCGCTGTCAATCGGTTGCAACATTTTACATACAACCCTTTTTTACCTGTTTAACAGCTGCTGCGACGAATTTCTGAAATATCCATTGTGAACCCTTCTATATATGTTCTTCCTTAATTTATACTTAATTATTTGGGCGTACCCAGGCAGTGGAATTAA
This sequence comes from Plasmodium inui San Antonio 1, assembly GCF_000524495.1. Lineage (NCBI taxonomy): Eukaryota > Apicomplexa > Aconoidasida > Haemosporida > Plasmodiidae > Plasmodium > Plasmodium inui. The sequence continues at coordinate 13,092 of NW_008481839.1, forward strand.
AGAGCTTATTATTAGTATACTGTGCCCCCTTGCCTCAAGCCATTAACACAGAAAATGGCTGCAACATTACTAGGAAAAAAAAGTTTTATATAATGAAAAAACTATTTGATTTTATATTTGGATTAATCAAAAATAAATCAATAAAAAATGCTTAAAAAGAATAGGCGCCGTCACTATATTGAACCTTCCAAATTATATATACATTTACTTTAAATGCCGTAAAAATTATTATACCCATACTTAAGAGGCAACATAAAATTGAGTTTCGCCAGGAACATTTTGAGTTCATTCCTCCTTAAAATAATGCTTTAAAGAGAGGAAGAGAAAAGTCTCTTACATGTTCACCTCTTTGTTCATTGACCAATTCTTAAGTTGCTTATTCTATAGCCATAAATACCAAAACAGCAAAAAAATAAATTGATGGCCGTTTTTCAACTGCATTGTAACTACTTTACAACCATCTTGTGATATCCACTTGACGCTCACTTACACACAAAAGAGATATTTTTTATTTCACAAAATGGAATAGAAACGTGCCCTGTGCACAAATTTATGTACAGCTTGTTATTCACGACCCTGTAGAGCCGCTTGCACCGAACCTTTCTAACTCAGGAGAAGACTCATTCTTTTCTTTTTTAATAAAATATACACAAACAGCAAACTGTGGTTAAAACACCCACATTGGGCTGCATCTCAGAGGGTTATTTTCGGCAAAATATAGCAATGATAGTAAATAGTAAGTAAAAATCAGGCGCCACCAAAAATGAAAGTTGCTTTCATTGTCTTGTATATATTTAGCGTTTTATTAGATTTATCCGCGGCTGCCGACAATTTAGAGGATTTTCTTGATGTAAGGCGAAAACAGGGCACCAATGTACATATAATGCATCACATTCGGCTGCCTTTAAAAAATTATATGAACCCAAACAAAATATATATAAACACTTTTCCCATTAATTTTATTCGCCTTCCCAGAAACGAAGCAACGAAATTGAAAGAGTCACACATGATGCATTAAAGGACACATCGGAAGGGACGGAAGAAGTGGAAGAATGGGTCGAGGACGAATGGCGCGAATGGATGGACGAACTGCAAATGGATTGGAAAGAATTCAACTGCTCCCTCGAAAGCGAAGAAAACAAGTGGTATGGAAAAAAAGAAAAGGAAATGATAAAATTTATCAAGTCCATAGAAGAAAAATGGCTGGATTTTAATGAAAACATGCATGAAACGCTTAAATATGGCATATTAAAAATTCCCTTAATGTGGGACTTCTCTGAGTGGAAAGAATGGATTAACGAAGATGGCAAACATATTATAAAACACCAATGGGATAACTGGACCACTTCAAATCAAACCCTCTACTATAAGCTAATTATGAAAGAATGGCTTAAATGGAGAAACCAAAAAATTAAGCAGTGGCTTAAACGTAATTGGTTACTCCATGAAGGTAGAATTTTAGAAAATTGGGAGCGTATGCCATACACTAAAATTTTAGCTATCTCTGAGAAAAAACCCTGGTTCAAGTCGAATGCACAAATCATTAATGAAAGGGACTGCTTTGTCAACTGGATTAAGAAAAAGGAAGATTTTTTAAATAGTCAAGCAATCGATAAGTGGGAAAATTGGAAATACTACAAAAACGATTTCTTTCAAAAATGGATGGATTCCTTTCTTAGCCACTGGCTAAATATAAAGAAACGGGATATATTGTATAATCAACGTTAAAATTCAAATTATAAAGAAAGAAAAAAAAAAAAGTCCACCAATTAAATAGAACGTTTGCATGATTATCAACGAAAAAATCAGAATGTCTTCCTCCGAAAAATGTGCTTCAAATTTTGTGAGAGCGAATTAATGAAAATAATCAATAATGCTACACAAAGGGAAAATGTTTCAATTTGTGCGGATGCATCATTTGAACCCGTTACATTGATGCTGATACAGCCACTAACCCACCTGAAAGAAATTATGGAAAATCTCTGTTAGCAAGAGCACCAGCAATTTTCGTATGATGGCCCCAAAGAATTAGAAGGTTAATCTTAAAATGGACAATATACATTTTTCACCTAAATTTCAGATAAGCTGTTAAAAATTGCATTTATTGCCTTCATTCGCGTTTTAAATATTTTTTTTTTGTTTCGAATTATGCTCACCATTTAATCTTCTCTTATTTTTTAAACTGTGTCTCTGATAATTAGGTTTTATCTACATTTGTCGTTAATTATATGTAGTACCATGTGCACTTAAAAGTGGAACTCCATTATGTGTACACATCCGAAAATTAAAGCTCATTACTTATGCAATTATTTATATGTGCAATCCGAACGTTTTGGTATCATCCTTTTTCAGTGTTCTTAAGTGGCTGCTTGAATGATGGTGCAAGTACCACATTTGTTTCCATAAGTCAGGAAACAAGATCTTTACTGGAACTTTTTTGTGCATTTAATTTGAAGATGCTTATTACTGATTGAAGGATTCATTGTGACGACATTGTTTTGCTTTATTTTATTCTATTTTATTTTGTTTTGTTTTATTCTATATATATTTTGTTTCCCCTGTTTTGATTTCATGTTGGGAACCCGAATTATATGACCCTTCTTCGTTAAACATTTAGATGTTAAGAGTAATTATTACATATATGCGTGTACATATACCAACCTTCTACATTCAATCTGGCAGAACCGTATAAAGATCTTGCCATTCCTGGTGTCCTTCTGATTACACAAAATGTAACCTTCATATGAATCTAATTTCAAAAAAATGAAAATTTATTCTTTTATTTTTTAAACTCATGTTCTTAATAACCATGTTAATAAGGAACAAATCTTTACAACCAAAACATTTATTTCTTGAAGAATCTACGAACACGAAACGTCCAATTGATCCAAGATTATGGAAAATTATTTTCGAAACTGTGCATATTATTTAGTATACCGTTCCTTATTTCAACTTTTCAAAAGGGGGAAAAAAGAAATTTATTCATATAGTGAAGTAAAACAATTTAAGTGAACCCCCTTCACCAAATGCATAACATATGCGTATGTTGAACTATTAAAAATATAAAAAATTCTGACAAAGTACAGACAATGATAAAATTTAAACACAAAATAAAAGAAAGACTAAAAACATGCATAATAGACTACTTTCAAATGCAAAATATTTTTCCCCTCTTAATTTGTGACATCATCTTTTCAGTTTACCTCTTAACTAAATCTTTAAAGTTGAAATTGAAATCCTTTTTAATTTTTTCTCCAAGGGAAATAAATGATTTTACTATAAAAATATACTCATTTCTTTCAAATTGCTTCTCGAAAAGAATACAACACACTGTTTGTAAAACTAACAAACAACCAAAAAAATAACCAAAAAAGTAGCCAAAAAGTTAAAAATTGTAACAAAATGAGATGAGGGTGAAGATAAAGATAAAACATATTGCACACGCGAAATAAATATTCCTTTTCTAAAGCAAATTTAGAATAAACTTCGAAAGGGCAGTTGTTCCACCATTTATTATTAGCTCGCATAACTAAAATACATATACACATATTAATTACATTGTTCTACTGTAACATTTAAAGTATCTTTAGTTTTTTTTTTTTTTTTTGCGAATGTTATTTTAGTTATAATTTGCAATTTAACACGATTTTTAATAAATAATGATTGCAATTTTTTGTAATAAATGTTTTACGTGAGCTCCCTAGCAGAAGCAGTTTTATAATTACCATTTTATCCATAACAAGAAATGACGAGTCACGAAATGTTCACAACTTCTATATAGATATAAAATTTATCTATGCAGAGACCTACATAAGATTTTATTATACTTATAACAGGTATTTTTACCCCCCCTTGTTTGGCCTATTTCATTTTTACTAAAGTATAGAAAAAAAAAAAAGAACGTAATGTTACACATCCTATACATGTAACATTTTCTTTTTTAAAATTGTTCCATAAAGAAAATACAAAGACCATTCTGCTGTCATGCTTCAAATTTTCCTTCGTTGTTTCAAAAGTAATCCTTGCCTTATTTTTATTCTCTTCTTTTTTTTTAAATCAAGCCTCAGGAGTGAGATGAAAAAGCACATAAGCATAGGATGGATCTTTTTAACAGTTCGATTTGCTTTATGCAATAGGGTTATATAAATTTTTGTGCTTTAAACCTATTTTCGACGCAGGCTTCCAGGTCGCCTTAAACCAAACTAGTAATTAGCTATCGAAGGCATTAGAAAATTCATAAGAACCAAAAGGAAGATCAGACGAATGGAGACAAAATGAATGGAATAAGTGCGAAGATAAAATCGAAGAAGCATGTAAAGAATTGGATGAAAATTTAGAAGCTGAAAAGGATGAACACATCAAAATGAATGAAAAGGAATGGGAAACATGCATCGAAGTTATCAAAAAAAAATGGACCAATTTCTGGAAAAATATAGATGACAAATAGAAGTCTGAAGTTTTAGAGGGATCTTTACACTGGAATGAAGCAGCTTGGAGAACATGGATTAAAACAAAAGAAAGAGCATTTATACAAAGAGATTTGGTAAATTGGTTTGATTCCAAACAGTCTTATCTATATCGATAGGTTTCGATTCAATAGACAGAATGGAAAAATGAAAAAATTCAAGGATGCTTCAACACTGAATGGAAGCGTGAAGAGAATGAATACTGGGCGAAATGGAAGCAGTGGAAAATACGAAACTGACGTTGTTTTACGATTGAGTGGATTCTTATGTGTACAAATGGATAAGGAAAGATCAGTGGACTGTCTTGATTCATGAAATAAAGGAATTAGCTCCGTGCAACACTTAGTGAGCAAATCCGTGAGTAAATTCTAATAACAAGAAACAGCTGACACACGTCTGTTATTTTTTTCTTTTTTGTATATCTTATTTGGCAACATGATGCCTAAACTTCAGTCCCAAAGAATGAACAAATTAGTACATTGGTAGAGAAGCAAACGGGAAGGCCTGATCGATTTTGCCCTTTCCTCGTTATTGGGGCCCACTCCGCATACATGCATATGTATACAACTTAAGCTAGCCAAATTTAACCATTTATTTAAAAAAAAACACAAATTCGAATTTAATGTGACAAGTTAAGAGTATATAAATAATAATTATTAATAAGACTACGGGTCTATCTAAATACTACGCGAGCAGTTTAGTTTGCAATTTGGCACCCCCCTCCCTTCCCATAGGTTGGACACAAGTGGAATCCATTTTAGTCACCACTTTTCGATATGCATTCTTCTTATTATTCCAAAATGGCCTTTATTTACTAGTCCTTAAATTTTCCTTTTTATTTATATATGATAAATTAATGCCAAGATAACATCTTGGTGCAAAATTTCTTCACAAAATATTTACACATTAATCATTAAGTACTTAGTTATTTGTATTTGTCATCCTGATGTTATATCATTTAGTTTGCATCATTATTTCCTTTCTTGCTTTCCATTCCTGGCATTTCTTTTATCTCTCCTAAACATATCTATCTTGATAGTAGTAAAAGATCAACCTTGCCAAAACTCGAAAAGGTAGGGGAAGAATGTTTAACGCGTATAAACTATTTTAGTGCAAAATAATCGGTGCAACCTCAATAATGCTATGCACAGCATACCACATTTAGCACCTCTCCCCGTTCAAACAGTCGCTAACTCTGCACATGTCACAATGACGATTTGTTTCAGAACCGTCTAAAAGTACATTTTAATATTTCATTTATTGACACCATGTGAGACAAAAGAATTTTATAAACATGTTTTGCCACTTATCCATTCCATAGAGACAATAATGATTAGCACATTGCGGAAACAAGGGAAATTACATAAATACCCACTATGTCCAGTGCACATTTGTGCGCCCTTTCTATTAATATGCGCATAAGCCTTATACATATATATATGTACCTTTTTTCTTTAAGGGTAAAAATAAATTTTAACGCCTTCCTCATAATTACAACACCATCTTTGACGCCTATGTTGACGTAAACCAGATTTTCTAAAAGTACATGTTCGAACTCTGAAGACATAAAGCACGTCTTAAATTTTATACTAATGCGTAACTGGTCGCCCACTACTATTCATAAACGAAATGTTTCCTTTTCCATTTTGAAATAGAAATTATCCGAATAAAAATAGTAATAGTGTTCACTATTTTTTTTTTTCTCTCTCAAATAATTGTTATCAAAAGTAGAAGTACATAAGAAGGGGGAATAATTACTATAAAAAGGACAGTGCGCCTATTTCGTCATTATTAAAAGTGCTGTTGAGAAAAAATTAATAAATAGTACTTCATTAGAATGAGGGTACCCAAATGTACCATAGAAAATACAACAAACTAGAAGAAAGAAAGTATAGAATACATAACTAAAAAATTGCATAAAGTACCAAGAAATGACCATTTTAATAAATTAAATACTGCGTGGAAACAATAAGGTGTGTCTAAACAGTTAACCCATTTTGCTATTTCTTATGATATATGTTGCCTCTTCCTATTGGCACCAGCATTTGATTAGGAGTAATTGAGGATTATCCCAAGGAAATACACTAAATTTTTCCTTCCATACCATGTTCTTTACGTCTACATTTACAAATAAATAATCCCTCATTTTTCCATGTTTTGTAACAATCATTAACAATAATATATTTATACAGGAGATACGCAGAACAATAAACATAAACGCTTTCCTATTTAAAAACCTTTCAACGAGTCAATAACGAATGTATCATTAAAAGGACAAATGAGTTTTACAACAAATTCCAAATGTATATATTGTACTCCTCCAATGTACCTCTTTTTCTTAGTTCGAATGAATATCCTATTTTGTTCACTTATTTGTATTTTAAGAAAATTCTTAAATAATTATCTCTTCCATCTTCTACCATCCCCCACGTAGGAAATTTAAAAAGCTTTAATAAATAAGGACTAAGAATTGCTGAGAGCAAATTATAATTTTATTTTATTCGAATAATAATATAAATTGGAACTATCATATATTTTCTCCTTATAGTAATTATTACCCACCTTTGGAAGATTAAGAATAGGTCATACATACATATTCTTATCTTTTCAAATATATGTGAACTTGAATAAAGTGAATAATGCTAATCTTTAATAAAAAAAGCTTTTGTCTTTCTAAAACTGTCTCTTGTTTGCAAAATTATTCAAATGTTGATGGAATATGTAAGCCTAAAATTCTTTTTAACAAATTTTAACTTTAAAGTGCAGAAGGCATGAAGTAGTAAAGACACGCAAGGCAATTTAAGGATACTTATTTTATTCAATAATTTGGGATTATTCCTAGGTCCTATAATAATTCACTAGTTTTATTTTACATCAACATTATCCCTCCTACACATAAAGCAAAAAAGAACTTTTTATCGTTGACAAATAATTTCTGAAAAGAATTATTCAAGAAAATGCGAAATAACAATGTACATATTTTATCTTCCAATTCCAACTGTGTCATTGCAAAGCCATAAGGAAATGATATTTTGTTAATTAAAAAATATGCTAGTAAGAAGTTATATATGTTACGTACGTAACATTACAATGATAATATTGTACAAGGGCAATTATCTGGTGGATTTTTCTTCATTCTTGTATATTTATTTACGAGATCGTAAATCAAGAATAAGGTGATTTTGTTCTTTTTTTCATCAGATTTATATTTCTTTATTTTTTCGTTGTCCCAGGAACTTAAATAAATTTTATTCCAGATAAATATTTATACAGAAATATATGTACTTCATGTTGAAAGAAAAAAATGACTATTTAACTTAAATATTTATTAGAAATTTTTTATAATTATTACGTTTCATTAACTTCTTAAATTTTTTTTCTATAATGTAATACATATATACTACCGTAGTTTTCAAATTTCTGCAAATTTTTACATTTGGATAAAATTCTGCGGTCACTGCTACGATCCTTTTTATCACGTTTATTTACCTCAAAATTTTCCTTCATATATCGTCTCATTTTGGACCTTCAAAAATATTAATAAAAATAGAGATATGCTATTGATGTTATTAAATAATCGTTTCATTTTTGTCCGTTTATTATTTCTCAACTTATTCCAGCTTTCGTTGAAGGACAATAAATTATTTCTTGTTAATTTTTGCTTAAAAATATTCCATATGGATATTTTTTCAGGCTGTATTTTCTCTTTTCTTTTTTAACGTCCTTCAAATGCATAATCTTAAATTAGTAGTGGTTAATACTCAAATAAAACGTGACTGTTATACAAAAATGGATAGTGGATAATGAAAAATGAAAACCTTAATGAAATAAATTTTTAAGGGAATAGAGGAAGCTGAATATGACAAATTATATGAAAGCCGTGCTGTTGAATTTTCCACAATGAGTATAACACAATGGACAAACCAAATCAGATTTAACGTATTTCTTTTTATCTTGAAAATTATCATATTAAGCTTCTTCCTTCACAAATCAAAACATATCACCAATGTAAGTTTATAAATTGCACTATGAAAATTTTTGTATATTTAATTACCACCCATCATGTTGTATTTATATATATGTACGAGCATATTTTAATTATCCCTATTACGTGCAGCAAACAGAATAACATGTCTTTTCTTTTTTCCTCTTCTGGTACTGTTGTGCATATATGTTTTGCAACTTATAGGGTTCTCCGATTACGCCAGGAAATAACTCGAAGAATCAAAGGAACAACATACAATTTAAAATATTAAGATTGTTGAACGAAAATGCCTATACCGATTCGGCTAGTAAATATAAAAAACTATCATCAATAACGAAGGAAGAAACTGACAAATTAGAGTATTCGGGAAAAAAAGCAGAAGCGATAATGTCAAACATTACTAATCATGAAGACTTAGACAATAAATCTGTGGAAGTTGATTTATTAGATGAAGAACAACTGCTAAGGGAAATGAATAGAATTATATTACAAGAAAAACTCATCATGGAGAAATTTTCCAAGGCACGGAATTCTTCTTCAAACGAATATTTTTCCTTTTATTTCAATGAAGAAAATTGCATAAATCGAATCATGGACTTGTCGAGAAAATCAAGATTGTATAGAAACAAATATTTGCGATTGTGGTATCGTATTCTCAGACATATCAATAAATTTATAAAAGGAATGAAACCATTCTTCATAAAAGAATGTAAATACCATAGAAACGATTTGGAACAATTTCGTGCTAGTAATTTTTATTACTTCGTATTCCCTTATGTAAAATGCCACATCAAAATCTCCTTTTCTCGGTTTTTTAAGCAAAATCTTCCTAATAAAAGTAAATATTTAAATATACTTCCCTGTTTACGTAACCCTAAAGGTAACAGGAAGTAGTAAATGATAGCAAATAATAGAGAATAATAGTCAATAATAGCAAATAGTAGCTAATAATAGCCAATAATATCACGCAACCCCCCCAAGAGGGGGATTGGATTCTATCGTAAAAGTTTACTCATACAAATAATTAAATTTAGATATTTCCATGCTACCTTAACACACCTAGAAATGTTTTTCTTATGAAAGAGTAAAAAAAAAAAGAAAATGATATGCAGTTATTAATAAGTCTTTCATACTATCCTCCTTACTCTTTCGTTTGTGAATGATAAATATAATGGCAGTGCGTGCTATTATATTTTTCTAACATTATTCCATATTTTCCTAAAATTACATTTATTTTTATAAGTGACTGTTTGGAGAATATGTTTTTTTTTTATTTCTCATAATCCTGAGAGTAGCCTTTTCTTTATAGATACGGCTTTACTATAATCATTTGTTTGCCACATAAAATACTATATGTGTGATTAATTTTTTTGGTGTTTTGATATATCTACACTATTTTATTAATATATAATGCTATGCCCCATAGGGTTGCTTGATATTAGTTAATTTACCACATTTCACCTTACCTTACCTCATTTGACCTTTATCTTATTTCAGCTTACCTTACCTTATTTCATTTTTACCTATCCTTTTTTTCTTGGAAACTTTAAATAATTCCCCTATTGTCATATTTATTCATTAATCGACAAGGCGATATTTAATTTTGAAAGTTTTTTTCTTTTTATTTAAAATTTTGTACAAGCCTACAGGATGATTTTTTTTTTATAATGTGAAATCCTGTCTCCCATTTGGTGCAGCAAAAGTAGGGTTATCAGGGGATCAACTTTTTACAAATCACATATATACATCCAGTCTCTTTGATATCAGAAAAGAATGACATTCCTAAGGCAAAACTATATATATATATGTATGTATGCATGCATAGTACCGTGAGAATTATATGCATGTATTTGTGAAAGTGTAAATTCAACATAAGCCAACAAACCCCAGCGTGTCACGCTTAAATGTGACGCGGAAGGGAGAACATCAAATTGAAGTTATTGCTAACAGTTCAGAATAGTCAAAGCAGACATGATTCAGGACTCCTCAACGAAACGATTCGTAAGAAGACAATGTATATGAGGATAATTTTAAAGAATTCATAAGAAAGGAATTCACCATGAACATAAATTTATAGATCATGAAAAAATCCTAATGAAAAATATGAAATGAAAAATAATAAAAACGCAAAGTTAAGTAAAAATAAGGCCACTCTGCAAAGGAATAGTACACATCGGAGAAAAAGAGAAACCAAAGAAGAGAGAAACGTAAGTACCAGATAACGATGCCTCTGTTTCTTCAAGTAAAAACGTCGAAGATCCCACTCTAGAGAAAACTCTCAAAAATTAGAATATGTAATAACTCTAAAAATCTAGCTGATAATGCTACACATCAATCACATGACGATCAACGTGGTATATTACACACTTACGATGCAGTGTGGCACATAGAAAGTGATAGATAAAATGGTAAAGAAAGACAAGACCGTGCA
>NW_008481839.1:24889-55955 GCF_000524495.1 Plasmodium inui San Antonio 1
CAATCGAACTGAGAAGTAATACTCATATGTGCACCCTCCCCTCCATATTGCACAACCAATAAAAATGAAATTATTTTCAAATGTTCCTTGTCAATGTAATATTTACAACTCAATTCATCTTTCAATCATTTTAGAAATCACTTCTTTTCCGTGTATATCATACATTTTTGCAAACCAGTTCGATGTAACTACAAGCGTTTCGCATCCATCTGGAAAAATCCCTGGTCTTATAAATGGGAACAGTTTTGTTACTACGTTTCTTTGATATGCTAATCGTAGAAACCTCAGAAGGGGAATATAAGATGCGTACATATATTTACTTCTTCACGTTCTTTATTCCGTATAATGATCCATTTGTCAATGTAATGATTTATCTCCTTATTATAAATTATCTCCCATATCGACAAAGGACACATCAATAACCTCATCTTTTGCATGACGTCTTGAATTATATGTTTCGTCAAATACCTTAATTTTGGTGTCTTAAGTGGTTGGATTTTTTTTGTCACTCTTTTTTCCGACCCCCGCTATACGTATTTTTCTATTTAACAAATACAAGACAGGACCAATAAAAATGAAAAAAGCACTAAGCAGTCCTCCTACATAGACAAATAAAACATAATTTCTATTTTCTTTCGTTTCTTCATTTTTATCATCCCCAAATACATTAGTATTGTGATTATCATTTGGAGTGTTATATCCACCTGGTGTATACGAGCTATGTATGTTACTATCCTTGTTACTATTATTATTGTTTAAATAACTGCTGTGTCCTACATTCTTCCCGGTGCTTACTGGTTTTATTGACTTTTTCTCATCTATTTTTTCTGATTCTTGATGGTTTTTGTCATTTTTGAAAACGATACTCGTGTAAACTTCTGTTTGCCGATGTGATCCCTCCGTCACCATAACGTTTTCTTGTTTTGTCTCTTCTCCCTTCACGTTATCTGTTTCTTTATCGTCCTTAAGTGTAGAATCAGTTGCATCATCCTTTAGTTTCCCACGTTCGACTCTTTCCAATGATAATGTTTCCAATTTTGTTGGCGTCATTTTGTTTACTTCTAATTTTTCTAAATCGGTAGGTGCATTCCCTACATTCTGTAACTTCCAGCGTTGATCTTTCAATTCTTCTATTATGGTTTCATTTTCCTTTATCAATTTCTCCATATTTCTAATCGTCTGAGTTACTGTGTCAATGGATTTAACGACGCTATCAAAAAAGTTTTTAGCATCTTCGTACATACTTGAGTTATCTTTCGAAATTGAAGAAAATATCTCAGTCATTTCGTCCTTCTTCTCCCATGTTTTTTGTATCAAATCTTTTATAAGGTTGTATATTGATTCTAAGTATATGCACGAATTAGTTATAATTAGTTTAACCTTATTGTCTTCAAATGTACTATAATAATGATATAATTTGTTGACTGCCATTTTAATTTCTGTCCAGTCATTTACTTTTTCTAAAAAATCGTGCACAGGGTATTCTTGCCTCTTTTCGTGTAAATCGATTTTTGAATCACTGTAGAATTTCTTCAAATCTGTTGATTTTATGAGAAAATCATCCATGTGGGTTTCATCTAATTTGGTTTTTACACTTCCCAGTTCTGCTTCCAACTTTGCTAGTACTTCAATTTTTACAGCTTCACTTATCAGATCAGATGATCGAATCTCATCAATTTCTTTTTGTAGTTCACCCTTTAACGAGACTATTTTTCCTTTTAAATGGTTGATCGATTTATTAATGTCTTCACATTCGTTTATGCTCCTGTTTAAGTGGTTATGAAAATGTATGGTTTTGTTTAAACATTCGATTATTTTGAGGGGCTTATTTATAGATTCTCTGCTTCTTTCAAAGCTGTCATGTTCAATACTTATATTTTTATTCATCATTTCGGGTTGAATATTTCGTGCTAATACTTCTATTCGTTCTACATAATTACTATCACCGAGTAAATAAAAGTACTTGTCCAAATTCCTATAATATTTTAGAAGCTTCTCGATATGAGTTACCAGACCCTTGATGTGGTCCATTTTTTGTGACAATTCGAGTTCCCTCTGTAAAAGACTACCCTTCAGTTTGTCGAATACTGTACAGTTGTATGTGTCTTTGAGAGCTTGTCCATCCACTTGTAACGTGTTGAAGTGTTCTTCTTCGTTTTTCAAAGCTTCCTCCATACTCTGTTCTAATATTTTTTCTTCCCTTTCGTATTCCGCCATATTTTGAACTAACTGATCGTACTCAGTTTTAAATGATTCCAAAGATTCTTTCATTTTGTTGTATAAATCTTCGCTCATCCTTTTCACAAGATCATTTTTAAGATTTTCGGTATTGTTGACTTCTGCTGTTAACTTATCATAAGCATGTATCAATTTTTCGTGAGTCAGGGTGTCTAATTTGGTATGAGCTCCCGTTATTTCACGGTGATGCCGTTCCAATTGGTCAATTTGTTCAACAGAAAACTTCTCGTCTACAATTTCTCTCTTTTCACGAACACACGTACCAACCGTTTCGATAAGATCATATACGTCTTCGCTGTACAATGTTTTAAATATAGAATTAATATCATCATTGGCTCTGTCCTTTTTACTTATGAATTCATCCAGATTGACATCCAACCTTCGATTCAGTAATTCGTTAATAGTGATGACATCTTCACTTCCCTTATCTCTTAAAACGATGACTTCCTTTAATTTGTGCATTTTCTTTATCATGTCGTTAATTTTTTCTTTAATTTATTCCGGGTATCTTGCAAGCTTCTCTTCCTTTTCCTTCAATTCTTCCACCATAGAGGGGTTTTCCACCTCTATTTCTATTTCAATGAAGTCGTCCTTAGTAGATATCAGACGTTCATGGGGATTTTCCAAGGCTGTCTTATTTTGCTCTACAAGATTCTTCTCCTTACTAATTGCAGATATTTTTTCCAACAGTAAGTTTCCCTTTACTATGCTATCCGTGTACTGGGCTATTTCGTTTAATTTTTTTAAATGATTATTTTTGTTCACATGGAACACTTTATTATATATTCTATAGATTAACTGAGCCCTGTTTAATATTTCTTCCTTCATTTCTTCCTGATAACTAAAGTCATATTGCAATGCTTCCAAACGACGCTTCGTTATTATTTCACGATACTTTTTAAAAAAGTCTCGTTTCTTTTTATTTTCCCCAAGTATTCTTTCTGCATATTGAACAATTTCTTCGGACGACTTCAGAATTTTATTACTTTCCTCTTCAGAAAATACAGAATCGGTTAATTTATCACCTTCATCTTTCAACTTTTTCGTAATTGTGGAAAATAAATCATTAGACTCTTTTATTTTTTCTTCGTATATCTTTTTAATTGGAATATTCAAAATCATCAGATGATGGAACACACAATAGTTGTTAATTAGCTCTTTTGTACTTTTTAGTATTTTATCTTCCTTCGTATCAAATAATATACCATTTTCCTTCATGTACAGTAAAACTTTATTAGCGTGATTAATTAGCGACCTGTTAATAACATACAGATAGTTAAGCTCCTTTATTTCTTGGCCTAATAGCTTCAAAAGGTAGACATCCTCTTCTATGTTTATATTCTCTTTTTGTGCATGCTCTAATAGTTTGTCCAGAGAATTATAATCATTAATACTTTTAACGACCGTAAGAACGGACTGATCAGTAGTATCTACAATGCTACGTATATATTTGTTAAGAAGACGCGCATAATTCAGAAGATAAGCATTGCACTGGTGGATACAGCTCGATCGTTTCAAATGGTCATATGCCTTATTTCTAATGTCATCTACAATAGGTCTTATGTCATCATTATAAACTTTTAAGTACTCTTGGTATTTCTCCTTTGCTAATTTTAATTTTTTACATTTTCATCCTCTTCCTTGATTTCTGTAGAACCCTCATTATAAATGCTTATGATAGCATTCATTTTTCTTATTTCACTCTTTTCTTTAAAGAGGTTTTTCATCAGTTCGTTTAATCTATCTGTGTACTCTGTGACTTTTTTATCCATCTTCTCATTGTAGAACGTGTGTTATTCTTTCCCCTCAGGAATGAGGTATCTAATTTCTTTTAAAGATTGCAGATTGACATAATCAATCTCCATCGAGAAATATGGACTATATCCTATCAGTCGACTGGCATAATCCTCTAAAACGACTTTATATTTCGATACCAATTTTTCGTTTTGCACATCGGATCCCTGATTTTTCTGCAATCTATCTGAATCTTTTTCCGTATCACTTAGCACGTTCTCGATTTTTAAAACCACTTCAACCTCATCATCGTCAGGGGGTTCATTTTTGAGACTAACACTTCCTAAACTTAGAAATGAAGAACTATCAGATTCGGTTATTCCCGTTGAATGCTGCCTATTTCCTTTGCTAATTTCTTTATCAAACTGCTAAGCACTGTCTGTTTCCAGACTTCTAAAACTTTCCCTCTTTACGTCATTAGGCTTGAACTTTTTGTTTCTCTTCAAATTCGGATCGAATGATAAAAATTTCGACTCTTCAAAATGTTTTTTTCTATTATGCAACGTGTTTTTCCCTCGATTTAAATCTATAGGTGAACGGAAAATTGGAAGATAGTTTGCCAAAGTAGACATGACTTACTAGAAAATCGAGCGTACCAGGAAGGGAGAAGCATACGCCCCGGGTTACATATTAAGACAGGTGCCCCCATGGGCATCCATATTGCTGTTACCAAGAGATGCAAGCCATAGACCAAAAGAGGCTGTCCAATAATTTGGTTTCTTCATATTTTAAAAAGAAAGACTGAATCCTATTTTCTTTCACCTTCTTACGAATTTAAAGGAATACATTATGCTTTTAACAAATAAGTGCTACTGTTCATTATTTAAACCTTTGCATGAAACATTGTTCACGCTCTTGTCCTTTCATTTGCAATTTCATCTTTACATATTATCCTTCATGTGTACTTTTTGCATTATAAAGGATACATGAAATGGAAAGGGGAGGCAAACCATAAGCGTGTTCTTAAATGGGTAAACACAGAAAAAAAAAACGTTTATATTACACGCGGAAAATTCAAAACTATTCCATAAGCGATCTCCTTAACTATAAATTCTAAGTGTACCATAAACTGCTTGATAAAATGAGATTAATTTTTTTTTGCACTTGACTCTAATGTGCATCCTAAAAAAACAGTTTCACCGTTTTGTTTTTTTGGGGAGAAAGAAAAGGAAATTATCAATCTGTGCCATGCAAAATACGCACGAGGAGGGGCATTGTTCCATAACTTGTGACAAAAAAAGTGGGAGCAGAAGACCACCTCAGCAATTAGCTTAACTTACTGTTACCTGGAGAAACAATAAACATAAACGCTCGAGTTAAACGCATATCGCGCGAAATTTACACGATTTTTCTTATGAACGTGTTTGAAAAATAAATTCTTCAAAACCCTAAACTAGGGGGGAATTTTATTTCGATAGTTATCTCGTGAATCAATATTCACAAAACATTTATACGGGAAAATAATAATAATAACCAAATATCATTTAGGCAAATTGAAAATCAGCCCCACAGCTTCATATTTTAATTAGAACGAGGTGAACTTATCCAGAAACTTAGGCTAAGAAAATAGGGCCAATGAACTTTTAGACAATTTACGTGTGCGCCCCCCAATTGCAGTGAAAATTAGTGAGATAGGGCTTAACCATTAAGCTGTTTAAGTACGCATGTTTACGCAACTGTATATATATATATATGAATGCCTAAATTTATGTTTGCCTCTATTTTCCCCCTTGTGTAAGTTAGTGTATTAAACTTTTACAACTAGGTATAATTCCCCACGTGGACAAAAATTAATAGCCATCGATTCTTTTTACCAAGCGTTCTGAAACTTCTTCTCCATACCCTGACACAACATCAATCAAAGTAAAATTATTCATTACAGAAATTTTCTATAGCTCTCTTTTACAAAGTCCATTTTTTTGGATAATAAATAAAATAATAGATTATGTAATTTGTATTTTTATAAATAGTTTTACTTGTTTTTTTTTTTTCCTCCATAATTTTGTCCAATTATTGTTGCACACTGCACTTTACGTATTAGTGAACGTTTCCATCTTATCACTTCAATGTAGCTAAATAAGACAATAGAATCTTCTTTATTCTGAATGCAAACATAAAACGCATTATATATGTCAGAATTGATGTCTACGGGGGTGCCACAATGAACTTTTCATGTTTATACTTTTAAATAAATTTTGAGCTTCTCCTATATTTATTTTATTTAATTATTTTTTTTTCTGCACGTTTCTAGAAGCAGGGGTGACATATTAACTCTACTGGCTTTGTATGGATTCAAATAAACGACGGCTAATCCAAATTCACCATTATAAGGATGCCACGTTATATTCTATTATCCTAAATTCAATTTTTTCTATGTTGCTCAAAATTTAATAGGAATTAAGGCAACACCCTCATGACTATGCCTGTTGCTGAAATTTTTTCACCATTTCACATCCCTTTTTTTGTTTTATTTCACGCCCCCCTTTTTTTCAATGTTCCTTTAACATATTTCATTATATACAATCCCATTAAAGAAATACGAACTAGAACACAGGCATATACGTTTTTCCTAGTGGACATACCCGAAGACTTTTAAGAACCAAAAATGCTGTAATAGAAAACCAAAGTTGCATTCAAACGATTTACTACTTCTTTGGATACAAGCTGATACTTTTTCGAAAATATTCGTTCAACATTTACAAAAAAAAAAAAAATAATAAAAATATTTTTGACCAACTCTTAAAATAATAGTAAAAAAAACAAAAAAAAAAAGGACGTAATGTCTACATTCATCTGCACACATTGGCACCCGTGTGTGTACATACCCATACGTATATGCCCAAGCATGGAAAATATACTTCTAATTAGTGCCCCTTCAGAAGAGACGCCAAATTAGAGCGCATCAATGTAGTCTCCATTTTTTACTCATCAGGATCAACGAAACAAACATCAATGATTTCTTCTTTGTTTCCTAGGTTTATGTTGTCTGTAATTTCAAACGCTTCATCCGCTTCGTTGCCATTTTTTGTTTTCCTTTCCTTGCCAATATCAGCTTCCTCTGGGTCATCTTTTTGATTTATCATAATAACCACTATTACCCCGAAAGAAAAAAGTAAAATGAATGCTCCTATGTATTTGACCTTATCAGAATTAAACTTTCTGTTCGAAATATCCGCTTCATCACTGGCATCTGACATATCCTGATCGATACCATCCTCGGTGTTCTGTGTAGGTATATCATGTTCATCACTTCTGGTACCGTCACTCATCTCGGTTTGATCCGTGGGTGGTGTACTTTCCGCATCATCTAACCCATATACCCCTTCTTCCTCTGCTTTTCTATTATGTTCACTAATTCCCAAAGTCCTAATTGTCTTTTCCTTCTCTATATCACTTTTTTTATGATTCATTTCTGATAATATGCGCTCATCCTTTACTAGTTGATCTATTCCTCGAAGTATTACTTCTAATTGGTGAATTATTTCACTTGCTTCCTTCATGTGCTTTTCTGCAGATTTATATTCACTGGGATTTTTATCTAAAGATATCTGATTGAAGAATGCGTCCATATCTCCCCTCTTATTAATAGCATCTTCTAAAACACTATTAAGTATTTTAGCATCATCTTTTATTTGTTTAACATCCCTGTCTATTTCCTTCGCTTCTCTCTCCAAATCATAAATAGAAATATCATTCATCATTTTGCTTTTTTTTTCCAGGAGATTCTTGGACATTGTTTGCATTTTTTCATGAATTTTATAACTACTCAGTTTATCTGTCACATTATGCTTAATCTCATCTAATTTTTCCGCTATTTTGAGCAATAATTCCTGTGCATATAAGTCATTTAATATAAATTCCTTTTTCTTCTTTATATTTTCAAGGAATTCGATAACACTTCCTTTTTTGAGAAGAATATTGCGTAGCATATCATCGTTTTGTTTTATATTCTCCAGGATCTTTTCATACTCCGTTTTTGTTTCTACTAGCTTATTGGTGATCTTTTCTATGTAATCACTTTCTCTGTGTATCTTTTCTGTGCTTACTTCCATTAAATTGTAATTGTTTTCCTTTTTGAAAATATCGATGTCATTCATTAGGGTGTACGTTTTGTCGATTAAAATGGAAAATTGCTTCTTGTACTCTTCCACATATTGAGAATTATAGCTAAAATCACGATCAATTTCTTCCAGCTTTTTCACTTCAGCTTCCATAACGTCGTATATGTTGTTAATATTCTGCACACTTTCTGGGGTGTATTTAAGGGAATTTTTAATCAGCTCAGCTTCTATACGATGCAGATTGTCTTCCACGCTTTTCAGTTTCTTCTGTTTCTCCAGCAAAGCCTTATTATTCGTTTCATTCAAGCGTTTGTGTAATTCTAAGAGGGGCTTAAACACGTCAGAACTTTGTTCCAGTTGCTTCAGCTTAGTTTCACTGATATTTCTGTAAAAATTATCCATTTGTTTTTTTTCCTCCTTCAGCTTACCATAAAGTGCCAAAAGATTTTGGACGCCTCCTTCTACAATGTGAATATCACTATTTTGATGGAATGAATATAATTCTCCTTTTATATTGCTTATCGTGTTTAAAGATTCCTTTTCATGTTTTTCGAAATTTAGAAAATATTTATCTGCATTTTTCACATTTTCGGATGCGTTGCTAAATGTAAGCTTATTATGGTAAAACTTTTTCAATGTTTCGACATAAGTATCTGTGGAGGACAAATTAGTCTTAATGTAGTCTACAGACTTTTCAGTGTTTTCCTTCTGTTTAGTTATCATTCTTAATATTTTGCAGGTTCTCATGTTCACAGCACGCCTGATTAGGAAAATCGAGTGAGACTCACAGTTTTTTCCCAATATGTACAATTCATCAATACTTGGGTTCATTTCCATAACCTTTGAATCTATTATGCTTATTTTTTCACTAATATTTCCCATTTCGACATTGGCTCTTTCCAATTTTTCAGTGTCTTCTTTAGATTCCCTGGCTGATAAGAGTATTCCTTCCAACTGTGCTATGGAGTTACTATACATGCTCATATCGTTGTTCATTTCTTGCAACACCGATTCTTTCGGCGCATCTCTCTTCTTAACCTGATAGACAGGATCCATTTCCTTTAAATTTGCCAACTCCTCTGTATTGTCTAGTAACGTATGGAAATTTTCAAAGTGGCATTTCTTTCCTACCACTTGCCTCAATCTTTTTAATGCTTCTCTTATCTTTTCTGAAACGACCCTTTCTTTGTTCTTGGCTTCTTCCCATTTTTCGTTAAATTCATTTTTTAGTTTTATTACATTATAAATATCACTAGCATTTTTAGCTAGCTGTTCACTTTCTCTTTGTTTTTGTATTACATCATTTGAATCCTCTTCAATTTTTTTTAAAAGTTTATTCGAATTTGATACTACCGAAAATATCTCGGACTCTAAGTCTGTCGTAAAATTAGATTTCATTTCCGCATTGAATTCCATTCCTGATGAAATTTTTGCATCATCCCTTAGGAAATAATTTGCCAGAGTTACCATACTTTCATACATGCTTTTCGCTTCTCTCTTATAGTCGGCGTCTTTCGACTCCTTAACCTTTTTAACTATACTTACTAGATTGTTTACCATACTCGAACATTCACTTAAATCATTCAATGTTTTGAGCTTATCGACAATTGTCTTCATATCCTGTACATGCTTACTAACGCTTGCATGGTCCCTTGTCATACCTTCATATTCGGCGCGCATCTTTTTCATCATTTTTTGTAGCAGTTTTGACGATTCCACCTTTTTAATATCATTCAGAAGTCTCATCGCTTCCTCCTCTCTTTCTCTCAGATGTTTTTCTTCCTTCTTTGCTCGTTCCCTTAAATTTTGGGCCTTCTCAAAGGTCACAGAATAATCTGAAACATTGGATAAATGGGTTTCTATCAAATTGTACAATTTGGTAAATTCTTCATGAATGCCATTCATTTTAACACCGTAATTTTTTAAATCGCCGGTCATGTCATATTCCTTCAATTTTAATTTAATAAAAATAGACGTCCTTGGATCCACCAAGGCGTTTATTTCGCTTCGTATTAATTCGAAATTACTTTTCCTTTTATCGGCATTTTCCTTAATCCTTTGGAGTAATCCTTCTTCATATTTTCCCATCGTTCTTAGCAAGTTATTTTCTATCTCAATTATTTTTTTCTCTATGTCGATCAGACTTCCTTCTGCCATATTGATATTACTCATTTCATTTTTAACGATTTCCAAATTTTTCTCATAAGATCCATTAGCAGCTTTTATTTTATTTAGGGAATATTCGGCATTCAATTCACTTATAGGCAAAACGGACTTCATTGATTTATCAGCCGCATCAAAATATTGAAGTGCATTTTTTTTCACCCTTTCAATGTTTGATAAAACGATGTCAAGTTGTTTTCTGAAATTATCTATTTCTAATAACGACCTGGTGGCAATATCGTTAAGCTGCGTAAATTCCTTTTTCTCTATTTTGCCTTTTTCCTTCAATTCCTCTATTTTTCTTTGGTTCTCAGTCACTCGCCCTTTAATTCTGCCATCTATGCTTCTAATTTGGCTGAATATTTGTTCCGCATCAGCATGTTTTTTTTGACACTTCACTTTGATTTCTTTCATTAAAGATTCGTTAAACAGGTTTTCCATCTTAGTTCCATAATCTAGGAGGGATTTATATAAGACTTCAGTTTTGTTTACCCGCTCTACCACTTCGTGAAAGGCGTTCTCAGCTCTGACAACATAACCATTTACCTCGTCCATTTGACTATTCATTATTCTGGCTTTTCCTCCATCCCCATTATTTTCTAAATTCTCAATTTTTTTCTTCCCTTGTTTAGTATTTTCCCAATGTGAAGAGCACATTTGTTTATACTTTTCTGACTCTTCCCAAAATGTAAGTGTACTATCTTTCATCCTTAAAATTTCTCTTTTGATTCCCTCAATTTTTTTTACCTTATCAGCTATGTGACTGTAGTCTAAATCGTTCACAATCTGTTCCTTTAACTTCTGTGCCTCCTCCAATCTGGCTCTTGCGTTTTCCTCTTCACTTTCTCCTTTTCTAAATTCTTGATTGGCTAACTGACTAAAACGGACAGATTCGCTGGAATTTTCCTTTATATATTTTAAAATGCTACGATAATTCGTTGACATGAACAATTCTTTAACGCCCTTAAGTTCATTCAGCTCCTTGCTTATACCAGCATTGGCTTCTATAGCACTTTGCAAATTCCTGTTAGCCTGCTGAATCATTTTTTTCACCTCATCGAATATCTCCAGTTTGTTCGCTATATTCCTCAAATCAATTGATTCTGCTTCATTTTGTTTTATTTTATTCTCATACCTCCTTGCATTATCTAAATGCTTTGTAATACTCGATGTGATTGATTCATTCTGCGATTCATCAGCTGTTTTATTTATCAAGTTTTTAATTTTATTCTTGAGAGAATTCATTTCTTCAACACTCTTTTGAGCTTTGTCCTTTTCTACTGTAATCTGTTCTAAAATGTGCCCAATAATCTTCTTCTCAAATTCTAATTCCACATTGTCTACTTTTTCCTGTGCTTCCTTCAATTCGTTTCCTGTTTCTTTCTTTAGTTCTTCCGATATCTTTTTTAGCTTTTCATAAATATCCTTCATTTGTCCCTTCACCTTATTTAGCCCCTCCAGATCGTCTTCGTTTTCCTTTTCCTTGGCATTAATCTTTAAACTCTTTGATGTTATCTCCAGTGCGGTCATTGCGCCGATGTGTTTGTTGACCAGTTCGTTGAGTTTGCTGATGGATCCCCTTATGGCTTCTATTTGTTCCGAATTTTCCGTATTTCTAACCTTCTTATAATCTTCATTCCGTTCAACGAGGTTTAGTTTATCTTCTATTGCTTTTACGGACTTCAAAATTTCATTTTTATTGCTTGTTATGCTGTGAACAACGTTGTTTATATCGCGATGCATTGCCTCTATATAACTAACAGAGCTGTTTTTAAATAGCGTAACTTTATTTTGGCTAATCATCTCGTAAATAACATATAGTTCGTCTACTTCCTTTTTGATTTCTTTCCATTCGTCAATTCTATTCAAAGGATCTTGTCGCCCTTTTTGGTCCTTGCTCAAATGAATTTGCGACTTCGATTTTGAGTAAAACTTCAGAAGATTCTCGTTTTTAATTTCTAAAATGTTTAGTCTATTATCGTGCAATTCTTCTCTTAGCTTTCTCATTTTGTCTGTTAAACTTGTTAAAAGGAACGCCTTGGTATTTTCTCCCACCATTTTATCTCTCTCCGTTTCGGTAATTTCCTTGTGTATCTCTTCTCGTAGAGTTTTTACTTTGTCTCTGAAAAGAGCAATATCCTCGTTATACTTATTGCAGTTGTTTATGCTATCATTTAAACGTTTAAGTGAATTTATTGCCCTATTTAAACTTTGAATATTTGACACGATATCTTCTACTGCACTGGTTTGCTTCCTGAATTCGATCTCGTACTGGTATATTTTGTCTCTCAAACGATTACTAATAATTTTTTCCTTTAATGCTTTAACTTTTGAAACTTCATTTTTATCGCTGATGAGGGGAAAATATTTTTCAATAACACCGTAATAGTTTAATTGGCTGTCAATTTTATTTATGACTTCCACCACGTGGGTAATTTCGGCGAATATTTTATCTCTCTCTCTGGAAAAATTTTGCTCATCTTTAGTGTATTCTTGCACATTTATTTCTTTCTTGGGCAGATCTTCATCTACTTTTACATTTTTAAAATATTCCTCCTCCTTTTCGGATCTATCTTGCATATGCTTTTTTATGGTGTCTCCCTCCTGGGTGTACTGTTTCATTCTGTCTTGCAGCGCATGAAATTTTGTGAAAAACGAATCCGAAAATTCTTTCATTTTGTTATGAACATTTTCGAATTGTTTTTTCGCAATTTTATTTTTCATCCCTTCAGCATAAGTCACCTTTTCACTCATTTCCGTGTACACATCTGTCAGTTTGTCATCGCTAACAAAATCTAATTTAGCAAAAGCTTCTTTGGCAGCTTTTAGCTTCTGTTCTAGTCCTGCTTTGTCGAGCCTCTCCAGAGCTGTCTCTTTATTTTCGGTTATAAAATTTTCAACTGCTTCTATTAGCTCATTTATGTTTTTCGTATTCATTGAATTGAATAGATCGTTAATATCCTTTTTCACCGTCTCCTTATCGCTAAACCCGTCCATATTATCATACGATGCTATGTTGAGCAATTCATTAATTTCGGTGAAGCACACATCTGATTTCCCTTTTAAGGAGACAAGTTTCTTTAAATCATCTGCCTTTTTTGCCATGTCTTCTAACATAGCTTTGATCTCTTCTTCATTCAAAGCACGAGAAAATTTCTCACCCTTCAATTGTTTTATTCTTGCGACATTTTCTTTAAACTCTATGTTCAGATTAGATATTTCACTTCTTGATTCTAACATTTCTTTGTAAAACTGTTCCATTTTTTTGAAAGTTTCATCTATTCTCCTGGTTTTATCAGTGTTAATATTGCTTATTTTCTGCAAATATAAATTTACTTTTATTGTGTTGTTTTCTTGTTCTTCTATATTATTCAATTCCATTTTATACCTTTGCCTTAAATTCTCGTATATATGTTCGTATTTACTAGAAATGAAGTCCCATTTGTCTTGTATGCCATATTCATATTTTTGTTCCATTCGGTCGATAAGCTCCTGAAGATCTTTTGACTTTTCAGACGTTGTCTCATCATCTGGAATATTGTCGTATAACCTTTTATTCCTTTTGAATATTTTTCCAGCTTCGTCTTTTATTTTATCTGAATCGGTTTTAATTTTATACCACTTCCTCCTGTCAAGTGTGGACTCGTACAACGCTGTAGCATTTTTTCTTAAGGTGTCTATAACCGTAGAAAATAGTTCATTAGATTTTTTTATTTTACTTTCATATTTTTCCTTAATTTTGCCGTTAAGTTCTTTTATGTATTCAAAAATACAATAGTTTTCTGCTAGGAATTTGGAATTATTTTCAAATTTCTCTGCACCTATTTCGTCAGATTCCTTCTCTTCCTTTATGGATTCTAAATTGTGGGCTGCATCGTCAATTAAACTACTGTTAATTTTATACAAATGGGAAATTTCATTGATTTCTTTTCCTAACAATTTCAACGAATTAGCACTTTCTTGAATGTCTACATTGAGTGCATTAGCTTCTGATAACATTTTATCTATCACTCTATAATCGTTAATAGCCTTCTGAATGTATATATACGACTCCATTTTATAATTCCCTGTACTTGATATAAAATTCCTGCGCATTGTATTATATCTTTCTACATATTGCTCACATTTTTCCTTACAGTAGGAATCCTTCAAAAATGAAAAGGCTTGATTTTTTATATCATTTATTTTGGGCTTTAAACTTTCCCTATACTCTTTTATATGAGTATCATAGGCTCCAGTTATTTCTGAGAGTTCTGTTTCCTTTTTACCTAATGTTTCTGTTCCTATAGACTTCGTCTTCGCATAATTAATTTCATGTTCTAATATGATTATTTGTTCTTTTTCAGATATGCATGAATCTATTAAGGTTTTTAACTTATCTGTGTGTTCCGTAACCTGTTGTTTAAGTGTTTTCTCATAATATTCATGGTATTTACTGCCTTCTGGAATTAGGTCCAGAATTCGTTTAAAAAAATGTAGGTCAACAAAATTAATCTCCATGGCAAACACTGGGTTATACTCAAAATCATCCTTCAGTTTCTCACTTATATCAGCTATAGACTTGTGGGTTTCGACCAAATCGTTTGATTCTTTCTGTTCTTGACTTTGTACAAAAGAATTTACAACACCATGTGCTTTCTCATTTTCTTTTTCCTTTTCGTTGTTCCGTTGCGTAGTACTATGTGGTGTACTTTGCCTTACATGAACACTGTATGATGAACTTTTCCCATTGACATGATCATTTAAGTTAACAAACGATGAATCATGAGACGGATGTGATCCTTCGACGTCTTTCCCATTTTCGTTATCTGTTTCTTTAACATACGATTTTTGGTTTAAAAAGTTAGAAAATTTCGCATTTCTTCTTTTCACCCTATTATGTTTCGACTTTTTATTTCCCTTTAAATTAGAATCCAGGGAAAAGAAGTTTACTTTACCTTCGCTTTTATTTATGCTTTCTTCTGCATTTTGTCCGTGCCCCGCTCCTAAATGTGGGGGTGAAAGGGGAAGTAGTTATAGCACATACATAGGAGAGCTACGCAGGAGATCGTATATGAATAAAAGCCCCAAAATGGGGACATATAGATAATGCCACTAGGCGCAAATAACGAGAAATTATAAATTTACACCATTAACATAAGTACACATGTACATATAAATGCATGTGTGTTACCTAAATTGTTGAACAGGTAAAGAAGTGCTGCTAGGTAAATCCCACTTTTCATGATTTAAACAGATCCATTGACTCCACTGTGTTTCTTTTTTTCTGTACCTTTAAACGTTAAAATGAGCGCATTAATTTATTAGTAAATTTAGGTCGTTGCTCAACTGATCTGCCTTCCTGAAATATAAATGTATATATATAAATTGTTTTGCACGTTCTTCTCTTGTGCAAAAGAAGGCTTTGCACGACAAGATCAAAACTTTGACTGACCAAAGGACAAAATTCAAACAAAGTTAATTCGATGGAAACAATGAAAACGGAATAAAAAAATATCCAACTTAGAATAGCGCTAAAGGGCCATATTTTATGATTTTTTTTTTTTTTACAACAAAAAAATTTTAGTGCCCAGATTCGGAACATCTACACTAAGCATGCGCCTAAGCATGAGAAGAAAAAAAAAGAAAGAAAGATCCGTGTCTCCAACAACGAAGAAAGAACAATTCTAAAATAAAGGAATTAAAAATATAGCAAAGAAATGGAACGCGATTTAAAGGTAAAAGAAAAAGTTTCCTTCCAAAGGAGAATTCTGCAAACATTGCAACAACAAAAAAGAAATGATCACAGCCGGAACAATTTTCTACATACCCACTCTATTCTGAACCATAAAAAATAGAATTTCCCTCCTTTCGATCAAATTAAGATGCGCCGTGCACGGTTGTTTTTCGGAAATTTGTCCTTATACCCACAGGTGAAAGTAATATACACATATTTTTTACAATAAACTATAATCTGAACAAATAAAGGAAGGCAATCAAAATGGAACTATTACTTTTTTTTTTTTTTTTGTTATTATTAAATCAAATTTTCCAGGAGCGTAAAAACCTCTTCTAATTTTTGCAGTCCTGATCCCGAGAAGGCTATTTAAATTGAATTTCTAAGTGCACATTTTGTTCCTTAAAGCGGCTCTAATGAGCATGCACATGTTTAATTAATGGTAATTAAAAAAAAAAAAAATTATGATTAGTAAAAAATTTGACGCTGCTAAACAGAAGGTGTATCGCTGAGAATGAATTCATTTTTTCAGAAAGGAAAAATTGTAATTAAAACATTTAGTTTCTTCCACCGCAAAAACAAACAAATAAACAACCCTTTTTTTCTAATTTTTGAAGTTGTACGAGTGGCAATTCTCTTACGATTTGACCTGTACACATATATATATACATGTTACAGAGTCACCTTTTCCATTTTTTTCATAAATTTTTATACTTTCTTGTTTAACTGTTGTGCATTTTATGCTTACCTGAATAGTTTATCCTTACCTGATTAGATCCGGCCCAAGAAAGAAATTAAACATTACCACGCCTAATCACTGCACATAAAATGTGCTCAACCCTTACTGCGGCGACACACATAATATATGTTACGTCGTGTTATAATCTTTATTGGGATTTTTTTACGTTTTTTTTTTTTTTTTTCCTTTTTCGCTATGCGTTAATGTAGCCTTATATGTGTACCTTTTCAGGGCGTATATATGTCAAATTAGCTAACTAGATTGTTCTTCATTATTTGTTGCCAATTCTGAAATTAATTTGTGTAACGTGTTCCATAAAAAAAACATGTTAATACATTTTTAATGATCCTCAAATTTATTCACTTTAAAATTTAATGCTATATCATTCGTTTGTTTTCTTTTTGTGCAATATGTTGTAGCGCTAAAGTAGTTTTGCCTATCTGTGGAAGGAATTACTTCTTATATATTCTCACATCGATTAAACATTTGCTCAAAGAACACCTCCAAATGTGTTCACATTTTGCAACCCTTTCCTCGTTAAAAGGGAAAGAGTAAAAAGTTCCTTTTTCCAGAAATGCGATTTTCCACTTGGGCATTGTACCTCCTCCTAAAACAAAAATAAAGGAAGGCACCTTCTTAGAATGACCTACTACTGTACTAATGGGTTAAGAAGTTAACTGAGAAGAACGCGAGTGGGTGCCATAGCAGTGGAAGAACCAAAGTTCAATCCTATATATTAAGTGTTTCCCTTTGTTATTTCAAAATATGTATAATATACCTTTTTTCCATGAAGCCCATTTTCTCCGTTACGCGCGTAATAATTGGATCATTACGCGTTTGGCATGTAAACGTCTTTGTGCAACTACACATGTTACTTATAAAAAAAAATTGAAATCCCATTAATAGCCAATGCTATATGCACATACAAAGCACATTTCACGGATACGCCTTGGAAAAAGTTCGCGGAGCCCCTTCTTCCAAAATGGGTAATCAGTTAAATTACATACGTGTTCTTCCGCCCTCCTACGAATTCCTATCTTTTCCGCTTCTTATGTATTATATTGTAACAAATTAAATCTTTCGAAAAATGTGTAAATGTATAGGAAACACCTTTGAAAGTCAAAAGTGATGTTCCCATTTAAACCTATGTAAAAGAAGGATCTCCTTCTTTGCACGTTTTGGAAGATCACTATGGGTACACCACAGGAGGGTGTATGTGATAGGGGCATATTTCTCCACCTTTCTCCGATCACACTTTTTCGATTCCGTTTTATCTATTTTTAATGCGTAATGGACTGATTCTACTTAAGCAGTTATAACCGTGCGGCCGCTTTGTTCTCATTGGATGAAGAAACCCTAACGCAAGGGATAGACATACGCTCATATTTGCCCACCTTCACATTTGGCTCCACCTTTGCTTGGGCATAAGTACACATACACGCGCTTGAAATCTTCTTCGAAAATGCACCATAAAAAAACGTTGAAAAAGTGAAAAAAAAAAGTTTCACATGTTCCTCCTTGTATGATGGGTGAAAAGAAGTGCTTCCTGGGGAAAGCGCCAGTTGGAGGTAAGGAATGGTAGAGTTATCCTTAATTATACAAATTGGCACTCCTTTTGACATATATTCAAAATGTAAATTTTTCAAATTAATGCTTTAATATTAAGGAGCAAAAAAATTTCTTTCTTCAAACGGGAGTTCAATTTCTTTAAAATTCATCATCACTTTGACTTGCTGAACATTTTCTTGCAACATTTTTCTTCTCGTAAAAGAGGACGCTTCCAATTTTAATGCATGAAAAGAATTATTCCTCAGAAGTGATACAAAAGGGTCGGAACGAATTGAATGTTTTTTTCTTTTCCTACGTCATTTTATGTGGTTTTGCATGCAAATATCATTTTGTACCTTCTCCCAAATGGAAAAATATGTGGTGCACAGGCCGTTCAATTCTGTAGACGCATTTTATACCTGTATAAACACTTCATGGAGAAATGTATACATATGGATGCTCTCAAAAATGAGGAAAAAAAAGGAACGTGAAATCTGCATTCATAAATATACAACCATTATCTCTTGGCAGATATAAATACACGCGTATATATGTAAAATGGCACTTTGCACTAAATTCCATTTCGACATCATCGTGAATGAGAAGTAACTTCCAAATCTCATGTGTACAGCTGAAAGTAGGTTAACCGTTAGGACAAAATATGCGACATTAAGTGGTCCCTTTTGAAAAATGTGCATGCAGAATGAAGCAATTATTATGCCACATCCGTAAATTTACTCAGGCATGTACATTTTGAATGAATAACATTAAATTATGTAAAAAAAAGAAACTGTTTTGCCCAATAACATGGACCCTCCCTAATTATACAGATTAAAAAAAATTACAAAATTAAGTGAACATAAAAAGTATTGACAAAATTTCCCAACTTTTTGGCAGAATTAATCTGACATACAAGTAAAAAGAATATCAATTTTGACGCAAACCCGTTTACACCAAATAACCGAAAAAATTTTACGCCATGGCATTCAACAACAGATTAACCCTCTTTATTTTGTTTATATGCTGCGCCTTAATTGCAGCATACAGCTGCGGGGATGCGAATCAGAAGTCACCGACCAGGGTTCCCCTAGATCCAAGGATTTTAGAATTGAGTACGAAGGTGGAGAAGGAAAAGAGATTACACAATTTAATATTTGTGTCAATTTTTTCTGGGACGGTTATAACACTTTTATTTTCAATGGTGGGACTCGTGGTCGATGATTACATTAGAGATGTCAAATGGAGAGAGCAGCTTACAAGGAAGAATTGATGAACGGAAAAAATAAAAAAGTGGAAGAAAGTAATTATCCCCTGGTGGACGAACACGCGTAACTTTTACGCACAAAACAAGAGGCACCCATAATTCACAGATACTTACCCACTCGGTTACAAAATAAACACATCGGATGAGCCAACTGCTCTGATGGGAAAGAAGACCTGTACTGTTATCCCGAAATGCATATTTACATGTGCACATCGCAACGTCCATTTTCCCACTCCTTTTGTACGCTACAGAATGAATATTTTTAATTTTTGTGAATTCTTGCTCCCTGCCTTCTTTATATGTACACTTTTCATATTTATGCTGTTCTTTTTACAAGTGTTTGAATATGTATATTGTTCTTACAGGTATATGTATCCACTCATTGTGCAAGTACAAATAACTGCATCGTTCGTAAATGCATAAATTTCTTGAGTACAGAACGTTTTGACCGTTTTAATATTTTAGCATTTGTCATATGCCGAAACTTCTTAAAGAAAGGCTACAATATAATGTGAAAAGAAATATGCTTTAACAAATGGCCTTATTCTTTAATGAATAGAAATTCGGATGGTATATATCCCTTCAAAGGGGGGAAATGAGGGGACCTACATAAAAGGCAGTTTTTTTTTCTTTCTCACATTTTGACAATAACAGAAACGCTTTGGACCAAAATATATGCGCCCTCACAAGGGCGTAATCCAGTGCACATTTTTTTAATGTTATATATTTGTTGTTGCTGGGACTTTCCTATTTTGTGCGCGGATACGGCGTTTTGTACTTTTGCGAGCATTTTTAGTTACCACAGGTTTGTGGTATATTCACATAAAAAGAGTTTTTTTTTTTCTTTTTCTCTACGTCGCGTGAAAAAATATTTTTAAATGAAAAAGTGTGAAGGATTTTCCCTTCCGGCGAGTCAATTCATCTTTACATATTACAATGAAGATTATGGAAGGATACATTTTCCATTAAGTGCAATTTCCTCAAAATGAGCCACTCATAAAACTGCATGAATTCACAAGTAAACGTCCAATATTTGCATATTCCTTTTAACAAAAATTCTGCAGTGATGTATAAAATAAATAGAATAATTTTTCCATCCCTTTTTACATAAGCGGCTTGCACAAACGGTACCACCTATATGAAAAGTACAAACCAAAAATGGATAAACAAAGAAAAAAAAAAAAAAAACTTTTTTCTCCGAAAAATTGTATAAATTCCCCCTTTGCTCTGTGCTGTCCACATCCATTCTTCCGCGTAAGTTCACCCCCAAGGAGCGCTGAACATTTTTCCTTCTTTTCTTCCGCACATATATTGTTATACCAAAATATTATGAAAAAAGAAAGCGAATTTGACGCAGCATGTGAAAGTATTGATTTTATTTTAATGCCCCTCCCCCCCTATATTCGTTAGAAGGACCAACATGAAAAGCAAAACATGCCGTGATAAAGGCCGCTACAGAAAGAATATATTTACGCAAACCATATTTTTTAGATGCATAAGCGCGTGTAAAACCTATCTTTTTGCAGACGTTTAATACAATCCACACAGCCCCCGCATATGCCACAAACGCTCGTGCTGGAAGACCCCCCCGGATGACTCGAAAAAATGAATTACCTTTTCGGCACCAGACGAAACTTTAATATATCTCGATTTAAAAACACATTCATAAGCCATACATACAAAGGGAACAATGTGAAAGAGCAGCATTGTAAGAAATTATCCTTTAGCACAAAAAATAATGGGCATAATAATCACAATAACAGTAGGAACGCCTTAAATTATAAATTTTCCAAAAAAGGAAAAGACGAAAAAGAGATAAATTTTTTCTCAAATCCAAATTATAAAGTAATTAATTCACAGCCAAAAAGAAATTTAAGCGTTTTTGGATATAACAGAGGAAAACTCTTCGTGAGCATCAAGAAAGACTTCACCAGTTTTTCTGTTAATTCCTTAATCATCTTCGTCTTCCTTTACTCCGTTTACACATTAGCACCCAATGAAACTGTCTCGCAAAGAAGAAAAAGAATTATCACAGAGAGATTGATGAAAGAGTATGATATCTCTGCGAGTGATCTTGAAATGATTGAGCAACTGGACGAAGTTTCAGAAGAGTAAAAATGTGTGCAGAATTTGGGGTGCGCATTGGAAGGCTAGCCTTTGAGCGCTTACTTCGACCACTTCGACCGCCTCTACCTCTTCCGCTCCGTCGGATTATTTTCATCTTTCCACTTTTTGAACGCAATCGTTGAAACAGTTTGTTTCCGTGTATGTCCCACGCGTTAGTCATATATCTCCCACGCTGTAACTGTTAATCTGGTATTTTTTTTTTTTTCATTCTTATGTTAAAGTGTCATCATGGAGCATTTTTCCCTTTTCTTAAGTTTCGCACAAAAAAAAAAAACGAAACAAAAAAGAAAGGAATCATGAGTAAGATTTTCTGGTTTGCTTACACGTTGGGGCAGTTCAGGCGTGCCATAATTGCATCAAGAAATTATGACAGTTGTGAAATTATCGCAGCTGTAGATAGCAACAAAATGAACGGGTAAATTAGGCGAACACAAAAAGGTTCCACCCAATATATGCTACTGTGCAATTTCCATTAAAACAAAAATTTCATTTGTTGATCCAAGTTTTTAATATTTAAAAGATTGAATTTACAAAAAGATAAGAAATTACTGTAAAGTAAATTGAAACAAAGAGGAAGAAAAAGTTTTAACAAACATTAAATGAATATGTACAATAGTTTTGTTTTGTATCAATATTTCTTTAAAAATACGATTGGAATTAAAAAAAAAAAAAAAATATACATATGTACATATAAGTACATATATAACGGCTGCGTAGCAGCTATATAATAATTACATAAAAATGGTAGATTCTGAAAAAAAAGGGGGAACCTAGACTAGACGCGTTTGGTACCCTATCTGCTGAATTTATTTCCGCGAGCCACAGAACCGTACGTCTGTTTGGTAGCTATGAGGGGAAGGGGAAAAAGAAACACATAAACATATAATCATGTACTTATAACCATGTACTTATAAACATGGACTTATAAACATGTACTTATAAACATGTACTTATAATCATGTACTTCTAAACATATACTTATAAACATGTACTTCTAAACATATACTTATAAACATGTACTTATAAATATATATGTACAAATGTGCGCACACACGTGCGCGCCGCGTGCTTATGCACACAGAGATAGCGCCTCAAACGACTCCAGCAGGGACACGAATTTGCTGCAAATTTAAAAAGCAGCTTTACCTGTGTTAAACGGCAAATACTTAAACTTGATCATATTTTTTATCTGCTGCTTCATAGTTGCAAAAAATAAACAGATGAAGTAAAAAAGTAATAGGGGCCAAAATACTGGTATGTCCAGAAATGGAAAAAAGGTACAAAATATTGATATCAAGACAGCTCTACTGGCATACAGCCAGAATTTAAATTCGTTCAGTTTTCTTAAGAATGGCCTAAACTCTTTCTTATCATCAGGATTGTTCTCATTTTTTCGTTCTGTCGTCTGTTTCATGGGGAGTAATAAACCGTTATTTTCATTTTCATACTGCTCATATATTTCTTCTATATTGTGAGGGGTTAAAAAACGCAAAAACAAGTTTAGTAAAAAAATGGATAGCGCATATGACACTACATAAAACCCCGTCACGTAATATACCCTAAGAACGTATAAACTAAATAACCCCAATAAACCAAACCATCTTGTTTTTAGATATAGCGTCGTCTTATCAATATAGTAATTATGCGTGTTAATTATTTTTTTACACAAATCTGGAAGCGTCGTTTCTGTTTCATCCATTTTTTTTTTTTTTTTGGTATCTCTATTAAATTAGTGTTTAACTCGTTTGACCTTGTCTTGTTAAACTTCTGTTTACATTTATTATTAACAGTTCTGTTACATATATGCTTCATATAGGAAAGGAATCTGCCTGTTACATGTGGACATGCACGTGCGTATGTTAGCATATATTAGGGTGCATATGTGTATACATACGTGGGTTGACACAAATTTACACTAAATAACACTATACTGTGTATTATTACGATAAGAAAAGAAACCTACAAAGGAGTTCTGCGCAAATATAACGTACTTTACATAACATATTTGTGCATTTTACTATTTTTAAAACTATTCTTCGCAATTCTAGAAAAAATTACCGTCTCTGTCTTAAATGACACAAATAAAATTTACACAAAATTACCTGTACGGTTTAAACATAATGTGCATTTTATTGAGTCTTTACGAAAAAAGTTTACTCAAAAAGTTTACTCAAAAGTTTTACTGAAAAAAATATTTCCCCTTGAAAAAAAAATTTTCTTAAAGTAGCCCTTTACCATATAAACATAACATATGCATACGTATGCGCGCGTACGTATATTTATGAGGATTTAATACGTATGTATAAATTGTTTGATATATCTTCATATACATGCCAGTGAATTATATACAAGTAACCATAAAACTCGAAAAACTTCGAACGATCAGCAGATTGCGGGCATCCGTATATTTTTACATTTTCCGCAAAATCGTGTTTTATGAAATATACAAAATTGTATCATAGCGATTTTGTGATCAAAATCATGCTTCATCAAGATTATATGAACTTCTTATACAAAACAGTAATTTAACAATAGCACTTTTTTTTTTTGTACGAAATTTATGGCATAATCAATATATTATTATGCCACATATAAGGAACGTTTCGTAAAAAAAAGATAAGCGCATTTTTTCAAAGCCTTTTTTTAAGATAAAGTATGTAGCCATTTCTTGCCAAATGGATGAACGTGAATGTTTCAATATTCCTCATAATTTAAAAAAAAAAAAACACTTAACAATGCAGTAGTTTTCTTATAAAAAGTGCATATATAAGAATGCGATAAGCAGTTCTGTGGATACAAAAGAAAAGGAATGTTTTCTATATGCCACAAGTAAATGGTGGAGCCCTTTTTTTTTTTTCCATACTTCCTTATATAAAACCCATTTTAATAAACAAATTAAACAATCCCTCTTTTGCAACCAGGCGGCAAAATAAAAAACGAAGAAAGATAAAAAGATATGTTTAAAAGTGAGTTGACAAAAAATTTTTAATGCTCTGAAAATTAATAAAAGTCCTACCACATAACTACATTGTTTTAAAAAAAAAGAGAATTATCCAAATGGTTGCAAATAATACAACATGCATTTAGTTCATATAAAAATGATTAGCATACATACACCAAAAAAAAAAGACTTCTTATTTATGCATGGACCAATGTACCAAACCTTTTTCATAACATAGGGTTAAAGTAAAAGGAGGCCTTTTTTTTTACCTTTAAAATTAAAACATATTTACATAAAATAAGAAGGCGCAAACAAACGATAGAAAAGAAAAAATCACCCTGTAAGAAAAAACGAAGAATTTGTTTATGCTAAAAGAGGAGACTGAGTAAAAAAGAATAACGCAGCGTCGACCCACTATGTAGCGTTTTTCCCATTACGCAAAGTTAGTAAAAGCATATCATCAACAAAACCAAAGATATAATCGTAGAACAATCTGCGCTAAAAAAAAAAAAAAGCATTGTTCGCGTAGTTGTACATATTATGCATTCATGTATTCATGTCTTTATCCCTTTCTGGCCATTTCCCCCTTTGCACACCAATTGGTTCCTCCGAACTTCTAAGACATACACATACGGTATTCATAGCTCAGCATAAGAAATTTAAAATTATGAACACGTGGGATAAAAAAAAGGTAAAAAAGGTTAACTAGATTTTGGTAAAAAAATAAAAAAAAAGAGAGTAACGAAATATAGACATGGCCCGTCCATATGCATAAGCATAACTGTATCCAGATATGCTAAAGATTGCATGGAAAAATATATAAACAGGAAAAAGTATAAGTGCAGTAGATCTTAAAATTACGCGAATGGGTATATTTTGCTACTACATACATATACGTATGTATAGAAAAATATAACCATGCTCTTTTACTACCATACATTGGGTTTTCACTCAAAAATATGCAAATTTTCTGCCATAATGAATACATTTTTATGTATCAACAAACAGATCCATCCATTAGCACGTACACCCTTAAACACATATCGTTAAAACATACATTTGCTTTGAACATGTACGTGAAAGATTTACCCAATAGTGCGAAAATGGGGAAATACTATTCGCTTTAAAAAGCTATGCGAATACTAGCGCATGTTTGTACATGCACATACGCATACATTTCTAAATGTACATAAATCAACCACAAAAAGCTATGGGGGTCATAAACCAATGAAGAAAAAACAAAATTATGTTATCCATGTCCACATTCTTGGGAACTCTTAGCAACAACGACTTTTGTATATTTTTTGATCGCCCTGGTTGTTCAAGGCAAAAGTCTCAGGAAGATATCTGAAAAAAGTAAAACGTGGAAAAATTTCGCATAATGTTTTACACACACGTAATATGTGGCAGATGTGGAGGTTCACTAACGTTCCGTTGGGCAAAGCGGCATGATACAAGACCCATTTGCAAGGTTCCAAGGAACAATTTTCCCATGCCGTCCATATAAGCATAAATGGACATATTATTATACGTTCCCTTTTTATGCCATTTTGTTCCCTTACATTTGCTCCTCCTGGTGTTCCTGTTTCATGGCCTTTCTCGCAATTTCGTCAAACGCCTGATCCACATTAATAGCATTTTTTGCGCTCGTCTCAAAATAGGGAATGTTGTTGTTCGATTTGCACCACTGCAGGACTTTTAGCGATTGAACCTGGAAAGGTGAAACGAATGGGAAAATGAACGAATGGTAAAATAAATACACGGGTTTCTACAATCGCAAGCAGTCATGCTTATCTATAAACATACGAGCATGCTGCCAATAGGCAAAAGTTATTACTCGCACCTCTTATCAATTACCTTTCTCTTATTCGTCTCGTCAACTTTATTTCCAATTATGACAAAGGGGAAATTGTCTGGATCCTTTGGGCTAGCCTACAGGGAAAAAGAAGTTCCCGAGCAATTAAATAGCATTCAGGCGTGGGTACTTGTAGCCATACATATATACACACATATATACAAGCCTTCTTATGTACAGCACTACACTGACTATGGCTTTCTCCCTCTATTCGGTACCTGAATCAGAAATTCGTCTTTCCACGACTCCAACGATTCATATGTTTTGTAATTCGTTAAGTCAAAAACTAACACACAACAATCGGCCCCTCTGTAAAAAGCGACCCCCAGGCTTTGAAAGCGCTCTTGGCCTGCCGTGTCCCATATCTGAGAAGAATGTGAGTAGAGATGTTACTGCAATGATAATTCAACACATGAGCATATACGCATGCGTATAAATGTACAATCTTACGCATGTACTGTCATATACATGTGCATGACTTATGCGACATATGGGAAAAAAAAAATGATACATCTTAATAAAGCAACTAGGCACAAGTACATATTGCATAAGCCTTATTAGCAATTTTTCTCTCCTTTTCATTTAACTTGCATAGTTAGGTGTTCATTGTCAACTATGGTTTCCTTCGTTAAAAAATCGGCTCCAACTAACATGGGGGAGAAAAAAAAAAAATTATATAAATATAGCACACATTTAAAAAAGAAGAATTCACAGAATAATTCTTCAATATATTTTAGTTCATCCAATTACTTGTAGCCTTGTACTGATTCGTAAATTTCTTATTTACATATTGATTCATTAATGATGTCTTTCCAACACTGAAAAAGAAAAAAGAAAAGCGAGAAAATTAATGCACACAAGGGTATTATAACCAAGAAGTTGTACACATTGAAAAGGTGAAACATTTCCCTCTAAACCACTTAGTTCATATGATAAATAAATAGCAACGTCCAACCGGCCGCATTAAATTTAGGGTTAGCATGTGTACATAAAATAAACTACATTTATTTATTGAATATAAAAAAGGTTAGCCTTTTTTTTATAGTATGTTATTATATATTGAACATTTTCATATTTGATTATATCTTAAAGGATAGAAAGCCTCTGTAACATTTCAAGATCTATTTATTTGCTTAACGTATGTGTTGCTGAAGTTTAATTCGACTATTCATACGTCCATTTGGAGTGAATCATTTGGTGCAGGGCCCATTCGCTCATTTGTGTTTCTACTTAATATAACAATTCTCTTGCACCAAACAGCTCTAACGACGTGAGGCAATCCTATTTTGCAATAAAGCTTTTAAACGTCATTTTTATATATACAAATGTTCAGTGGTAAACATGTGTTTCTGCATCTGGGAGGCAACTTTAACAAACCTCCTATGTGAGAAGCCAAGTTCCAGTTCTCAAGAATCAGTTCAACTTCTTTCCCTATTGATGTATTGGTATTTTCTACTCACTTTCTCATCACTGCGGTGTGTGACATATACATACACATAACACATTGGGAGTTAAAAAATTGCATAATGTTGATCTCACTTTTAGTGGGACGTTGTTTCACAGCGTTACTCGTTTCGCGTTTCTTTTGTGTTTCTCTTTTATCATTCGTTCCATCTTTTAGTCTATCCACATGGGTGTCCCCTTAATTTTTTTTCTTTTCACCAACTATATCCATACACATACGTTTGCATATATACTTATGTAAATGTTCCCCACCCCCTGGTAAAATTTAACGCGGCTGTAATGTCGAGGTTTTCTACGTTTCCTAATTGCTTACCCACTATCCCCAAGAATGATAACTTTTAAAATGGTTCTTTTTTTATTTGACATAATTTTCTTCTAATGGTTTTCTTCCTTCGCGGTTATGTTTCTTAATTCGATTAAGCAGTATACGTCACAGTGCTATGATACCTGAATGTACGCGCAACGTATAATGTGTTTAAGCCATATGTAATTTTGTTCACAAATTTGCTTATTGATGCAATTCACTCATTTGGTTATGAAACGCATCTTTTTCTGTATTTTTTGAAATGTACTTTCGACGATATTTCCTTCGTCTTTGGGTTAATGTGAAACAAAACAAAGAAAAAAAAAAAATATATATCCTTAAGTTACATGTAAATTTTCAAAAAAAAAGAAAAATAAGAACAATTTTGCGTAAAATATACAAGAAAAAAATTAAACTCATTTTTTTTCCAAACATGTATATACATATGGCGGCATATAAACGTTATGAAAACTATTCACAAAGGTTAATCTTTTCTTTCTTGTCAATTTTGATCAGCTTAATAAGCATCAGATCCATATTTCTGTAGTAGTTGTAACACAGTAAAAAAAAAAAAAAAAGAAAAAAAGGAAAAAACATAAATTGCACCATATGTTACATGCCAATCCATGTGCACGTAGCACTATATTGCTAACAAATTTTAGAAATGTGAAGGGGCTGTGCCGCATGCATACAAAGGGTCACAACGAACAATACCTTTTCGTACACACACATTTAAATATACTTTCATACGAAAACATTTAGTTATGAAGGTAAATATTTTTTTAATATGCTTGTGTTGCTGTACGGACGGGCATGCGTCACATGTGTATAAGCACGCAATGAACATTTTGTTCTTTTCCACAACCAGTGAACATTCTTGTAAAATGCACGCAACAGAAGATACACTTCCTTTGAGGATTATTTTACTACTGTGCTTGTGAAAAATGGCTAGGTGTATGTTCAATTAAAAATAATTGGACAAAAAGTTGAATGTTTTTCTTAAAATTCCCCACGAATGGTGTAACAGTTGGATGTGTTATTTTTTTTTGGGCAACGGTTAACTGCTTCTGGGTATGGAAATAAGAAATGGAACTACCATGTACTACACTTAAACGTGGCGGTTATAGGAATGCGGAAAATATTGTGTAAAGTAATAGGAAAAAAAAAAAAAGAAAACATCGATATATTAGTATACACCCCTTAAGCAGTTGTGCATAATTCAAGCTGCATTGATCACCTGCGCCACAATCGAATTAACAATTAAGTGTAAGACGATTGACTGTGAATAAAAAACCGACCGCTGTAAAATGCATACAGGTGTATTTTAACATATCCCTATGGTGATCTTTTCCAGATTGACATAACTTCTCTTTTATGCACAATATACTTCAGTTCGTTCCACCAAGAGTTGTTCACATGAAGACATAAAAAAGGAAGACACCCAAGGTGTAACAAAATGGTGCCAACATTTCTCACTTACAATAACGCATACATGCCTTCATGCAATGTATATACATATTTCTTACATTGCCGTAGAGGAATAATTTCTTTTCTCTCTCCAAATAAGCAGTATTACCAAATCAAAATTACCAAAATGTGTTCATTAAAACAATTGAGGGGAAATTACAAGTCCTATACCGCTTGGAGGCGCGCATATATATTGTGCTTACACGTGTATGCGTTTGTGTGTGTACATACTTTTGCTTATAGGTTCCTTTGTTAATTCTTCCTGAAAAAGGGAATGGAGCCTATTTGTATTTGTACGTATTTCATTTCAGCGCCATTCAGAAGAAATGACACATTTATAAAAAAGTGCGCAATTGACTTTCTTTCCCCTTTTACGCGCTTTTTTTTCTTCATTCCTTTGTAAGAAGTCAAACTTATTTTTTTGTAAATGATGGCAAAATAATAAAAACACTTAACAAAAAGAAAAAGTCGAAAGAGTTTAATTTGATTATATTATAAATTCAGCAATGTTAAGCAGTCAGTATTATATCCCATTTCGCGTTCGAATTTTAGTGCTTAACACTTTGATTTAAATTTTTTTCTTATTTTTATTTCCCTTCTCATAACTTGTATGCGTGTCACGTTTGGGAGTCCTATTGCGACACTGGGAAATGGTATTTTTTGTGTTTGTTCTTCTAAAGCAAGTTAAAAGCAAAACTTATCATCATTCTAGCATTTTTATTGTCATTAAAAAGGGGTACATTGTTAAGCATGTCCAAGCATGACAATATGTGCTCATAGGATAATATATATATATGTATGTATATATGACATTCATACGTAATAAATACACATGCATATATTTTGTATACATGTGAATCCAAAACATCTGTCCTTGATTAAATACGTACATTTTCATGTGCATATGCGGATGCTTGTGTATACACGGGTATACATTAAACTACGGAAGAGGTTAAGAATATAATTCGTTCCTTTGCTAATGCAC
The DNA here is from genome assembly GCF_000524495.1 of Plasmodium inui San Antonio 1. Classification (NCBI taxonomy): domain Eukaryota; phylum Apicomplexa; class Aconoidasida; order Haemosporida; family Plasmodiidae; genus Plasmodium; species Plasmodium inui. Next base: position 55,556 of record NW_008481839.1, read on the forward strand.
ATGCGCAACGAAACAAAAGCAAAAATGCTATTTTACATTACGCTTCCGCACAAACCTCACTTGTGTGTTTTGCTTTTTTTTTTCTTTTTTTTTTTCTGTATTTCTTTATTTTCCTTCTGAAGGTTGTTTCATAATTGTTTCGTGAGAGAAAAAAATAACAATAAGCGAAGTGAAACCAACGAAAAGAAAAAAAACCAAGTGAGAAAAAAAAAACATGTGAAAAAAAACAAATAAGTGAAAAAAAAAATAAATGAAAAAAAACAAACAAGTGAGAAAAAACAAACAAATAAAAATGTAACCAACAAGTAAAAGCATAACCAACAAGTAAAAGCATAACCAACAAATAAAAGCATAATCAACAAGTAAAAGCATAACCAACAAGTAAAAGCATAACCAACAA
>NW_008481839.1:56174-78463 GCF_000524495.1 Plasmodium inui San Antonio 1
ATAACCAACAAGTAAAAACAAAACCGCTAAAATAAATACAAAACAACAGAGCAAGAAAAAAAATGAACATATACACAAAAACAAAAAAAGGAATGCAGAACAAAGAAAAAACAAAACTAAAGCATAATTCATTAAACAAACTATACAAGAGATAGGGCTCCCGTGGGCAATTTTATGCGAGCTTGCACAAGCAAAAAAGAACATATATATGTGCGTATATGCATGCATGTATATGCGCATATTGAAGCCATCAATAGATATATTTGTGTAATTCTTCCCGAACTTAAAATTGACGAAAATTGCTATTCGGTTGCTATGAATATATTTTGCAACTATAGGTTATATATCTTGTTCTTTTTTTTGTGTTTTTCTTTTTTTCAGGAGCGTAAATAAATCCCTCATTAAATTTGCGCAAAATTTTTATATACATTTTGTCATTTATTCATTATATGTATTTTTTTTATTTAGAACAAAATTATACACTTTATTTTCGTTACAAGGGAAAAAAAAATGTAACAAACGAGCTTGTAAATTAATACAAGTATCGCTGATGATGTGCATATCTTTTTTTTCTTTTCTCCACATAGTCATCCATTTTTTTCGTTCGTATTATGTCTTCATTGGGTTGGTTGAATATGTACACCTCTCCCTTTATAATTAAGTATGCTTAAGCAGGTTATATGTTCACCGTATGTTACACGCGTACGCATATATATCTATATAGATATATATAGATATTTGTATATATTTGTATACCCTTGTGTATGCTTTTTTTGGTACGTTTTTGAAGAATCCTTTTTTGATTTTTCTGTAAATTTCTGCTCCCGCATTTTAGAAATATTTCGTTTTCAAAAATGTGATTAGAACAGATAATTTTTTTCCCCATTTTGAAAAGTAACCCCATTTTTATTCTTGAGAAAAGTGTACACATACCATGATACACTGTAGTCTCTACGTATGTATAGAATTTGCATCTTGGTTCTTTTATTTCCTTAGGATTTTTTATTTTTCTTTTTTTTAGTGAGAAAAGAGAAACATTTATATCTAGGCATAAATGACTAAGTATTTTTCTCTGTTTATTTTGCTTAAGTATAGAAATTGTTTTTCTTTTTTCCTTTTGTGCCCTTTATCGCGATTTTTTCGACATTTTTTTTTGTCCACGCGTTTATCAAACCATTGTGAATTTTTTTCCATTTTTAAGTGTGCGTAGCACTTGTGACGTAAGGCATATTATCTACATGCTTTCACACGCCTGCTATGTTAATGTGTCAGGGGTACCTAAGTGCATTGCATAAATAAGCACAGGTGTACACAAATGTACTCATGCATACGTTTGGCGCACTGCATGAGAAAATACCAGTCAGATACACTTTCGTTCTGAACGGGTGACCGTTGTTACATCTCCCCGAAAACATCTCGAAGTATTTTACAAAGCATAAAATCGAAAAAATGCACTACATGTGTCAAACAACGCACATTCATCTTTTCTACAATTTCTTATTTTGTTTTTATGAAATAGAAACCATTAAAAAATGTACGTAATAAAAGGGGTATATTAAATATAAACTGTTTGTGCCATTTTGAACTATAGTATTGTACCCTATTATACTTTTGTGTAGTGAAACTTTTTGTCCCTTTTTTTTTTTTTTTATAGTACGAAGTCTTAATTAAATAAAATACAACGATAACACAAACCCATTTTCTAGTATATCCTATAGAATTCCATTGCATAAGAAAACTTCACCTATTCACATGCAAGGGTAGGAAATTAATATGCTATTAATTTCAGACACCTCCCTTTTTTTTAGTACACGTACGCATTTTTATGAATGTTCGTCTGTACATATTTTTGTGCCACCCTTCTTGTGTGTTCACATTCATGTGTACACCTTTTTTCTTATTTTTAATGAAATGTTGAAATTTGTAAATGCGAATTATTTTACTTATTTTCTTTTATTTTGTTTATACATGTTTACTTGCAAGTCATTTCCTCCATGTTACTGTTTCCAAATTGTTGTCTCTAAAGTTTCCTTTCCAGGATTTTCTTCCCAAGTTATCACCTCCATACCTTTGCTTCTTTACTCTTACTTCCTCACTTCCACTCCCTTGCATCCTTACCCTTGACGCATTGACACGTTCACGAAAGGAGAAGTGAATGCTTTCGAAATTAAGTTATTTGATCCAGTTATCTCTTGATTTATGTTCATAACTCCTTGCAGCTGCTGATTCGTGCCTTCATTTTTATTAAGTGAAGAAGCATCGTAAGATCTACTTACAAGAAAGTGCCCTAATTTCCCAAATTTCCTACATTGTCCGAATCGCCAAATTTACATGAACGGACATTTGCATCCGATGTGGTAGATAGGTAAACAATTAAAGTATAATTAAAATTGCGTAACTATGCCTTTGCTTTGTACATTGTGCACCAAAAAAAGAAAATGATTTATCTAACGTACCTGAAAACCAGCCATTTTAACCTTAAGTCTAACGATGTAGAACCAATGCTCAATAGTGATAATGGGGCTGTATTCCTTTTGAGGGGCTCGTGTAGTTCGGACTTTTTGGTGTATACAAATAAAACGTACAAGGAGAAGTATCTAGAGCATGATGTGTCATGCTGCAGAACGAATGTGAGTTCCCTGTGTACGAGAGAAAAGCAAAAGCAGATGAATATGCAAACGACACAGAGCACTCAAAATGAAGAAGAGGACGAAGAGGACATACCAACAGAAAGAAATGAAGTGACCTCCACTTTAAATAACAGGGACAGGCATTTTGTTAAGTACAAATCTGAACCCAATTCTTGCAGAGCCCAACAGCTGAAAGGTACACTTAACAAAAAGATAAGTAAAATAAAGGGAAAAAAAAAAATAACAAAGCAGGACAATCGATCGAACAGAAAGCACCAATTGTTAACCATTAAAAACACTTTTAAAGGAAAAATAATTCTGAACAATGAAAAATGGGAAAAGCTTATTCCTAGAAACTGTTCGAAAAACGCTAAAAGGGGATTCATGAAGGAGAGAAAATTAAGAAAAAAGGTACACGCATTCGAGAAGGAGATTTTCCTTAACACTGTAGAAAATTTCCTAGCCTTACGAAACAGTGCACTTTATCTCAAGATAGCTTGTGAAAATTTTTTTAAATTTTGTAAGGACAACCTAGAATCTAGCACTGCACAAAAGTGTCTACCTAGAGTCCGTAAGGACAGGGTCTCAAAAGGGGGCGAACGCTCTGTGGACATATTAGACAACACTGAAAAGTATCCTATAGGCTATTCTCCATACCTCAAGTGTATAGAATATAACACTAAATGCACAAAGAGGGATGAAGGAAGAAGGTTAACTGTTCGCATTAAAAAGAAGGTTGTCAAAATGGAATATTTTACATGCACAAAAAGAAATAGTCAAGCAAATGATCGAGGTAAAATGGGGCCAGTCATCTCAAAAAAAGCACAATCAAACTCTTCATTTCACAAAAGAAATAACACAAAGGATATGAGATTCGGGCGACCGAACAAGGAATCATTGATCGTAGTACACCAAGTTGTCATGGATGTGTATAATCTAGACATGCATTATCAAGTCAACTGCATGGAACCGTGCAAAGGAACCCCGTCGTTGTGTGTCCTTTTTCTTGAGTGCTGTCTCCTGAAGTATAATTTTGCTACCACGAACTGCAGCACCAAGTTGAGAAGTATTCCTAATGTAAACCAAAATAAACAAAAAAATAAAATAAAAAAAAACAAAAAGAAGAAAAAAACAAATAAGAATAAGAAAGAAAAAACAGAAACCATCGCAGACGTAGTAGACTTCCTAAACCACTTGAGCAGTGCCGTCCCCCAAATAAAAAACAACAGAAGTTTTATATCGTTAGCAATTTCAACAATTATGTGTAAAACATATAATGTACGCGGCACCATTATGGAATTTTTCAATTCCACAAACAAGAAGTACCATGGCATATGTCCAATCGGAATCGCAAGGATAATAAGCATACCATATTGCATGCAAAGAGACACCCATCAATGCATACGAAATGATGTTTACTACGAATTGTACCAAGCAATTTATTTAGGACGTCATTGCTATGTGATATTTCAGAAGGCAATTATAAGTAGCTTCTGTAGTATAACTCATCAGCAGTCATTTTTGTGCGTACAAAATTGCCTAGAAAATTGCATCACAGAAATGGGTCCTTCGTTCTGCCAAAAACAACTATCAACATTCGCCATCTTTAGAGCTGTTTCCAATGCAATCTCCATCGCTACCACAGTGAGCAACAAATTACCCTTTCCAAAACTCTTATTTTTCAGAAAATACAAAATTCTGGTTACACAATATCAGAATATCGTCAATTATGCAATTTTTTTTCTTCATCTATGTGAACATATCATTACTCATCATTTTAAAAAGAGAAAAATTCTGCTACGCACGAAAGAAAAAATAAGTTTATTACTCTACTACTTTGGAGATCGACATGGGCTTGTGAAATACCAGCGCAAACATTTTTTTCATCATATCTGTAGAAAACGTTGTAGTAAGCAGGAAAAGTATTGCCAAAGAGAGTTTCTAAACTGGTTGTCTGATCAGAAACTCGAAGGTATCAAATCTGAAGTGGAAATAAATTTTGCAACATATTTGCAACATTTCAAGGATAAAAAGGGGGAGACAGAAAAGTCGCATCATTGTGTACATCAAAACGAAATGTTTCCTCATCATCAGAATAACCCACGCAGTTCTTTAAGTCATCATACTATACTGTATTACGCAATGAAGAAGCTAATTCTCTACTTTTGCCACTACCTTGTTGCTCCATCTGATACCATAATAAAATATAGGAATGTTTGCAAAAAGAGGCATAAGTTAAAGAAGCCCAGCGCAGGTGCATCAGAATGCAGTAAAAACTTCTTGCACATACATGTTATACATACGTTTACTGATTTCCTCAAACGCGATTTTGTGAAATTAGCATATGCTCGAAAGAGGCAGTGGTCTAGCTTCCACGCCCCTTCTGATCGCAATGCAAATAGTATCTATAGCAGTTCCAGTGGAAGCTCCCGTGGTAGTACACACGAGAACAGCCTCAAAAATCGAACAGACATAGACATAAGCCTTCATGCAAGACAACAAAAAAACGAAGTGGTTTACATCCACAACTGCACGCTTAAATCTGAAGAAAGGGGGAAAAGAACATGCACAAGTGATAATACACAAGGTGATCATACACAAAGGAACAAATCGAATAATTCCCACCCACGGATATGGGATCGATCAGAAGATAGACACTCTAAATATTTAAAATTCCAAGTGAAAGGAAAATTAACCCTCCACGTCATGCATCGAAGCGGCAATCACAAAAAACATTCAGGTAGCAGCGATGATAATTCAACCAATCACACACATAAACCGAATGGCAGCAGAAGAAATATCGCCAAAATGAATCCTAACGGTGGTGACCATTATTACATAGAAAAAGAAAGTTTCACTAAACTTCACAACAACGTGGTTAGGGGGACTGATCAGATGGAAAACAAAATGAACTACACGCGAAACTACACACACCCACATCTCAACAATTGTATGAATAATAGACATATAGAAAATTATTCCAATACGAGCATAATCATTATTAGAGATCAGTTAACCCGTTCTATAGAGCCACGTAGATACCATAGAAGCTTCTGCACCGGATGTCAAAACATTTTACACCATAATATGAACCATATGAGTTCCTGCCACAATGGGCACCAAATAAGATGGCAAAAAAATCCGAGTAGTTTTATGCGCAGAGAAAGGTATATGCACGGACATGGAAACTACGGTTGCGGAAATGGGTTCAATAGCTATTGCCGCAGCAACTATGGCTGTTACTTCCATAGTAGCAACCCCCATAGAGGCTACCACCAGAATGGTTACCATCATAACGGCTACTGCTACAACTGTTTCCTCCATAACAGCTCCCAAAACTGCTATTGCCGTTATCTGAACAGCCCCTACCCCAGCAGCAACAACTTTATGGGAAGAAATAGTCACCTTCCCCAGTACGGCAACAGCATTTTCCTTAAAAGTAGCGAACTCTCGAAGAAAGAAAAAAAGGACATCATCTACTACTTCAACGTTTTTTTCAACAACACGAATAACAGCTATTTCAGCAGAACCGTCGACAAAAACAAAGAAACAAACTGCACCCACAGGTACACCAAGCCTCATCAAAATAATGGCCCACCAAATTATTATACCATCCCCAACGGCGTGTATATCATTAATAATAACAATTTGAACAAACAAAATAAATTGTGTAAAATTTGCAAAAACCGAAGTGTGAGCGAAAATCAAGATTATTCCCCTATCAACAGGATTGACAACTCATTTGAGGCAATTTCGAGTATGAAAAAGGACCCAAACGTTCATAATACTAATGGAGGAGTCCCTGTTAACAACTACTTAAAGAAATCTCGCTCTGACGAACAGTACCCATCCAATAAGGCCTTAAACAACGAAACGGATAGAGGAATGCTCCCACGGAATTGCAAGGGTAATTTGCCAAACGGGAATACGCACGTTTTAAATAAGAGCAGTGTATTGAGTGGCTACAGAAACTGCAATAATGTGAACCTAATTACGAACATCTTCTGCATGTGTGGGGCCAAGATCGACGTTGGCGACAACCAGGATAGTGACAGACAAGGCGGCAACAACCAAACTGGTCATAACGAACGTGCTGATAACGAAGGCGGCGGTAAGGACGAAGGCATTGACAACCAACGCGACAAGGAAGGCAATGAGGGTGACAAAAAGAGCGGTGCAGACAACAGCAGCAACGGTAACAACAAGAACAAAAACAACAGCGAGCGAAGCGGCAGAGCAAACGGTGACAACAGCAACGACAAGAACAAGGACGACGATAACGAACGGAAGGGAAATGACCAAAACAGAAGGGGCTTCAATGAGCACAACACGTGCATTACTACAAGAAAAAAGAAAAAAAGCAAAAAAAAAAAAACAGAAAAAAGAATGATCAGTTATCAGCATAAAAATATTCAAAAAAGAAGTATGCTGAATTCTAAGTGCACTAAAGGTGGAAAAAAAAAAAATAATAGATTCTCCAAGAGCAAAGAAGAAGATAAAAATAATAAAATAGACAACAAGAAGGAAGATACAGACAATGCAGTAACTTCCCATAGTGGAAACAGGGCCAAAAAGGATAAATTCACCAATGACAACCTAATAAGTTCCAAAGCTACTAGCAGTGTGAAGGAATCTCAAATGAAAAAATTTTCCGAGGGTTGTAATTCATTTAAACAATATCTAGAGTTCGTAAAGACGATAGATTATGACATAAAATTTGGAAATGCATTCGTAAAGTTAGGGAAAAAACTGAGTTCGCAAAATAAATGCCAATTTGATGTGTACGAAGCAGAGGTTGTGGCAATGGACAATATTAGCAGCTTTTTCTACTCCAACATTCAAAACTTTGAAAGCTTCTATAGTTTACTTAAGAGAAATATAAACAGCTATGATTTTCTGAAAACAAATATATATAATCAAAATTATGGGGAAAATCTCGAAATTGATGACAGCAATGTAGAGGATTTCCTCAAGCACTCTCAGGATTCCAATTTGATTCTTAAGTATTTTACGAATACTATAAATGTCGCAGATGAAGATAGCAAAGACAGTTCAACAAATTCAAAAAACTCACCTTCCAGGAAAAGAAGCTTTTCGTCTTATATTAATCTGCCACAGGGGGGCACCTCCAAACAGATTTCTAACGATCAGTCAAATCCCGTCCAAGCAGAAATGCCGAAAAAGGCGCACATCAACAATGTGGGCAGTACTCATGAAAATATAAGTAGCATCAAGAACTGCAAAAACGCAGGTAACAACGTGGTGGACAGCACTTCTAACAGCAATGCTAATACCAACGACGTAGCCCCGAGCCATATATACACACCCAAGATAGTTAAGATTAATATGAATGAGAATGCGAAATTCAGCCCTAGTGCTAATAAAAATGCAGACTCCAATGTCAGGCCAGAAGGCTCAAATTCCACAAATAGGGACGGTGCCCTCATTACAGACGGCCAACCGGGCAACGCGGGGCTTGCCCATTTGACTGCCCTACCAAGAGTCCCAAACCACACACATTCCAATACTTTGAGGAACAAAATGAGTAACAAAGGCTGCTCTACCATGAAAAAGGAGAGGGAATCCTTTTCCATCTGCCGAGATAACAATAATGGCATTAATAGTATCAATGGTAACAGTCCTAACAGTGGTAGTAACTCCTCTGCAGGGGTTAAACTGGCCAACCTCTCAAGCTCGAACCAGATGGCCAACTTAAGCCAAAATGGACACCAAAACTTTCGGCAAAACTGCCCCGAAGACACTCCACACAACGCGCTCTGCAAAAGCCTCATCGAAGCAATAAACAGAATAAAATTCTTAAAGATATCTGGATATAAGTCCCTGTACGACCTATTAAAAGACCAGTGTAGAGTGCTCCTTGTGCAAAAAATGACCACGGAGGCAAACACAATGTACAACATAATCAAGCACGTAATTAGATACGACTACATCAACGACGCCATAAATAATCCCTTTACAATTTATCAACATTCGACAAAAGACATACTAGCCGATAAATTCGCCATTAAAATATTAAATACGAGTACATGTGGCATATACAAATTAAAGTACAAAATACACAGCCTCCTATCTGAGGGGAAACAACTCAAGAATGTCAACATCGAAATTGAAAATTATGCGAAGAGAAAGTACCAGTCGCAGGAACATCTAAGAAAATGTCATGAGCAAAGTGTGAAAAATATTCTTCAAAGTGAAAAAGCCACCCAATTTGATAGCCTCTCAACTCTGAATATCTCCAGCTCTGATTTATCAAGCAGCCAGTACCTAGAATCGTATAAAAAATTCTGTTCCCAAAAAGACACAACCACAAATAACCATCTTGATGTGTGTCGCTCCAAGAATAAACACCTCGATTCAGGTCGCTCCTCAAATGAAAACCTAGATTTGTACCTTTCAGATATTCTCAGCATCAGAAATTTAATGAATAACACATTATCCCCCAATAATGATATGCACCCGTGCAATTATGAGCAGCAACCCAAGTACAACTGCAGCATGGAAGTTGACAAAACAAGTGATGTTAAAAACATCTGTGGAAGTAACGGCCTAAGTAGCACCACCACTAATACTAAACAGAACAGCATCAGCAGTAACAACCTCACCAGCGAGCTGAGTCAAATTCCAATTGGAGACATTTCCACCACTTCTCCAAACAACGCTATTTACCCATTTATATGCAAGTACTGCTTAAACATTTTCTTCGACAAAGATATGGCGTCCCCAAATGATGGGAATAAAAGCACCTTAAACAAAACCCTTTTGAACATTTACGCTGAAAAAAATAATGAAGACAACCATGTTTGCGACACAATTACTGCGAAGAAGAAAAAACTGACGGCTCAATATGTGGACATTTCTGGTCATTCATGCGTCTCGAAAAGTGGTCCACGTGTGAAGGAAAATAACCACATTCTTCAAGTGGATAGTAACGAAAGAAGCAAAGAAGAAAACGAAGAAATTGGGAGAACGAAAAACGCCACCAGCAATAGTGGAAATGAACTCGGCAGTCGCAGCATCGAAAATAGCCGCGGCACCCATTGCAATCCTGTCAATACAGGCAATCCCGAAAATCGCAGCAATCGTAGTAACCGCAACAACAGCCGAAGTATATACCTAGACACAAGAAACAATATGAAAAGGGAAAGCATCAGGAGAAAGCGCAAACAAATCGCCAACAACAGCGAGAAGGAAGGCAAAAATAAAAATGTTCGAAATAAAAGGGTTACGAAAAAGGAGACTAAATTAAAAACAAAATATAAAATTATAAACAAAAGAAGAAGAGGAATTAATGCAAAAAAAGGAAAAAAATTTGCCAATTTTGAGGTCAAAAATAAACTTACCGATACAGCGAATGACAAAAATAGGCAACAAAATAATACCTCTATCAACACACAATTATCGAAAATTTCTGAACGCGGTTGCAAACCCACATCTCCAGTAAAGAGAGAAATGCCCCAAAGTGTAGTCTCTTGTATTTCCTCCCCCCGTAAGAACTTACGGCAGAATTACGACCTACAGAACCCTCCACTAAATATCCAAGCACCAGACAGTTGTCCAAATCATAATATGAACAATCCCAACAAAATGAAAATCAATGTTTGCAAAAGATGTAAAGAGAAAAATGCACCACGCGAAAGTCCCATAGCAAAAGAAATTTTAAAAAAAAACAAAAAACATCCAGGTTCTGTACCAAAATATCTATGGTCATCCGTTGGTATAACAAAAAATAGTGAGCACGTCCTAGGAGTAGCTATGCAAATGATTGACGGGTGTACATTAACTTACATTATTCACAAATTAAAAGGGACGGAAAATGTTAAACAAGGTCAATTTTTGCTGGACATCTGCAATAAATTAGTTAAACATTTAATGATTGTATGCGAATCTGTTGACAATCCAATCATTAATTGGGACACAAAACCAGGAAATATTATGATTGAATACGAAACGGGGATGTCAAAAATCGTTTGTAAAAATGTTACCATCATAGATGTGGGCGATGCCTTACCAGGCAGACGTTTCTATTTTCCAACAAATCCTGCGTACTATGAAAAAATTAAAATTAATAATTCTCAAAAGAACTTTAATAATTTCTTATACTATGTAATATGTACCAAGGGTTTCTGTTCTCCTGAATGTGCCCTCCTAGTTTTCCTATTGTCATCTCTAAATAAATCCGAACAGTTTAGAAAGACATGGTATGGTCCAGATTCGAACATTTTCCACATTATCAAAACGAGACAGTTAAGAATAAAGCACAGGTGGAAGAAGCTCCTAGATTTGCGTTTTATTCAGCCCATTGTCAGGAAGAAAGATTTTATGCTTAGTGGTCAGTCCTTTAGTCCAGTGAATCGAAAATGTCCATGCACTAATGAAGAGGATGACGCCCCATCCGTTTCTTACATGAAGAGAGATAGTACTTACTGTGGCAGTGTCACCAGCTATAACCGCAGGAATAGCAACAGGAATGGCAACAGGAATAACAGCAGGAATAGCTCCAGGAATAACAACAGGAATAGTGCCACAAATAACAGCAGGAATGGCGCCCGGAATAACAACAGGAATAGGGCCAGGAATAACAACAGGAATAGCACCTTTTCCAGCACCAGAGGAAACAACACGGGTAGTAAGATAACGATCCAGATGGAGAGAAACACTCCAGTTCCCCACCCGGTAAATGTCAAGGTGGACCTTCCCCGCAAGCATCCCAATATGACCGATGCAAGCGGAAATGGAACCATTCGAAACAGCAACAACGATAACTCGCTCAGAGGTAATCCGATCAGCAAATTTCCTAACAGCGTCATTTCCCAAGACGGCAACTCCTACAACAGCAGGAAGCTGTTCCAGGAAGAACGGGATAATAAAATAAATGGAAACAAAGGCCACAACAAAATAAGTAGCAACCCCATTAGAGAAAACCAGAAGAGTGTACCCCCAGGATGCAAACCGATTGGCCTCGTCGCACCAAACGCCAATTCAGGAGACGCGAATGCCGACTCGTCGGAAAAACGAGCTACCTCGCGTAGTCATCATCCAAATAGCGAACAGGAAGACATATTAAGAGGTCACTACTTACTGAAGATATGCACGCATGACATGAAGGATGATGGTGCGCTAGAACATTACTCAGATAACGAAGAAATAAAAGAGTTTCTAATTAAAAAAGATGAGAAAATAAAAGAAATGGAAATTAAATTAAGTGAATCGGAAAAGAAGAAAAGAAAAAAAAGAGAAAATGAATATTTTAAAATGCAAAATATTGACTCATGGGTTGTCAAGTTCACAACAGAAACCACAGTCTTCAGCGTCGGGCTAGTATTATGCCAATTATTCGGTGGAAACAATTTATTAAGCGTCGTGAACAAAGACGAAGTAAAGGTAGTCGATGTGTTGTGTGAATGGAATTGTAAGAACAGTACGAACATTTATTCTGGAGAAAAAAATGTCACCATTAATGATTTATTGCCGAGTAGAGGAATTTTTGCTGATGTCTTATGGAAAAGGAAAATTAAAAAAATAATAAAAAAATGTTTGCAATTTGTACCATCCAGAAGATGCTCATTTAAGGAATTGTACGAGGACGTAAAAAATTTAAAAAGAGAATTTGAAGCTTACTACAATTTAAAAGATGACTCCACATGTGATCAATAGAGTGTCTTCCAATCCGTAACAGTTGCACGGAAGAATGTATAATAGATACGCACCTTTAGGACATAGTGACCCACAGTAAACCGCGGAATGGGAACCCTTAAACCTGTAAGCAACCTTTTAAGGCAACAAAAGGTAGCCGAAAATGATGAACGAAATGGAGTGGATTCCTACGGAACTGGATAAAATTGCACCCAATGAAGAAAAAAAAAAGAAGTAACGTAATGTAACGCAAAGTAACACAAGGTGGTAATGCAATAAATTTCAGGTACAACAAATACTTGATAAAAAATTCAGACGGGAAATATAGGTAAATCTACGCAAACGAAATAAATCATTAAAAAGAAAACAATTGCAGATATAATATAACCGAGTTGACAATTACCTTTTGAAGTAAATTTCGCACCCTTCTTTGCCCTTTCACCCATTTTCTTAGCTCTTTTTCCGTTTTGAATATTCCAACTGGCTGAAGGATCACAAAAAATACGAAAAATCCGCCACGAACATTTGTGTGATCCATCATAATGAAGGTTTCTTTACTTTTTTTTTACGTTTACAGAATTAAATCTTTATATAATTTAATTTTTTCCCTCTTTGTTTTTCTTTCATTGTATGTGTAGATACATGCGTATGCAGCCCCCAGTCGCAATTCTTTTGCATTTCAATGCAGAAATGAAAAATGCATTTTGCGGTACATATTTTTTTGTATTTTTTGTAGTTAGAAGTTGTGCATAACTTCCTACATAGTTACCCTCTTTCTTTTTTTTTTTTTCTTTTTTTTTTGCCTATGTACAAACTTACATAAGGAAAATGCGGACGGACGCCGTTACACCCCTTCACACAAGCATAGTAGTAGCACTTGCTTTTGCATGTTAAAACTTTTATAAAAACGAAAAAAAAATTATAAAGAAAAAAAAACACCTTTCCGAGTTTCCCAACTTCTGGGAGCATCTCCTCTAACAGGTCTCAGCCACACGATGACAATTTTGTAAACCCTTTTTTGGTGGCATAATAGTCCGAGAATATACATACAGCAAAAAAAAAAAAATATTCCTCTTAATACACATTTTTAAAAGTCTCTTAAATTAGAAGTTATGTCAATAAGGTGAATTACTAACACGGCCTTAGAAAAACTTGCTAATGATATATACATACACAAAATAGTTTAGCAATCTTGCATCGATGCAGCGTGCACGGGATGGCTGCCAAAATGGGGCCATGCGAATAGGTATACCCTCTCATGTGTGCACATCACACTTTGACGAAATAATACGGAATGAGTAACACTATAAATCAGAGCATGCGCCCTGAGAAGATGGAGCAAATTGTGACAGTATGTGGCAATATGTAACAAAACTTGGGTGTTCAATCCAGTTAAAGGCGACCAAATGGGGGTTACATCCTAATGTGCCCCCATCTGCAACCCATTCAACCCATTTAACTTATTCTTTACCACCTTGCCTCGTCTGTTGCCCCTCGCCTCAGCACATTGCTAATCATTCTGAGCCTGCACAGAATTAATCGAATTGAAGTACTTCTCCAAAACCTCCTTCAAGGTGTTCAGATACGTGTAAAAAACGTCGGACGATAGCAACAGACTGTCCTTCTTCACTCCATGCAAAAAGTGTTCGATGCTATTTAGTGCCTGGATAAATCGATCCACTATGTACCAGCTATACTGACCCAAATCATTCTTGCTCCTCAGTACGTTATATTTGCCATGAATAAAATAATCCAAAATGTAGGAATTCTTCAAGCACACCTTCTCCTCTTTTATTACATCATCTTCGAATTTGAAAAAGGAGACGTAATCCTCTCCGATGTCTGGAATCATGTTCTTTCGTATATCTAAGTCCAGTATAGACGTGTAAAGCAGTTCATCTAGGGTTTCGAAATTGTCGCACTGGTATAGGGAAGCGAGGAAAGGCGATCTTACTTTGTAGTCTCGGAGCTGCAAAAAAGGAAAAAAAAATAAATAAACAGTTAAAATGAAGAAAAATAAAAAAATGCCAAATTCGTATCGCTTCCCTCTTTTTCGGCCCAATTGGAGACACGTATGATCGCTCCAGCGGGGGAGCAAATCCCCATGGTGCGGAACATATAATACACTTCAACCACACTGCATCAATGATCACTCTCTTTTTCTAACCTTCGACTGATAAAAGGCCAAGTACTCGGAATGACCCTTCGGAAATATCTCCTCCAAATGGAGTGATGGGTGTTGCTCGAAAATGTACAGCTGGGTGTAGGGCAGTAAGTGCGTCTTCTTCCTGTCTAACAAATTTAATTTTGCTAAAACCAGCAAGGAGTAATTCATGAGGTACCTCAACAAAACGCTTTCAATGTTCTTTATATGCTTTCGAACAGGGGCAGGCAAAATGTGCAATAAGGGGAAATACGTGGGGCTAAATAACTCCAATTTCGTTCTAACTTTACAATTGAGATTTATTAGCACCTTCGTCAAGGCTATTTTGTTTTCTTTTATTTTATTAATAAAATGGGAAAGTATAAATAACAAAATGAATTGCCCTCTTGTAGAATCGTCTACCAAAACATTACGCGAATAATTCTTCTCAAACATTACACGATCAATTATTTTTTGCAGCGGAATCATACCAACAGAGGAGCCTAAAAATGTGCCATCTCCAACAATATTATGTAACACTTTTTTTACTAACAAATAGGTTAATACTAAATTGTTGTCACATTCTTTTTTTAAAAATATGGCTAGCTCGGTCATATTTATTATATTGCACTCTTCATCTATTGCTTCCATCTCGACCAAAATGTTTATAAACATTAGAAAGTGGACTTTAATTCTGAAGCACAACTCCTTTAAGTGTTTTTCTCCTTCCGTTACTTCACTTTTCTTTCCTTTGTTCATGGCTAAAAATTCGCAGTATAAGTCGTTGTATTCGTATTTTCTATCCACGTATTTCTTCAGCGCATTGGTTTTCTCCTTCTGATGAGTGAATTCACTAGGGTGGTAATTTAACAATTCAGTTGCTTCCACTCCGGGGTTCTTCTCATTTCCCATGTGCGCCGCATCAGCGGAGGAAGAAATCTCGCTCCTCGCTACTTCCCCATTTTGCAATTTCTCCTGGTTTGGTGGTCCCCCCTTTGTCATAGTCACACGTTGTGAAAAATGAGAGCCAGTTTTATCATCCCCGTCGCCATCGCCCCAATGTTGGAAGGCATTTACATAATACAACGAATTGTAAAAAACGCTAAGGATACCATTAATTCGGGTAAAAAAATTTACGTTAATACTTCTGTGTTTCTCAAATATCTCTTCCTTTTCAGCAACAGTCATGGTTTCATCTTTCTTCTTCTTCTTAATGGGCTTATTAACCACTGCTTTGTTTCTGTTGGTAATTTCCTCCATGTCTTTATTCTTCTTCAAGCAGTTGTACAACAGCATACTTCTGCATATATTCGTAAAATTCACAGCATAGGAACCGGACAGCGTCTGCAGAGGGGACGTAATTAATCTCCTTAAATTTTTAAAGTTAATATTCCATATGATAATATTTCCATACAAATCGAAGCCTCTTCTTCCGGCTCTTCCAGACGTTTGTTTAAACATGACTGAATTTAATTCGAAAGTATGTCCAGCAAAAATGATAGATTTACAGGGTATATTAATACCTAGCGATAAATTCTTATTGCTAAAAATAATTTTAATATATCCTAGTCGAAATAGGGACTCCACAATGATGGTAAATTTATAAGGCAGTACTTCATAATGTAGTCCTATTCCCCTTTTCAGACCTTCTATTAGCACAGATTTGTACTTCCTTCCTTCGATGGCTCTTTCCGCAGATTTGATCAAATCTTCTATCTCTGTAACATAGTTAATGTAGACTTTCCTGTTGCAGAAGTAGAAATCTCCATCATATTCTTCCGAAACGTCGACTGGTGGTTCTGGAATCTCTTCTTCATTGAGCATGTCCAAATATTCCTTATCCATATTTTGTTCCAACCTCTGATTACGCGAAACGGTCTTCATTTTTAACAACATTTCTCTCTGTTTGAGCAAATTTTCGTACCTTTCTTGTCTCATTTTATTTTCCATCTTCGTGTTAAAAGTCCTTTCTTCATCTCCGTAATATTTATCGTGTTGTCTTTTCATAAGTTCGTTAATCAGATTTATAGTCATATCTTCAAGCTCCTTTCTCTCAAAGTTAAACACAATACATGGGAGGAAGTTAATCTGTTCTAACTGCTTTAGTAATTCTATCAACTTACTGCTATCTAGATATTCCTGTTCTGTGTTTACCGTTTCGGTGTACTTCACCAAATCGTGCGATTTGTTCAGTATGTACTTCTCGTCCAGTACAACACTTTTGTAGAGTTCCTGGAAAAGATGCTGCTTTGGAACAACTTCCTTCGCAGTGTTGCTGTACAGGTGCTTCGTGGTGCTACTGCTTTGAGTGTCTTTTGTTTCGTTCTTTGGTGCCTCTTCGTCCCCCACGTTACCCTTCTCCCCTTCGTCGACCACTTTATCTTTTCCACCTTCATGACCCTCCTCCTCCTTCACCCAGTCGGCGTTCTTCATATAATTCGACAGCAAAATATGTTTGAACATGTCATAGTCCAAATTGGAGATGTATTTATTTTGAATCAAGTAAACAATGGTCTCCTTCACTGTATGCATGTAATAAATGAACTGCTTCTTATTTATACACCTCGTGTACTGGAAATAAAAGGAAGGTTCTAAAAATTCGACCAGGTGGTAGAAGTTGTTTTTCCTGGCCAACTCGAACAGCAAAATTATAATTTCGTAGATTTCCCTAGGGTTACAATAAAAATCTTTATTGATCCCCTTATACAAAATGTCCCTGAAATTGAAGCAAGCCAACGGGTTCAGGTGGTGCAGATTATTGTTCGTGTACACGTACAAAATTAAGTCTGAAAACCGTTCGTAAAATTTTATTAAGTACAGGTCCTGCTCCCCTTTCCCCTTCTTCATCATCACGTTTTGAAGCCAGGAATAAAAATATTTTATATTACCAATTGTCGCGGATAGGGCCAAAAAAGGGGCGTTACACAAATGGATAATATTCTCTATCTGCGTGCCATAAAATTCCTTGTCTCCTATACAGTGGATTTCATCAAAAATTATGTACTCAATTCGGCTAATAAATTTTGATACGTTCAAGTTTGAATTTTCATCATTTACAGCATATCCGGAAAGTAAAATATTTTCAAACACACTCGGTAAAATGATGACTATCTGAGAGTCTAACGCATTTTCTTCTGCATATTTATCCGTCATATAGGAACACAGTTTATTTCCGCCATACTTCGAGTAACCCTTAGTGCTGAATCTTCCATTGACTTCATGATAGGTTTGAAGTGCCAAAGTGTCGTTAGGAGCTACATACACAACCACACTGTCGTTGTTTAGTCGTAATACCTTGTCCATTACGTAGTAACAAATAAATGTTTTGCCACTACTTGTGGGGCAGGAAACTAAAATGCTCTTTCGTCTATCCACCAGATTTAAAATGTTATACTGCCAAGTGTCCAGGGTGAAGAGCACTCGCTTGTCCTTTATATTACCGGTGGTTCTATCCAAAAAGTAGTACATATAATACAACTGAAATTCGTGCTCTTTGTTCTCATCAATTTTTAGTTCACTATAATTTTTGACAGACTCCAGTTTGTATTTATAAATATCCTGTGTATCATTTCCCCTTTCTTTATGCTTGGCGTGTTTGGAGCCACTCCCATAGGTACTACTACCATCATTTTCTGCGGCCATCTGGTCGTTGGCTTTCTTGCCCCCCTTACTCTTGCATTGATTTCCACTTTGCTGCGCTCCTTTTTTCTTATCATTCAAAGTTACACCATCTTTCAGTTTGATCTTTTCATTTCCTTTTCCTTTTCCATTTTTCGCAGAGCCAACTTTATCCTCATCTGTCTCGTCTTCTCCGCCCTCTCCAGACAATTTCAAAAGGTTCCTCCTTACTTTTACGTATTCTTCGAACAAATTATAACTGCTATGTCTGAACCCTAGCGATAGCAACACAGTTTGTAGTTGTACTATATCCTTTTCGCTCAAATTTTCCTTAAATTTGTTAAAAATTTCGTTGGTCAATTTGTAGATTAGCATTATGCTTCTGATTGCGTCAGACTTTTGCCTGCTGCTCTTCACATTCTTTAACTTCGTGTACATGATAATTTCAAACATGCTGCTGAGAACCTTTATGCTAATTTTTATTTGGAGCTCCACACTTTTGATCAAATTTGTAATGTTGTTAAAGTTGTACACATCTACTAGTCTGTTAAATCCGGAAATGATATCCAACGACCAGGTGTTCATGTCTGAGTAGCTATTATTGCTTCGCAGTTTATTCACCTTGGCTTCTAACACGTTGTACCTCTCTAAGTCTACTTCGTAAATTTTCCTCTCATTTGACATTTCTTTTTTTTTCAAAATTTCATCCTTCCTGCTTAATGTCTTTACATTCGCTTTGGCGGCCTTTTTAGCTGCCTTTTCGTTACGGCCTTTTTTGTTCTCCTCCCTTTTATTCCCCCTTTCATGCTTCATATCATTTTCTAAATCGCTATCTTCATTTGCGTCATCCAACATTTCGAATATGTCGTTTTTACTTCTCTTCGTTTTTTTCTTACACTCTTTGCTTTCCCCGTCCAGCTGATTCATTTCTCCATCGGAGGATCCATGAAACAGCCTTTTCATTCTAAACTTGATTCCATTTCTTTTTTCCTCATCTTTCAAATAGTTATACAATTTTTCGATAGTATAAACGTAGTATTTTATCCACGGGTGATTCTCCGAAATGACGATTGGATGATGTAGCGAACTGATATTTAGGTACTTGGCGATCATTGCCTTTCTCTTTTCGTCCCTCTGTTGCCGCCTTAATCTGTATTTATCGTCCTTTTCCTTCAGGTTTAATGGGACCCGATTATCTCTAGATATTTTTAAGTAACTCTTTAGAATATCCATTAGGCTCTCCCTATCACTGATGTGCAAGAATCCGGACAACTCGAAAAATTCACTATCATATTCTACGCATTTGTTTACTAAGCTCAACTTGATGTACATCGTTTTTGTATCCTCCCCCAGCTTGTCATTCTTTACTAAATCTTCTACGCTGAAAAAGGTTTCTATAAAATCATTTCTAATTTTTATTAAACTGACATTTGTGGGAGTATTCTCGTTACTTGCGTTTTTTTTATTCCCTTCTGCGATTTTATTTTTCCCACTATCTACACTGCTTACAAGTTCTCCTTCCTTTTTCTGCCCCGCGTTTCTTCCACTGTTATTTGGCTCTTCCGATTGGTTCCCCAAATCATGCGTTTCCCGCTTTTGCAAAAAGTTTATATCATCCTTCAGAAATGCAAAAGTGAGGGGAAAAAAAGAAATTCCTTCATCGCCTACTACATTTTGAAAAGCCTTTTCAAAGACGTTCTTCCCTTCGAATGAAAAATCTTCATGATCGATGACGTACACATTTTTTTTCAACTTAAAACCCACAAAATGGATCAAATTGTGGACTATGGAGGCATTAAAAAAATTTAACAAATCCACGTTCCGCGCGCTTTTCAAAGTATCACAATGGGCCTCCTTTTGAAGCGTCTTCAAAACGAAGTTGTATATATCTAGATACAAGCATACGTACGGTTCTGCAGCGGTTTTTATCGCTTTTGCGATGTCCTCACTATCGCACCTACACTGATCATACACACATAAATTTTTCATGTTCAACTTTTCTATTAAATAATTGTGCATAAAAAGGAGCTTCAGAGTGAACACAAAATGGTCCCATTTAGTCTTGTCATTTATCCCCTTTATCGCTTTGCTCCTGTCGTAAAAAAGGCCTAGAACGACGTTTTTCAAATTTTTCCCATGTTCTTCACTAACCCGCTTTGAAAATGACTCCAAAATTTGCTGTTCCTCTTCGCTGTAGTTTTCCTCTTCCTTATGCAGGAGATCGTAATCTTTTATATCCTGCGATGTTATAAGAAAATTCGTCATCCTGTCTGACTTCGGGCCGTCATACTTTTCCCTCTTAGCTGCTTCCCTTCCATAAAACTTTCTGTCAAAAAGAACGGACGCCTCCTCATTCAGCATTGCCAGGATCTTAAAATTGATGCCCATGTAATTTATAGAAAACGCATTTACGGTGTTCTTCTCAGACTCGAAATTAAAAAAAAACACACACTTAATATCCCTAGATATGTTATTGATCAGGAGAAAGTAAAAACAAATGGACAGTTCCCTTATCTCTTCATTATACTGGTCGTAAATTCTTTTCTTCACAATGTATTCCTTGTAGTTTGTATCCTTCCCGGTGCTTGCTCCTCCGTCATGGTCTTGGACACCTCCCCTCTCACTGAACGTATTCGCCGTGGCCTCATCCCCAATCGGACTCACGTAAAACTTATTAAACGCATACAAAAAGGACGAACTATCCTCAACAAACATAAACAGGGGCTCATACTTTATCAAATAAAAATTGTAGTTCTTGTCATTGTACCAGTTGTCAAAAATAAAAAATGGAATCAAATTTTTCTTACAATGAATGATAAAAGCATTCCTTAGTAAATTATAATTCCTAAAAATTTTCGTCTCCTTCTCGAAAAATATATTAAATATGTTGAAAAATAAAATGTGAAAATTTGAATTACACACAGATAAATCGCTCAGTATCTTTTCTACGTAATAAATTGCGCTGCTAATATTTAGAGAATTATTAAAGGAGAGAATATTTTCATCTTCTTGATTTTCGAAGGAATAAAATTTCGATAACAACATACAGATGTGGATGATCAGTCCCTCTCCATTTATAATATACAAGCAGTTATAATCTGCCACGATTCGAAAAATGTCAAATATTTTGCTATGCAATTTAGAATAAAATAATTCTATCTTCGTATCTACACTTATCGATTTATTATTCACTATATTTTCTACATCGTTTAGATCATTTTCTGTACAGTCGTTAAAAAATTCGTACCTCTTCCTCCTATCATCTTCCGCTATTCTTAGGTCCTTCATATGCTTTAGTTTGTTAATTCGATATTCATCATTGGCTAAATTCATTCTATACACTGTTGGGGTTGTTGTGCATGTAGAAATGTATTCGTCTCTTTGACTTTGTGGGTTTCTACGTGAATATGTGCATATCTCCCAGGTGACAATGCACTCACGGACAAATATGCCGGAGAACTAACTCAATTAACGCGGGCGAAACAAGCCTTATAAATTGTGCGCTACCAAGTGGGCTCCTTAACGGTTTTAATGGCAAACTAAAATGGGGCGCTTGGCTATGTGTGCGCATATGAGGTAAACACACACACATGAGAGGAGCCGGGCAAATATACAAACGGCTGCTTATACAAACGGCTGCTCACATAAACGTGTGCTTACACAAACGTGCGTTCATACAAACGCACACGCGACATGCGACGACCCGAGCAGGGATATCTCAGAACCTATGGACTCATTCGATCTCACTTCTTTCTCTCGAATCCGTTTGGCACCAGGTGCTTCCCATTTCGCATATTTCGCAAAGTGCCTGGTGTTCTTATCAACTTCTTTGTTCACCAAGCAAATCCAAGCGCGCGAAGTGGGGCGTACTGTGCACGCAAAAAACACGATAAACTTCAAATGAACGTTTACGTAGCGCTACACAGACGTCAATAATGCAGATGCAAAATTATGTACAAATATAAACAGTATTTATGATGAAATGCATTTTTGCTAGTTCCCTCTACTTATTTTTGCAATTCTTTTTTCACATTCCCTTTTGTTCTCTATGTTGTTTTTTCTCGTGCTTTTTCCTTTTCTGTGGTTACAAAAATCTCATGTAAGGGTTTATTTCATTCGATGAAGTAGCACGTATTTTTAAGGCAACATCGTTTTGTTTTGGTTTTTTTTTGCATTTTCCCGCTTTTTTTTGTATTTTTGTAATATACTTATGATCAGCATAATTATACAAAAATATTATCACT
>NW_008481839.1:78753-118037 GCF_000524495.1 Plasmodium inui San Antonio 1
AAAAAAAAAAAGAACTACATGTGACCCACGTTGCGAATTATTGTCACTTGCTTCACTTCCTGTATATCTAATTCTTCACGTAATGTTATTATGTAATAATTCAATTGTATGGTGATATAGGTCAGCTTCTCACCCCTTTGTTTTTCCGAATAAGCCGTAAACGACATTCCACAATTTAAAACATAATTGTCAAAGCGTATCGAATAAAATCTAGCTATCACAAAAAAAAAAAAAAAATAGCTCGCTTAACCGTGTGTCGTAAAAGGTGTTCGTCAAGCAGTACACCACAAGGGAAAAAAAAAAATTCTCAAGTGTATCATTTCAAAGTGTACGATTCCAAAGTGTCACCTTTGCATAACCTTCGGATGAAAAAATCGAAATATGCAAAAACTGGCTTTTAAAGAGGACTATATTCCATGAATAAATGGTGTCAACATTTTCTGTGTATATTGTGTTGCAGCCCTGCCGCAACTTCCAGTAGATAACCCCTTAGCTTGCTCCATTGCCCTATTAGCAAAAAGGAGATATTCTGAAAATGGGCCCAACATAAGCACATATATAGGAACCCAATAGATATATATACATTTTCAAAATATGTCCAATTTCATCATATGTCAGTCATCGTCTGCCCATTTTTTCCACCCACATTCTTCCATTTCAAAAAAGGAAAGAGGTAAAAGCATTCCTTAAAATACGGTTTTGAAAAGAACCGGTTTGTACAACGAGTATCTTACACGAATAATTCCATAAGAGGGGGAAATAAACGTGCGATACGATCAAATGCTGCCGTGTGAAAAGAAAAAAAATACGTTACATAAAACCGCAGCAGAGCAAAATAAAGAAAATGAAATAAAAAAAAAGCATTATAAACCGGCCAAAAAAGTGTTACTCCCCTCCTGCAATTCTTTCGTCAACTGAAGAAAACGCAGGTTTACCAAATTATGCTCAGTTCATTCGCATTTCTTCTCCCACTTGTAAAACAATTCTCATGAAAAACCACGTACTATTTGTGGAAAACCCATGAAAGTGTGCCCTCAATGGACACTTTCAAAAAAAGCCACCAAAATAAACAAAATGGAAACACTTTTTAAGTGTCAAAATCATGGGTGAAAAAAAAAGTGAAATTTTAATATAACACACCGTACATATCACATGCATAGAGCATTCTCTATCTACAATACGACACCTCAGTTGCAGTATTGAACTAAGGTTTTATCCATACGACCACATTATTGCCAATCTTAACAATTGACGGAGGTACCAATCAGAGGAGTTCCTAAAATTATTACATCCCCTCTCCATTTGTATCTTATGCACATATAGGACCTCAGTCCCAAAAATTGGGGCAAATGGTGAACGGCCGACAAACTGGTGTGGCACTATAAGCCCCCCTCTAAATAGGGGATTTCACACAGTACACAGAGAGTTCATATGCACACGTAATATACCTATGCACACCTGCACGTGTGTCCCTTTTGGTGCACACTTGTACTGCTAATGTAACACAATGAGAAAACTCGTACGGGCGTAAAAACACCATACAACGGCTTCCAGACAAAGGGAACATCCAAACGTTTGGACATAAATACAACCGTCTTTATTAATCGCACATGCCAATAAATTCCCTCTCCTCCCTCAACAAATATGACATAGTAGAGATTGTTTACAGCTGCATTGAACCTTTCGGCGACGTATTGGTATCACTTACGTGCTGCATGATGCTTCTTCATAAAGACAACATTATCCTCCAGTCATTTATAACCATGGGGGCTGCACACACCATATGCATTTCCCCTTCTTTGCAAAATATGCTCCAAGGGGGGCACCAACTGATAACAGAAATGAAACGAACAAAGAGGGTAAAGAAAACTCCCACATGTATTACGCATCGTGGGGTACGTTAATGTATGTATATGCACATAGCTACAAATTGAGTGATCACTGCTGAAGACAGCACCCGAATTCAATATGCCTGTTTTCCCCCTTTCTACCATATTAAAAATGATGTCATACATGTGTTTATTAATTCTCTATATAAACACACCCTCAGCGTTGTAGCTGGTGGTTAAAATGCGTAAAAACGGAGAATGCCTTAAATTTCGTGACCTCGAAAAAATCTATAACATACGAACCTTCATGCAAATAACATTTCGAAATTATTTTCCCGCTCTCTCTGATATTCATTCGAACATTGGGCAACTGTACTCAAGCGTTTTGCCTCGGGCAAGCTTGTCCCTTTTGCACGAGAGACTAATAAGAAAAAGAAAGTGCCGCTCCTTTCTGCTTCATACACAATTGTGCACATATTTACAACACATGTATACATGAATTTACCTCTCAAGCTATTTTCATTGCGCCAATAATGTGCTCTCTGTGAAGGCTAGCGTTCTATTGTTTTAACTAAGGTGAAGGGAAGCGCATGCAATTCCATACATCACCTTACCATTTCGCGCGGAAAAGAAAATGTAATTTTTTTGAAGGCGAACTTATCACATTTGCAAAAGACCTCTTCGAGTACATATGTATAATCACATAAGTATATTTTTTTTCTTTTTCCCATTTCATTGTTTATTTTCTTAATTTCCCAGGAATTATATAGGTACATGTATGCATACCCCCGTGATATTTATCCAAATGAACGCTATATAATTGGAATTAAAAAAAAAAAAAAAAATTGCGAACTCATTATGCCGAGGCAGATCCAAATATTAACTCCTAAGCAGCAGTTTTTTTTTTATTATTTTTTTGAGTGTTGTAGCTCAAATTGTGTGATCACATACCCAGGGTTAGCCGCCGTCCTCCGCGTATGTACATTTGTAATTTGCATAGCGTGCCGTACATATTGTTATATCGATAATATTATCCTCTTGAATGTACAATCCTTCGCCAGGGTTAATTTTTTAAGTGCCCACTGAAGGTATGCGAGGAAGGGCACCTTCAAACGGGTGACATTTGGGTTAAAAACGGGAGGACTTAACAGGGGAAACAGAAGAAGGGGGCTTGCAGGCCGAATGTTCAACTTCAAGCTTAAACTCAAACTGCAAGACCCAAGTTTGCATTCCCGCCGGCCAAAAGTTCCCTCGTTACACTGTACCATAGCGCATTTGTCCCCCCGAGCCAATGTTACAAAGAATCGCTGCCAATAGTCCATAAAGCCAATGATAACAAGCCAAAAAAGGGAAAAGCGCCCCATTGAAGGGAACGGCTTCCCCCCAAACGTTGCGTGTCCCCCTTTATACCAACCGCACCGACATCGCAAAAATGTTCTTTAACAACAACAATGGTAGCAATAACAATAATCAGGATAAGAACAACCTATTCGGAAAGAGCAACGCGCAGAATAACAATGGACAGAATGCAAACACGACGAACATGTGGAGCATGCCTAACAACAATTTGGGCAACTCCGACTTTTTTGGTAACAACTTAGCAGGTCAGAATACGTTAAATCAGAGCAGCACCAATAACAGTATGAATAGGATGGGTAACCTGGGAAACGTGAACAACGTGGCTAGCGGTGGGATCTTCAACAGCAGTATGAATAGCCAGACAAATCTACTAAAAAATAACGCCTTCTTTGTCAGTAACGCCATGAACAATCAGGACGGCACGAACAAAAACAGTAACCTTTTTGGGAACACTCTTAACTCACAAGATAACTTGAACAAGGGGAATTCCATTTTTTCAAACAATGCCAACGATTTAAATAAAAATAATAGCCTGTTCGGGAGCACTACTTCGAGCCCTAGTGCAAACACATCCACGAATGCTTTTAATCAAAATTTGTTTAGTGCGGCGAAGAAAGATGTCTATCCTGGTTTCATGAGGAGCCTGGTAGGAAATACCCCCAATAGTGGCTCTAGTATGTTCAAACAAAGTACCCTAGGCAGCTCCATTGCATTAGGAAGTCAACTAAATGATGATCGCAGCACAGAAGGTGGAGGTTTATTCTCAAAGGAACAGTTAGAGGCAGCCAAACAAATCTTTGCCAACTCGTCGAATGCAAATTCGTTAGGCGGTTTCAGTAACAACAAACCAAATAATAACAATAACAAATTAACATTTAGTGGAGGATTTTCATCCAGTTCAAGTGCTTTTGCAAAAAATAATATAAACCCATTTCAGAGTATGGCCCTACAAGCCACTTCACAGGGTGATAAATCCCCCACTTCATCTATGCTGAATAATAACAACACAACAAAGTCCTTCTTTGCTAGTGCTAACATGAACAATAACAATGAAGGGAAGATAAACCCTTTTGGCATGTCCTCCATGAGCACCCTCGGATCAGCAAATAAAATGAACACATTCGAGGACTTTAACAAAAGTATGAAACCATTTAATCAAAATGAAGGCAGTTTATTTGGTACGAAAAATAGCGCAAACAACAGTACCTCTCCTCCACTCCTTGACAATTTTAATATCTCTTTTAGTTCATTTTCCAAGACAAGTACAAGTGACATTTTCAAATCGACTAACAACACAAGTACTACTCCCTTTTTGTCGTCGTTCAGCAAAACAACCAACAATGAAAATCCTTTCACCACCAATTCGTTTAAATCGTCCGGTGAAGTCAAGTCAAGTGAAAATTCATTCCTCTTTAACAACACCAGCAGTAGCAGTAATATGTCGCAAAACAATGCCTTCTCAAATACCTTTTCCCTCTTTCCGAATAACCAGAGTGCCAAAGGCACCACAACGGGGAATGAAAATAAGGAAAGTTCCCATAATAACGTTTTAGCAAGTAAACCCGTTGATGGGGCAGCCAATATGAATAACGCTCCTGAGGAACAGACCAAAGGGGAAAAACCGAATGACCAGCCTGGAACTACTACCCAGAAGGAAGTTCTCCAAATGGGCCAAGAATGTCAGTCGAACCAAAGTGGTGCTGATAAACCAGTCAAGACGGAAGAAGAAAAAGTGCAAAAAGAAACGCAAAAAGAGAAAATACATTCTGAAGCGAAAAAACTGGATGAAGCAAAAATAACAACAGAATCGTTAGAACAGAGCAAACCCCTCGCCATGGAAAAAGACAGTGCACAAGATGAAAAGAAAAATACACAGAACGAACAAACAGATTCCGCAAACAAGGATGAAAAAACTGAGAAAACGAAGGATAATACCTCCGATCTCCTCAAAAGTAACACCCCCTTCGATTCTTCCTTCTTTAAAAGTGACACAAAGGAAAATGCACCACGGGGTACCGGTTTGGAAAAGAGTGATCAGAATAAAATCGCTACGTCGAACTTCGTGTTCAGCTCTGCCGAGAAAAGCGAAACTAACGAAGAGGGATCCCCCGACCAAAAGGGTCAAATGGGCAAACAGGACGAAAATCCTGAAAATGGTGAAACTAACGAAAAGGCAAAAAAGGATGAAAAGGAAGAAGCCCAAAATGAACAGCACACAGTGTCCAGTTCAAAGGAAACCCCACCCAGTGAACAGGAACCGGGTGAAATAAATTTCAACTTAAAGGATAAACCTATCGAGAATGACCAAAAAAATGAACAGAAAGAGAACAAGGAACAGCCGGCCGATGAACAGCAAAAGGGGAAGGAACCCTCCAGTTCCCATAA
Organism: Plasmodium inui San Antonio 1; assembly: GCF_000524495.1. Lineage (NCBI taxonomy): Eukaryota > Apicomplexa > Aconoidasida > Haemosporida > Plasmodiidae > Plasmodium > Plasmodium inui. The sequence goes on from NW_008481839.1 coordinate 84,327, forward strand.
ACCGTCCATTTTCAATTTTAACATTTCGCCCAGCCACGGATCGAGCGAATCGAAGGAACCCAAGGAGAAAACAGATGAGGAAAGTAAATCCGAGGTTAAAAAAGCTCCAGATAGTGATGCCGCCGCCATGGGCGCAACTGAGAAAACGAGCGAATCGAAAGCGGATGACAAGAAAAAATTCTGGTCCTTTTCTTTTACCAAGAAGAAGGAAACGAAGGATCAGACGGAGTCGAGTGACCTCGGGGAAAAGAGCAAATTGGGCGATTTCACAAAATTGGGCAACTTAACGAAATTGGGTGAGTTCCCCAAACCAAGTGACCCCGCAAATCTGAAGGACATGTTCGAGACCGCAAACAAGCTGTCCACTTTTGGCCTTGGACAAAACTCCCTTTTTGGCGATATGAACAAGAAAAATGAAGTCAAAAATGAAGACCCTCAAAAGGGGAGCAGTATCTCCTTTCCAAATTCTTCGTCCCTTTTTGGAAAGGCCTTCCAACCAGAGGGAGGCAAAGGTGGCTTCTTCTCCGGAGGGGCGGAAAAGAATGATAACTTTAGCAGTGGCATTAACAATAGTAGTGGCAACCCCTTCTTCTCCATAAAGGGAAACTCGTCCATGTTTGCACCCTCCTTCGGAAAGTCAAAAAACGAAACGAAAAACAAGTCCCAAATTTTTGCGCAAAAAGAAGATGAAGACGTGGACAAGGTAGGCAATATGATAAATTTCATTTCGCTAGAAAATCGAAAAAAAAATGTGTACTTAAGTAACAATTTACAGAATGAGGAGAAAAATACAGAAAAGCAAGAAATTGAACAGACTGAAAATATAAATCAGGTGAGTGAAAACAAAACGGCAGATAACCAGCAGCAATATGCGTTTAATTTTCAACTAAAGGAAACCAAGGGGACCCTTCGAAATAATGAAAATACCAAAGAAATGAATTTTGAAGATTTCCCATTTTTATCTGAACAAAATGCCAAAATGCAAAAGCTACAAATGGAGCAAAAAAAACAGCTAGAAAAAGACAGAAAGAACGTCGAAAAAAATATAAGACAAAGTGAGTCGTACTTTAAGAAGGACTTGGACAAAGAAATGATAATTGACGTCATCAGTAACCTCTCCTCCTTTGTTAAAAATAAAATCAATTTTATGAATTATTGTTCAAATGAAATATTGGACATATATAACAAAGTGGCTCATTACGATAAAATGTATTCACTCATATTGGAAGACCAAATAAAAATTGAGAAAAAACAAGAATCGCTTGAAAAAAGACTAAGACTTATAGAGAGTGAACAGTGCGATATGCTGACCCTCCTTAACGAATTAGATAATGAGAATTCTCTAGGGTTTTTAAAAATCTTGAATGAAAAAAATGTAAACAAAGACGAGATTATCAATAATAAAAACCTCCATCTGAACATCGAGAATTTTGAGAAGCTGGTGGAAAAAATGTGTGGCTTGGAGGAATTAATGAATTCTCTCCACACCATGGGAAAGGACGATTTTGTGAATGACATTATTAACAAATGCTACGTTAACGATTTGAATTGTGAAGCCATTGAGAAGCAGCTGAACGGTGCGTCCGGCGAGTTGAGAAATATGAAATGATCCGGGGATATGAGGCCAGAAGTTGCACGAGAGGGCCATTTGCAGGTGGAAAGTCGAAGAAGGGTGTCACATTTTGCAGGTGAGAAACGCTTTTTTTTTTTTTTTTTTATATATTTACGCATGTGCTTGCCCAATCTCCACACCTATTTATTATAACCTCGATGCATTATTGCCATATTTTAATAAAGTACAACAAACCCCAGTGTTTAATTCCACTATTTTGTTTCGTCTTCTTACATCGCTTTATCGCATCTCTCATTTGAGAGGAAAAAAAAAAAAGCCTTCAAAAGGGGCCACACCCCAATAGGCATTAATATAAACTCTTCCAATTATTATAACCCCCAATTGAAGGGGCACAATGTGCCAATGATGTCAAAACATGTCCCCATATTTTACACTACTGGGTAAGGTAGCACCACATTTTGAGTCCTTCCTCCGTTTGGATATTTCCCTTTTGGTGTTCGTTCATAAAAAGTATATATGTATATGCCATAGAATACACGTACACCGGTCGGACCACATATCTTGCTTTGATTCATTCGCCTTATGTGTGTTGGCATAAACGTTGGTTATTTTGCAAAATTGTGTTCAATTCCATCAAATAAGAAAATCACTGTGTGGTCCCAAATTTGCAGTCCCTGGGAGTAGCATTTTTCCTGTGATATCTTTTCTACACACAAATGTAGCAGAAAGTGGGAGGAATTTTCCCTCGGAATAGAAAAGCTCAAGTGCGCATCGGGCTCAACTTGAAAAACAGTATGCAGAGGCAAAGAATTTGCAAATCAAAGTGAGAAGGAAACGTTGAAACAAATGGCATCACTGCAGGGTTTGCTTTTTCCTCGTTTCAGCTTTGCGCTTTTTTTTTATTTATTTTTTTATTTTTTTTTCCCCTCTTTTGTGCATTCGTGAACTTAACGAAGCTGCAGACTAAGTGAAAGACAACGAAACAGAAAAATTGCAACATTAATAACAGATAAAAAAATTGTTAAATATGCCAGAAATGCAAGTTATGAGAAATATACTAAAGCTTTTTTTTTTTTTTTTTTTTTCGTTTTACTTCACAAAATGGATAAAAACCTTTTTATAAATTTGCACAGTTTCTTTTTTTTTTTCTTTGCGCCTATTTTGTAAAATAGTAAGCATGGGCCATCATTTTTTATGTATTTTTTTCCCTCGACTTTTTATCCGTTCACAAAACATTTGGTCCTTCGGAAATATATATTTTTTTTTCCATCGTATTAACCAGTTTTAAAATGCACATGTTAAGGATTCAACTTAGCTGCAAAGTGAGCATACCAACTTCTCCATTTTTGTGTGTATTTCCCCCGCGTTTTCCACTTGCATCCCCTCTTTACAACTCTCCGTGTGCATACCTAATTGACAAATAGCACATTTCAAATAAAATTTCCAAAACACGAGTCAACAAAATGAATGATGTTGAAAAAAAAGTGAATCACATAAAAGAATTTGTCCAGACATTTTATTTCGCGAAAAATGTGGAAATAGTGATCGATGAATCTTCGCTAAAAAATGTAAATAAAGCACCCAAGGAAAATAACGCAAGCGTAATTAACATATACTCCTGCTATTCGGTGTGGCTATGTATGAATGAGATTTACCCCTCATGGTTTGACATATCGATTCACCCGGCTCAATTTGATTCGGAGTTGGTAAGAATTAACGCGCGCGAGTGTGCCGATGGCCGAATGAGTAGCACCAAGCAGAATAAGACAAAACTCGGAAAACGCATCCCCCGCGGCAACTGTAGCAACTGCATTCTTGTCCTATGCGCGCAATGGAAGGGATGATGACCCACAAAAATAAGAGACAAGAAAGAATTGTCTTCACGCCAGAGAAGAGACTTCATCGCAGTTGCAAAAATGAAGGACCATACTGAAACGTCGTCCCGGTGTTTTCACCCCCGTTTAGTTCTGCTTAACTTCGCCTAATTCTGCTTCTCTGCGCTAACCCACTATTAACCCCCTTTTCGTGAAGGATGCCTACGAGTGCTTACTAAAATATTTGAATGAATACCACGAAAACAAGTTCGAAAGGATAATAAAAAGGGTTATCGAAAATTTATTGGGCTTGACAGTGAACGAGGTAAAACTGCCTGGACTCAGGGATGGGCATGTTTCTTTGCCCTCCAGCATATATATGTAGTGCTTACATATGTGTTGCTATCCCCCCGCCACACACTCAACCAGGTGGCTCCTACGCCATGATGTGCATGTCATGGGGGGATCAAACACAGCGATATGTATCCCGTTGTGTGTACCCCCTTGTATGTACCCCCTAGTGTGTGCTCCAAACCATCGCGCTTAAACTCATTGATCGAACCTCTTTTCTTCTTCGAAGTTCATCGATATATACAGCTTAGTAATTCTGGCTGCCCTCGTCTCGGATGACAAGCAAAAACACATAAATAACATTTTGTCCCTTAGTCATGAAACACAAAAATATATACATAGCATTGTGGAGGTTTTGGACAAGGAGGTATTTTTTCTTCTCCCTTTTTGCCAACACCACCCCGCATTTTCTCACCGCATCTACCTCTGCATTTGCTAAGTGAGTGCTAATTGCACATATATAGATGCATACATATGCGTTCATTCCTCTGGAACTCTCACTTTACAGGAAAATGCGGGCAAAGAGAACAAGCTAACATCGCAGGACAGTGCTGCTAAAGGTAAATCGGAAAAGGGACTACACAATCATTTTTTAAAAAATGAACAGTTTCCTAGTTAATACAGCCAGAAGCACCCGTTTTTGAGAGAGTATCATCTCTGAATGAGATAACCTGTACTACAAAATAACTAATCATAGGGGGAATTGTGGACGTTACATATACACGTCCCTAAGTATGCTAAATCCAGGTGTCTACATTTTAAGTGACATACTGTGCATAATTTCTGTGCCCCCCTTTTTATGTAATGCTCGGGAAAAAAATCCTTCTGTTGACCACCCCACAGAAGCTGCAGTAATAGAATAACTAAAATTTACGAAATTTTGAACATTTCATCCACGTGGCGTATATGACAGAATTCATCAACTGCTCATATTCGTGCACAGCTGGTACAGAGGAACATCCCGCTTATGCTGTACCCCTCTCCTGCAGAACCTGACTGAATCGATGAAAAACGAAATCAAGCAGCTGAAGGAAAAAGTGAAATATCTAGAAATGGAAAATGAAAATTTAACCAATTCACTGACGGAGAAAAATAAAACAATCCAGGATAACACTGAAAAGATGGAGAATTTGAAAAAACAAATTAATGCAGCTTGCGAAAAGTCCAAAAATCAATATATGACACAGATAGAAGAACAAGAAAGGAAAATCCATGAATTGCAAAGTAGCTTAGAAAAACAAACCAAGGAGAGAAGCCTCTTAGAAAATGATTTAAAAGGAAAAATCAAAGAGTTGGAGGATGAACAAAATATCCTGAAGCAAGAAAATTCCAATATCGAAAATTTGCAGAATAAAATAAATAAATATAAAGAAAAATTGGACAGCCTAATGGTTGTTCAAAATATCAACAAAGAATTGGAGGACAAGCTTAGAGTAATTTTATGAACGAAAGAAAAATGTGCCCCTATAACATAAAGATGTATATCTGGGCCATGAGCGTAATTATTTTGCCCGGATTAAGCCACTATTTGGTTTATTAAAGACATGCTCAGTGCGTTAATCGCACAATTCGTCTTCTGTGTGCCCTCCACAGGATAACACTCAAAAAATGGTGGACATGGAAAATGAGGTGGAGAAGTTGAAGGTCGAGTCAAGCAGTCTCATCATATATAAGGACAAATGCGCAGGTTTGTTGGACCATTCATTAGCTCGTTTCTTCAACCCCATTTTATTTCTCCATTTTGCTGCACACTCCGTCCGAACAAATCTCCGCAACGGAAATACCTGCTTCGCTTTCTTCTCCACACCACTCACTTCAGATTTGGATACCAACTTAGTGAACGCAAAGACGGAGAATGAGAAACTGAAACAAGACCTCGACGAGAAAAACAAAACCCTAGAAAAGCTGAAAAACGACTTGTAATTTAACAAAAAAGGAAAAAAAAAAAGAAAAAAAGAAAAAAAAAGAAAAAAGAAAAGAAAAACGTGTATTTCTTCACGCAAATTATTTACGCATTCACCCCTTTCAGAGAAGCGAAAAACCAGTCCTATGAACAGCTGAAGAAGGAGCAAAATTTTGAAAAAATCAACATGTAAAACATTATAATAAGCCCCTCTCTATATGCAATTACACATGCATATCTAAACACGGGCACGTTTGCATTGACGAGAAAACGGATAGTCCTATTCAACGCATAAACTTTTGCGAACTGTTAAATGACCTAGCGCTTTACTTGTTCATCCCAATTTTAGAGGACTAAGCAACGTGGACCAAACGGAGGAATTAATCAGACTTAAAAAGGAAAACGAGAACTTAAAGGAGAAAGTGTCGACAGACACGAGTCACGACATGAACAAAGTGAAGGAGGTACAGCTTTAATTGTCCGTCCACATGCTTCAGTCATCATGTGTAACGCAGCGTACCTATAAAAACACGTGAGCACAATACACCTTCCGTACTTTTTCGATTCTCTTAGCTTGAAAACGAAATTGACGATTTGAAGAGAATAAATAAAAAGCTAGAAAATAAAATGTCGGAAATTATGGACAAGCAGGACGCAAAAGACGACCCAACTCTGCAGGAAAAATATGAGGTGAGAAATGGAAAGTGCAACTCCTCATTCGGCGCAAAAAGGATTGCTTATTTTTTTTTTATTTTATTTTTTTTTTTTTTAGAAAACGTTAAAAGAAATGGAAGGAAAGCAGAAGGAAGTAGAAGCAAAACAGCAGGAAATTAAAGAACTGACTGAGGTTATCAATTTACCCACCTTTCTCTCTTTGCCAATCTGTGTACAGTCCCTTGCCACCAATGCATGTGCACAAATTTATGATTTTTCCCAATGTTTAATCTACAAAAGTGAAATCGAATTTTTTTTTTCCATTTTAAGACGAATCAAAGGATGAAGATTGAGTTGTCTCATATGCAGGGGAATTCAGACTTAGCAAGAAATGTAATTCTCTATTTGTACTTTTTCTTTTATAAGGCCTATTAACGGGCAATAATTATAAGAAAAAAAAAATGACAACATCTCATTGTTTCCCTTAACATAGGAAAAAATCATAAAGCTAGAAGCCGAGTTGCTAATGGAGAAGAAAAACTGTGGACTTATCGAAGAGACCACAAAGAATAAACTAAGCAAGGAATTTAATGCGGTACATACAGAAAATAAAAAACAAAGAAGAATGAACTGCTCCTTGGATGTAAATAATTACAACAAGTTATTTTAAATTGTTGAGTCAGACATCCTAATATGCTTTCATACGATGCCACACTTATCCTTCTACGCAATTTTGCCCCACATTAGGCTTTACAAATCTTTAAGGAACAATTACAAATTAGGGAAAAGGAAACCGAATACTACAAGGACGCACTGTACTGAATAAGGGAACCACCTTACGAGCATTTATATGGGCGTGTACAACACACATATATATATGTATAGTATGCCCCTTATTGGGGAGTTGCAAACCTCAAATTACTTTTTTTTCCCTTCAGGAAAACGCAAATTGATATTTCTAAGGATGAACAGAAACTATTAAGCGAAGTTATCCACGGCTTAGGTCTCAAGTACAAACAGTTGCAAACTTACAATTTGTCCTTACGGAACGAAATAACGGGAATAAAATTAAGGTGCCAATTATATTTGCGCTTCTGTTGTTGAAGCCTACCCATAAAGATTGTGTATGTTAGCGTCTCACAATGTATGGATTTGATTTTTTTTTTTTTATTTTTATTTTGCCACATATACTCATTTTTCCCTTAACACAGAGCCCAAACGTGCGCAGAAATGGAGAAGAAATAAGAAAGACTCCTTTTTCAATAATTTTGTCCATTTTCCCTCCCCATTTTTATTTTTCAAAAAGCATTTCAAATTATGACTGAGCTGAACGGAAAGGACCAATTCGTTGATAAAACTAACGCTTCTCAACTGCAGACATTAGTGCGGAGTCCCCTATTCTATGGCTTCATCTTCACTCTGTGGAGTTGGGACATGTATATTTAACAACACAAAAGATACGCTATGCCCACTTTCATTGCTGACGTAAAAAGAATGAACCTTCCATTAGTTCCGTACTTTCTGCATATTTACCTATTAAAACTTCTTTTACCCCTTCGCAGCGTTGTATTTTTTTATAGTAGCAATTTTTTTTCATTAATTTTTTTAAGTGGTACACAACGATTACATTTTGCTGTCGTTTTCGCTACCCCCTTTTAAGACACTTTAATTTTTTTTTTTTCATATTGTAAAAAAAAAAAAAAAAAAAAAAAATCTCTATATATGTATAGAACAAGAGCCCGCGTCGCTTCATTCTTAGTGAAGAGGTAAAAGTGTGACAGTTTTGTGTTTATGTTAATTTTTAATGCTATGTTGTGTTAATATCATAGACGTCCTTTTTTTTTCTTTTCCTTTTTTTGGAGGTTAGGAAGGTGAATAAAAAGGGAAAAAAAAGAGGAAACGCCACTGCTCATGTTGAACGGACTTACCTTGTGGTGACGCATTTTGCGAACACCTAGTACAAAATACACATGCAAGTATATATGCATATACATTTTAATAGGCTCATGACAATAACTCTCACGTTCAGTTGTGCGCAGAGGGTGTTTTAACAGTTGCGCCACTTAATTTTTTACCCTTCCTCTTCTTTTTCATGTCCCAATTTTCTAATCCTTTGAAGAAAACAACTTAAGGGTTGCAGAAGGGACGACAATGCAGTTGTGCACGCCCCGTGCGAGTTTTAAGCAAAATGTAGAAATAATTAAAAAAGGGAGGATTTTGCGTGCACACCTGTTCACAATCCCGTTCACAATATTTCCCCGCATTAATTGAGGGTAAAAATAAAATTCAATAGCGAGCGTACACATATATATGTGTATATACACACTTCTGCATTTTACAGCATTTTCAGACACGTGTGCAAAGTGGGCTATCAACCCCAATGGCACGATAACTTTCTTTCCTTTTTTTTTTTTTAACTTCATTTTGGCGAAATAAACGTAAAATGTACCAAACCAGAAATTGTTACACTATTTAACATTCTTTTTGCATATGCCACCCGAAATTTGCAAAATAGAACTAGTTTAAATGTATTTTTAAATGCAATTTTGTCCGCGTTCTGAAGAAAAAAAAATGCCCACTTCAGCTTTTTTTAGCAATCACTAGCATACACAAACGGGAAAAAAAAAAAATTAAAATAAAACCTACACGTATCACAAAATGTGGATATATTTAAAGGTCAAAAAAAAGTGTGCAAATCTCTTCGGGGAAATTATCACTCGTTTGGTGAGGGAAAAAAAAAAGAAGGAAACCCTCAACAGTGCAGTGAAATATCCATACACCTCTATTTCTTAAAAAACGACTAACATTGAAATTAAAAGCATTAGCACTCTTGCTACATTTTCCTTTTTGTTATGGAAACTGGAAATCCTGTTTTGTGTGAGAAAAAAAAAAAATACTTTTTTTTACGAGCAGTTCAAAAACGTTCACAAGTTCGAATTTATTGTTATTATCAGCAGGGGACACTACATTGCCTTTGATAGAACAAAACGTAAAATACACACTATGCAATTTCTGTTAAAAAAAAAAATTAACCAAGGATTTGTTAAAAAGCATGGACTTTACCGTTTTCGCGTCACTTTTTGACACCTTATAAGCATATGTAGGGCTCCCCTTCTGTTGGAAAAAAAAAAAAAAAAAAGTTCTCATGTAAAATCTTCATGCATAAGCACATATCGTTAACCCCCCCAAAATTGTTTACACAATATTGACGAAAGGGGAATAGGGAAAAGGCTTGCAAAAAGTACATAACAGTGCAAATTTCACCATTCATTTTTATAAGAACTTTTAAGTACAAAAAATGTGGCATAAGAGCAGAATTTTTACGAACTTTTGAATATTAAATAATATCCTGACCGTTTTGTCTGAACAAATTTCAAAGGGGAAGGGGGAAAAGAACTTAATCCAACGCACCACTTGGCTTTTATATCCTGACAGAATTTTTTTTTTTTTTTATTTATTTTATTCGCATTCTTACATATGGTGGTAAAAGAATAAAACAAAATAAATATACAAGGTTACACAAAATTGGAATAAAGAAAAAAACATTTCTTTTTCTTTTTTTTTTCGTACATTTCCAGTGTATATAAATATGCTAATGGAAAACATGTAAAAAAAAAAAAAAACACATATCCATATACATTCAACAAATAGGCACAAAACATTATAAAAAAACAAAAAAGGGAAGGAAAACTTTGAAACATTACTTTCTATTTGTATACAGACTTTTTTTTTCCTCAAAAAAATCCCTGCTTGGAAATGTACAACATTCATATGTACATATTTTACATACGTGCGTATGTGAATTAAGCGTGTATAATACCCTGCGAGCATCACTTTTTTTTTCCTCCTCCCCCCCCAAAAAAATATTCGTGTACATATCTACGACTTTACTGTTTTAAGGAATTCCATAAAGAACAAATTTTTTGCGAGTAATTAGTCATTATGTTTTACAAGAATTAAAGAAAAAATTACAAAGCACAAAAATTAAAGCATGAATATATGTAAAATAAGCATTTACGTACGTACACAATAATTTATCACGCAACTTCCTTGTATTTTTGTTTTATGTAATCATTTTCTCTCATATTCAATTTTCCATTTTGATATTTAGTATTTATTACGTTTTAAAAACAAATTATTTTTTTTTTGTTTTATAACCATTCATTCATATAAAAATGAGAGAAGTAATAAGTATTCATGTAGGACAAGCTGGTATTCAAGTTGGAAATGCTTGCTGGTAACCAAAAAAGAAGAAAACAAAATGTGCTCACCCTGCACACATCATTCTTTTGGCTTCAGATGCCCTAGCACCAAAGTTGTGCATTTTTCCTTTTTTTTTAACATCGTGTCACCCCATTCATTAAAAATGGGAAGAGCATGCCAATAGTCTCCTTAACATGCACCCCCCCCCTAGTCATTTTGTGTTCACACGAGTACACACACACTTGTGTATTCGTCTGCATGCACACATGCCATATTTACATTGCATATTTTGACCTTGTATGTTATGTTCTTTGCGTAGTATGTGATTGGGTTGGCTTACCAGTCGACGTATCCTTCTACACCCGCTGCAAATCGTGCGTATAAACACAGTTACACGCTTGCACACCTCCTGCACACCTCGCAACCACCCCTTAGGGAACTGTTTTGCCTAGAACATGGAATACAACCGGATGGTCAAATGCCCTCGGACAAAGCTGCCAGAGCAAACGATGATGCTTTTAATACCTTTTTTTCAGAAACGGGTGCAGGAAAACACGTAAGGAGGGAAAAATAGCTCAACCGTTGATTAACTCTTTTTACGCGTCTACTTCCAAAGAATGTGCCCTCTCCAAAGTGGCGCAAACTTTGCGCTAGTTGAAATCTGTTTGTTCCCTTGTGTTCATATCCTACGCGCATTACGGACGAACAGTGTGCATGTTAATTGTATACAAAGGAGTAACTTTCCTCTCTTTTGTGATTCATATCTGTTCACGTCGTGTAATGTAGAATGGATTGTGCATGTTTGGGCGTCCGAGTGACATATATAAACGCATACATGTGTACATGTATCTGTGCATGCACATAAATATTCCCTCCGCTTCCCTTTATCGCCACAGGTCCCACGTTGCGTCTTCGTCGACCTAGAGCCAACCGTTGTAGATGAAGTGAGAACAGGTACATATCGTCAGCTGTTTCACCCTGAACAATTAATATCAGGAAAGGAAGATGCCGCAAACAATTTCGCAAGGGGTCACTACACCATAGGAAAGGAAGTCATAGATGTGTGCCTAGACAGAATTAGAAAGCTAGCCGATAACTGTACAGGTCTACAAGGCTTTCTAATGTTTAGTGCTGTTGGTGGTGGTACCGGAAGTGGTTTTGGCTGTTTAATGTTAGAAAGATTATCAGTTGATTATGGAAAGAAATCGAAGCTGAACTTTTGCTGCTGGCCTTCACCTCAAGTATCAACAGCTGTGGTGGAACCATACAACTCGGTTTTGTCCACCCACTCTCTACTAGAACACACCGATGTGGCGATCATGTTAGACAATGAAGCTATCTACGACATATGTAAAAAAAATTTGGACATCGAAAGGCCCACTTATACAAACTTAAACAGACTAATAGCGCAAGTTATTTCGTCCCTAACGGCTTCTCTACGATTTGATGGTGCCCTAAATGTGGACGTTACGGAGTTTCAAACGAACTTAGTGCCTTATCCACGTATCCACTTCATGTTGTCCTCATATGCTCCAGTTGTTAGTGCTGAAAAGGCCTATCACGAACAATTATCAGTGTCAGAAATTACCAATTCGGCGTTCGAACCAGCAAATATGATGGCTAAATGTGATCCTCGTCATGGTAAGTACATGGCTTGTTGTTTAATGTACAGAGGAGATGTCGTCCCAAAGGATGTCAACGCAGCTGTTGCTACCATTAAGACGAAAAGAACAATTCAATTTGTTGACTGGTGCCCAACTGGATTCAAATGTGGTATTAATTACCAACCACCGACCGTTGTCCCCGGGGGGGATTTGGCCAAAGTGATGAGAGCCGTCTGCATGATAAGCAACTCCACCGCAATTGCTGAAGTGTTTTCTAGAATGGACCAGAAATTTGACCTCATGTATGCCAAAAGAGCGTTTGTCCACTGGTACGTTGGAGAAGGTATGGAGGAGGGGGAGTTTAGTGAAGCCAGGGAAGACTTGGCCGCTTTGGAAAAGGACTACGAAGAGGTCGGCATCGAGACCAACGAGGGCGAAGGGGAAGACGAAGGATACGAAGCGGAGTATTAGGAACGTGGAATGAGCGGGGGTTACAAACGAATTCGTTGCGCCCAACACGCGCAATAAGTATATATATATACATATAATATATATACACACGTGCGCACGTTGTGCTGCCAAATTGTGGGTGTAAAAGTATAAGCAAAAAACAAAAGGGACAGTTACCATACACTCACCCCATCTATCATGTGAAGCTAGTGCAAACAACAATATGTATCATAATTATTTCATTTTTACATGTTTTCTTTTTTTTTTTTTTTTTTTTTGTAAAAAAAAATTTTCAATTAAAAAAAAATTAGATGTAAGCGAGAAAAAATTTTTAATACATAAAAATGTATGCACATATTTACAGCGTTTTTGCATATTGAAGAACTAATTCATACGTACATTCTCACGTGCGCATACATGTGTATGTCCACCTCATTTCCACTTCATGAACGTGCATACATCCATGTATCAGCAAATGTATGCTCATACATAGTACGTACGGGTACTTATGTGTAAATATATGGATAAATATAAGTCCACATACACACATGCCCACGTTCATTTTCCCACTAACACTTCAGCACTTGTTGTAAGAAGCGTGCCTTTTGAGCCAGTATACATTTCGGCGGAAATAAGTAAAAGAAACAATTCTTTATTTTGCCACTTTTCGCGCATATATGTGTAAATACACATGTGAGGAAGTATGAACGTGCAAATCTCTAGGCAGGAAAAAATAACAAAATTAAGAAAATTTCAAATAGCGCCATTCGTAGCAATTTTAAAGTAAAGACATATCGTGCGTAAAAGGGAGGTTCTCCAAATGGATATGTAAGAGTCGCGCATCATTCCGTATAACGGTCTTTCTTCTTCAATGTTCCTTTTTTTTTTCTCTCTCTCACGCACAATATTGGCAAATGGCCTATTGAAACAACGTTGTGTAGTTACACGCAGTAAGGGGAAATATACTTGTCTACGCGCGCAATGTTGTATACGCACGCGTGGTAATCTTGCTAGATCTTTCCCATGGTGTTGTTGTTAAGACGGATTAATATTGTGACAGAAATTTCTGGTGGATGGAGTTTAACTTAGTACATGACACAATTTGGTGTAACATTTGTGGCTTTCTTTTTTTTTTTTTTTTAGCTAGTAACACTATTCTGTTGTGCGAACGAAGGGGCAATGTGTGGCGGCCCAAATTGGTTGTGTAAATTGATTGTATGTAAATTTTAGCTTGTTGTTTCTCCCATTTTGTTGTTGCACTGCTTGGGGGTTCTTCGGTTAGTTTCCTCAGTTCGTTTCCCTTCACTGCTTCCCTGCAGTGCTTCCCGGGATTGCCTGGAAAAGAAAATGCCCAACACAATGAAAACATCCTTCCTTTTAACCTGCGCGCTGCTTCTTCCCCTTTTCTGTAATGGATCCCTCGGGCAAGTTGTGTCCGACAGTAGGATATTCCTGAAGCACAAAGACGCATACTGCCTATATTCCGAAAACGTTATTGAAAATAACAAATTTGAAGTAGCTTCGGATGAATGCGACAAGTTAGCACATGGAAATGAGGTAAAATGGGGTGTATACAGATAAATGTAACTGTTTGTGTATATCTGCTGCTTTTTGTCTCCATGAGAATGGTTATCCCTGTGTGAGATTTAGCCAAAATGGTAACACACGTGTGAGCCAACTCGCCATTTTACCACCTCGACATGACGACACCACTATTCCGCGCCTATTCATCCTCTTGTAGAACCAAATCACCTGGCTGTCCTCCACGAACGGAAGACTTAGAACACAAAATGGACTGTGTCTAAAAACTTACAAAAACTTCTTAACCGTTTCGAATTGCTCCCCCGATTTGAACGACAAGTCAGAAATGTGGAAAATCGATTCGGTAAAAAGACTCAGAAATGAAAATAACACTTGCGCTCAGCTAGCTGGGAATAAATTATTTGCCTTCGCTTGCAATGAACTATCCACAAGGGAGTTCGAAATTAAGGTCTTTTCCGAGGACGAACTAAATTTTATGAAAGCAAAATATGCACACAAAAAGCTACAAAATGTGAATGAAGAAAGTTTTCAAAATTTTCATTCAAAGTCAGAAGTACTGATTAAAAGCTACACAGAAGCAGAAGGAAAAATTAATAAATTTTTAAAAACAGAAAAGGAAATCATTAAGGAAAAGGAAAAAATCGCAAACTTAATGAGTAACATTAAATCTCTCATAAACACGTCTTCTTCGTTGGCCAATTACGGAACGGGTGCCCTAATGAAAATATACGACAACATTGATATAAATAAAAGGAACAATTTGTTGAGAGCTCCACTCGAGAGATTAGAACTAAATGAAGAAAAATTAAACCAATTGGGAATTGAAAGTGGACAAGTCAAAATTGTCATTCAAAGTTTTCTTAACCCTCCAGATGACGGAAACTACACATTTGTTGCAAAAAATGTGGTAGGTAAGCTGACTGTTAAGGTAGAGAGTAAGGAAATTATTTCAAACGAAGACATGGCAAATGAAACAACTGTAAGTAGCTCCCTTGTTCATTTAGCCAGAAATAAACTGGTGTCTATATACATCGAGGTGTCATCTGCTGGGGTAGAAACCAACACCCCCATGCCATCCTTCTCATTATTCTGGTCCAGCAAACACATACCCGAACAAGTCATAAATTCTCTATACTTGTACACCACTGTATATGAAAAGGTTTGCTACACCGCGTTTCAGAAAAAGATAGACTGCGCCACAACCTTCGAGATTGTACCTAGGGATAATAGGGAGTCCCATTTTTTGTGCCCCTCCGAGTGCTCCGCGGCAGGGGGTGCCTTCAATAATGCCACCCCTAATAATGCCTCCCCCAATAAGGCCACTCCAAATGGAGTCCCCTCCAATTTGGAGGCAAGCCCTCCCCCCTGCTACGCGCTAACCTCCCGCATGTGCGCATCTGCAGTCGAGGCAAATTTGCTGCCACAAGAAAGCGGAGGAATCATAAAGGTAACGATAAAAGAGCGAACAAACGAAAAAGCCACTTCGGAACCGTGTGCACTGATTCTACCAACAGACATGGAAGACAATACATTTAAAGGAATCACAGACATTAAGCTGGTAGACATGGACGATTTTTTCCTGAACTATGACTCGAACAGAAATGTGTATGAAGGGTACACAGGAGTTGTGACGGATGATAAACATTCTCTACTAACAAAAACTGATTCTTCCAAAAGATACATCTCAGACATTGAAATAAATTGTGACAAAAATTTACCAGACAATTATGAATTCAGTTCTGGATCCTTCATCGTAAAACGGATCCAGCGTTCCGATTTAACAAAAAGTGAAGAAAGCATAGTGGTGGATGCATTTGCAATGTTTGAAAAATACACAAGTGAAGATAGTACTCCTATTTATCTACCCGGATGGACAAGAAAAACGTGTAACAATATTCAGCTGTACATAAGGTATAGACAACCGAATGACATGATGAAATACCCATCTTTATTACTAACCTGCGATGATACATTTGAAGAAATTCATTTTACTAACGAAAACGTTGTAGTTGCACGATGCTTGCCTAACTGTCTCCACAATGAAAAGCCAGTTCTAGGATCCTACATTTACGGACCGCAGTCAGCTATATGCAAATCTGCTATTCACTCTGGTATCATAACAAACAAAGGAGGCGGACTGATACAAATAAGGAAACTGCAAAATATTACCCAATCGTTTACTAGCACCATGACAATAACTAGAAATGGCGTTATGGCTACCATCGCTGATCATAATAATGAAGATTCTTACTACTTAACGAAACCTAATGGATCCATTTGTAACTTCCCAAGAACCTCCCACAACATTAAAGAGTCGCTAAATTCGGACTCCAGTGAAGATGCTCTTTTCTCCTTCATCCAGACGAAGTCATACCTGATGGATGTCCCCCCAGTTGCCCTAGTTCACCAGAAGCACGCCGTTTTGAAGAACCAACTGGTTAACATGCACCATTTGTACAACACAGAAAGTTACAAGAGAGGATTGCTAGCCGGTAGAAATGGATCTGCGGACAAAAGTCACGAAATTCAAAGCTGTAACCAAGTTGCTGATTCACCAGGCGTACAACAGAACCCGCAACTGATGGACTCTTTTAACACATTCCAGCAAAGCTACGACGCGGAAAAGGAACACTTGCAGAAATTGGCAAAAAAACAAAAAGGAATTTTCTCCAACTTAATACTAAAAAATAAACAGATAAACAATTTGAATAAAACCTTGTCCAAGTTGAGAAGCGAACAAAAGAAGTACGAGACCTTCATCAGGGTGAACCAATCATCCGTGGTATCTCTCATAAAACAATTTGCACTGATCACAAATAGAAAAAAAATGATCATAGAAAAATTGGAAAAGGCACTAGCAGACGTCAAACCGATAACCGTAGAGACATTTGAAGAAAAATACAACTCAAAAAATATAAATGACAACTACGTCATCATTGATGGTAGGAGTATAAGCGGGTCATCAAACTGGGCTATGGAAAGATTCACCAATGGAAACCTCTTTGCGGCTATCACCAATGATAGGCTCATAAAATCCGGGGAAGAGCTATACGCTTCTTACATACTCCAGAGACACACTAAGGTGTACAAAGGCTTCATCTCCTGCGACGTTAAAATACCATATGAAGGAAATGTAGGAATCCTCATCAAGTACAGAGACGATAGGAATTACTCCAATTTTGTAATAAACAGGAAGGAGTTTTACTTTGTCGAAATGACCGATGGGAAAAGGAGTCCACCAATTAGTAGCAGGCAAATAAGAAGTTTGCCCTTGCAGCTAGGGGCATGGGCAACACTCTTTATCGAGTTTGGCTATAAAAATGTTAGAGCTTACATAAACGGGAAATATGTCAACGGATTTCAAACAAAAAATGATTCATATGGACACGTAGGAGTTGGAATAAACAACTGTAAGGAAAAAATATTTTTTGATAAAATTGTCATAGGTTCTCTCGATCAAGCCAAATACTACAAGGGGGCGAGGAAGTCAGTTACCATCCCTTCCACGAACAATATAAATGATTTCCACAAAGTGGAGAAAAGAAGTCATTCAAATGAAGAAGCAGTCACCGAAGAAGCCACAAATAGAGATAGCCAGATTGGGTGCAAACCATTCACAGAAAGGTGCAACCTCCCATTAGACACTAACTGGATTGTTCCTCTAAACACCTTTTGGAGGATTCACAAAAATTTCGCCTTCAACTCAATTTGGGCAGATCCCAAAAGGGGAGAACAAATACAACGTGTTTACTCGGATGGACATAATCAAATTGGAAAAATGGACACCGACGAGTGTTATCTTCACTCAGCGCAGAAACGGAAAGAAGAAGATCTGCTCATTCCATCAATCATACTTTTAAAGCGTCACAACATATGTACCAACATGAAATCCTTTTCGCTCGGAACATCCATTAGCTTAAAACCTTTGACAAAATCTGGGGTTATTTTCAGAGTCCTATCATCTGATGATTTCTTATCTGTCATATTGGATACCACACAAATGGATGGTAAATTGTATCTCCTAAAAATTAGTAACGGAATTCCATACCAGCTAAATGCACCAACGCATATGCCAATACCCCCGGATGTGTGGTGCCATTTGACGGTGTCCTACAACGGGGAACGCGTGAATGCCACGCTGAATGACGAGCTCGTGGTCAATTCGAAACTTAATCAGCGCAGCACCGAGTTGGGAAGTGTCGGGTTGATAACCCTAACCGGAGAGTCTAAGTTTAAGAACATCTCCTTCCTTCCACAGTAATTCACGGCAACCAGGCGAAACGCCGGGGGCATGTGGTTTATGCGGGAAAATACAGCCAACCGTTACCAAGCGCAGGAAAGCAGCACCCCGCGTAGATGCACATACATCCCTTCCGCGCATACAGACACGTCGTCGTGCAGCGACACAATTTTGACACACACACGGGGGAACGTGGAAAAGTCCCGCTCCCCGCAACTTGCGATATTCGGCATATAAAGTGGCCGTCCCTAGCATTAATCAGTTTTAAAAAATGTATACAACAAAATTTTTCACGCGAAAAAGGGGCTCCGCAGTGCCCCCTCGATTCGTTAATTTCTTGATTTGTTCGCATGTTCGTTTGTTTATTTGTTCCATTTGTCAAATCCTGGATGATGTCAATTTTTTTTCCCAGTCATAAACCATTTACTTATATACTCTTTTCGTCAAGAAAATGCAAAATACGGCTGACCGCATGAACTGAACCAAAACGCCATTCCACCCATGCTCTTAAAAAATGTATCTTCCTTTTGAAAATATTTGTTAGCGAAATTTTTACTCCACGATGTGTTGCCCCTACTATGTTTTATTCCTTCCCTGTCGCAGGGAAGAGTACTCGTGTTGGGGAGAATAAACGACACATACAAATGGGCAACAGATGGTCAACAAATGGCTGCGTAAAAAATGGAACAATACAGCCCCCAAATGAGCTACTCTTGTAGCCGCATTTTGCCAAGCTCTGCCGTTTTTCCCCCTTATTACTTAAAACGCATTTTGTGCCATTTTTATATAAAATAAAGTGACCCAGGCACCCCTTGAGAAAGAATACGAAATAGTATATCTTATTGCCTAAAAATTTGCAATTCCACTGTGGCTGCTCTTTTCCCTTCGAAGTGGCCAATGCAAAGTGCCATTGTACTACGCATAAATTTTTTCCAAGGTGAAATGAAACGGGATGTACCATAATTCCTATATACCCCCCCCTGGTACTACTACGGGGCATTAATTCCAGCGGGCATATTATATATTCCTCCCTACAGGAAATCTTCCCTTTGTTGCTTAAAGAAAAATACAGTTTAAGCAATGATGGGCCATTTTTACGAACATAAATAAATTCCGCTTAAAAAAACACTTAAGTTAAAAATGTACAATCCTATTTCCGTTGGCACATTTAAAAAAAAAGAAGGTAATGAGAGGGTTGGTAACAAAAAAAAAAACAGGGGCATCTTTTTTGAAGGAACCCAAAATGCTGCGTCGCTTGACGCGTACATTCACGAAACTATATACTGCATACGTAAGTAGCCCTTTGCAGCATTGCTCTGTACATCTTATGTCATGTTTTACTTTGTGCCGGTCCCGCAATTAATTATTAAAAAAGATCTTCACGTGTGAGAATTGCAGAAGAGAGATAACTGACTACAACCTATAACGATGCACTTCTCACTTATGCAATTTTATATTTGCAAAACGGTATATGTTATATGCATTATATAATATTATTATGCTATCCACGTATTGCTCCTATGGTGACAGAAAAATTTGCAAGCTGCTAAAACATGGGGAAGGGAAAAATACCAGCTAAAGGGAGATTCGCAAAATTTCAACAACTCCTCATATATTTAAAACCGTTTAAACTATTTAAATAATTTATAGATAAAAAAAAAAAAGAAAATATAATTTTTTAAGAAAAAAAAAAAAAAAAAAAGGAAGGCTATATTTCAATCCTGCCATGTAAATGTATATATGTTTATAACGCCGTGCCAGCAACGCCGTATTAACTTTTGCGTACCTTACTGATTCGACATTTCCACGTTTAGTAGTCCTTTTTTTGCGAAACGCAAAATTTATCCAACCAACATATACAAAAAAATCCAAAATGGCCGTAAAAAAAGTGGGAAAAATTGTAAAGAAGAGAACAAAGAAGTTCACCCGTTTTCAGTCGAACAGGTTTATGCGCGTTAAGGTAATCACAAGATAACACAAAAGAAAGGAGAATATGGGAGGGGGAGACCAAGTGATACTTTCTTTATAATCTAGATATATGCCTATACATGTGCAGATACCCTTTGTTGACTTGCGCGTGTACGCTTGTGTAACTACAAAGAGGGAGGAACTATTTTTGTACACACTAAGCTCAGTGGAATTTGTATGCAGTAGAAATCCAGGGGTGGTGACTAGCAACATATATCAGCATGTTCCTAGTGGGGAATACACATCCCTATGGGTTTTGTATACCTGACCCCATGCATCACCTTTCTCGCGTACTAATTGTGATAAACAAATATATTTTGAAGCAAACCTCCCCCCCTCCCGAATTCACCTCTCCATAAGCTCATACACATGGCGTACCTATTTTATCGTATCCTTTTGTGTTGCATCATTTCATGACATGTCTATATGTCGTGCGCCTATCTTTAATGCTTGTATGAAGACGCCCTACAACACCCCACCTTCGCCTCTTCTGCCCCGCAGCCTGCATGGAGAAAACCAAGAGGTATTGATTGTCGTGTCAGAAGAAGGTACAAAGGAACGAACTTAATGCCAAGTATTGGTTACGGAAGCAACAAAAAAACGAAATATTTATTACCAAATAATAAGTATAAATATATAGTAAGAAATGTGAGAGAAATGGAACCATTAATTATGAACAACACAAAGTACTGTGTCCAAATTGCTCATAATGTTTCGAGTAAAAAGAGAAGGGAAATAATTGAGAGAGCCAAACAAATGAACGTGTCGGTTATTAATGCAAAAGCTAGGTTACAAAAAACGGAAGAGTGAACTGAATTTTCGCGCGTTGTGTGCTTGTATGTTATGTGTATATACCCTGTGCTTATCGCGCAATGTCTATTTTTATTCCTTTTTGCTTATTAATTTCTTTTTTTTTTCCACAACTTTTAATATAATTATAAAAATAAACGTCGAAACGGAACAGCGGTAAAAGGGCCACCGTAAAAATGTGACTGCATCACGGTATAATAAAAATGACAGATCGGCGTCCATGTTGGATGCAGAAAAGGCATGTCTTCATATCTTTGGCTCCTTCCTTTCTGTTGTTTTCTTAAACAACGGAGCCCATAAAAATTGTCACCCCATCGCAAATTCGCCACACTTGACAGATTAGCTTTCCTCCCTTTGCCCGCAGGTGGAGGAGGTAAATCCCTAAATGAACTCTCTCCCCTCACGACGTCAGTCGCAATATATATCTACTAATTAATTGGGGAAATGTGGAAAAGCATCCCATTATTTCATAATTATGAGGTGAAAAAAGAAATCTATTTGAGGTGTAAAAATAAACCCATTTGAGGTGCAAACAAATACACCCACGTGGGGTGTAGGGACAATTGTATGTGTGTGTTGGGAGAAAACAGATTAACACAAATAGTATATACGTAAAACAAAAGTGTTGGTATGTTTGTATGCTTAAAAAAAAAAAAAAGAAAAAGGCCATGCGACTCAGCACTTGCGAAGCAAGCGCAGTACGGATCGGATGACTCATCAGACCGCATTGCTCAGCAATACAATGTGACACAATTCGATGGTGCGTTCTACACGCATCACACATTAACATAAAGCATGTGGGTGTTGGTGCATCACCCGCCGCATTTATGAAAAGAAAAGGCGCCTTAATTAAAATAAATGCTATATAAAGTGTTCCAGTGGAAAGTACGCATATATATATTTTGCACCTGGTCTTGGGTAAAAAAATGTGGGTAACATTTTAAATACGAAGTTGCATCTTATTTTAATTAATCTTTCCATTTTGTTACGCAGTGCGTTTACATCTAACACATGTGTACGTTTTTGTTTTTTTCTTTCCTTTTTTTCCATCCGATTGTTGTATTCATTTTTCTTAATATTTGTTAAAAGCAGTCGGCCTCTTCACACTCCCTTTTTTCGACGTTTTTCTTCTCACTTTTTTGGGCCTCTCCACTCGAAATTGCTTTCTCCTTTGCGTCTTCTGACTTGGCCTTTTTGGCCTCGTCAAGCTGTAATTTGTTCAGTTCCACATGAAGAGATTTTTCCACACGATGCAAATTATCCGTGTGGTCCGATATGTTCCCCTGCTCGCTCTGCGTCAGATCTACATCCCCCTCGTCATCATCATCTAAGTCGTCTTCGTCTTCGTCGGAAAAAATAATTTCGTCATCCGTTAAAAGGCGCTCCATCTCAATTTGCTTCCTCCTTTCCTCCTCCAGCCTCATCTGCTCACAGGCTTCTTCCCTTAATTTGTCCAAGTCAATGTTTGACATGTCCACTTTTAATGAAGCTTCAATAATGCTTAAAAAGAAATCTCCAATTTTCTGCGTTTCCGACTTTTTATAATCATTGGGGAAAAGTTTCTGGTCTAATCGCAACAGCGCTAGAAGCTTAGAAACGTCATTTGTATTCATAATTTCTTGTTCCAAGGTTCTGCACAAAGCAATACTATATTTAAACAAAAATATTTCTCCTTCTTTCAACAAGTGCTCAAAAAATAACATAAGCGATTCGAATGTCAAGACGTGCACATTGAGACCAATGAACCACTTAGAAACGAAAGCTTCGGGAGTTATCAAGTTTTTTATATGTTCATATAAATTTGGATGGAAATGATTTAAGATACTTAAGAACACACGAGAATCCCTCACGTATGCCTTCGGCATTGCCTTAAAATACCCCGGTAAATAATATCTGTGTAAACCGGTAATAATTTTTACCACTTCCCTTGGTTCTAAAAAAAGCAACAAAAAGGAAGAGATAAATGATATGCCTTGGTGGTAATCATTCGTTATTGGATAAATGGACTGCAGCACTTCGATTAGTAGAGATCGATTTTCTTCCTTGTTAAATGTTCTTTCAGCGTCTAATTGTATTATCCTCAAAATTTCTTTATCATTACAATCTTCTCGAATCTCCACATTGATTTCCTCTTTAATGTAACTTAACATAATTTCGTAGAAATGTTCTGCACGCTTGCAAACATATTCACAGTTCTCCCTGTTAATGTAATTTCCATTTCTCTTCAGAATAGGTGCGTCCTTCTCCTCATCCCAGAAATTTTTTCCCACGATCATTTTGCCCCAGATATGCCTATTCGTGCTGACGGGTATATAACTATATCGTTTTGCGACCGTCGAAGCCTTTATGCGGGATTGTACACGTGGTTAAAACTATATCAACGCTGACTTGATTGCGGAAAAGGTGACTAATTCTTGTGTACGTTTACTTCATCTGCTATTTTTTCCTTTCTTCCTATGCGCGTTTTCTTTTTTTTGTTTTTCTTTCTGTTTTTTGTTTTTTTCTCTTCCTTTTTTCCTCTTACCTTTCGTTCGTCTTGCGTTCTTTAGGCTCACTTTTGTTCACGCATTTCTGTTCCTTTTCCTTTAGTTACATTCAGCTCGAGTAAGTTCTTCCCTCCTTTGAAATAAACGATGGGGAGAAGAAGAAGAAGAAAAAAAAAAGGGTTTTCCTTCTAAACAACCCTGCGGATATGCATATTCTCAATTAAACAACGCTCCATACGCATTAGAAGAAAACCTTTGGTACTTTTCCTTTATTTTCTTACCCTCAACGAATTCGCCAAAAGCGAAAGCGCGCAAGCGGCGAAAATGGTTATGTGCGCAAGAATGCAAATATCTCATCATACGTACACGTATGTAAAAATGTATTGTATGTACATTTTTTCATGTAACATGTGGCATTTTCATTTTCCTCCCCTTTCAAGCTTAACTTTTTAACCTTTCAGCCTTTTTTTCTTTTTTTTTCGCACTTTTAAGTGAAAAGGGATTGGAACTTCGAGCTTTTAATTTAAGAAAAGAAAAAGAGGTTCCTTAAATGGGGAATTAAAAAAAAAAAATCACCCTGATCACGTGTATATTTTATACTCTTTTTAATTCACGAAAAGGTATGCTGTGCGCCCTCCTGAAATTGTGTCCATGCATATAGCTAGATGCAAATATCAGATGTACAAAATTGATTTCCGAAAATTATTGAGGGGAAAAAATGAAAGCGGAGAAACCAAAATGTACAATGTACGAAATGTACTCACAAATGTGGCATATTTCGAGGTATTTTTCTGCGTAAAATGAACCAAAGGGAATCCTCTAGCGATGCTATTTTTGAACCTACCCATTTGTAAGTTATGCTAACGTGTTATTCACTTTGCCTAAGTGGATACCCTATTTTCTGTGTAGATCGCACGTACAATTTTTTTTACAGAAATGAACACATTTCACCGGTGAACGAATGGGTGAACGTCACCCCTGAGGTGATAAGTCCAACAAGCAGTTTTTCATTTTTTCACCTTTATTTTTACTCGCTTCTTTGCGTCGTTTTACTCGGAGCTGTTCTTTTTCTTGAAAAAATTAGAGCTGGTAAATTAAAAAAATGTTCACTGGGTTCGGTTCGTTTTAAAAAGAAACTCGCATATTGTATGCATATATGTGCGTATTTGCTAAGTGTAGGTGGTCACCAAAGGGAGGCTCAGTTACACACCCGAAGCGCACTTCTTGTGTACGAAAATGCTTCGCTTATCACAGGAGGTAAAACAGCATAAACACATCTCACTAAAACAAATGCGCACATATAAGATGCTGATGCCCCTCAATAATTTAACAAAAAAAAAAAAAGAAAAAGGACAGAAAAAAAAACTCGTACAACAGGGGAATAAACAAAAATGCGTACAAGTTTATCCTACATGCATACACACACATACGCGTACACTAGTACACTCCTGTATTCCTACATGTCCACGAATATGTATGACAAAAACTCATACGTGAAACAAATTTCTCAGAATGTCAAAGACGCTGTCAATTATGCTGAAGGAGGGGGAGGAAAAAAAAACAAAAAAATAATAATATCAAAATTGAGTAGCTTTTAACCGTCTCACTGTTCAAAGGCAAAAAATAATTATCCATGCGGTGAAAAAAAAAAAAAAAAACACATCAAACATATACATATGCAAAGACTCCTTAGTGATAGCGTTACGCTTCAGGTTGTGTCTTACCTAATTTCCGCGGACTTAACTAAAAAAACCAATTTGTTTTCCTCTATTTTGATTTTTATCAACACTTTTTTGCTGCTATAAATGCAGGAAGTTAAGGCTTCCTTTTTGCTGACTTCCACGACGTTGGCGTTTAGGTTGTTCTGCAAGAGGGTGAAAAAATGTGAAGAAAATGTGTGCCATCAAAATGTGACGCCAATATGTGATGCATAAATATCGGGCAGGGTGGAAATTAAAAAAAAAAGAAAAACAGAAGAGATTAAAAGAGACATGTATGCAAACTGCCCAACTGTGCCACGCGACTGCAAAGCGACTACGAAGCAAAAGCGGCGAAGTCCTCTTTGACCTCGGTGGCAAAACGCCCTACCTCAATTTTTTTAATTATCTGAAATATGTTTAACGTTGTCGTGTTTAAAAAAACGGCCTTCTTCTGACTGCTGATGCTGTTCCACAGATTTTTGTCCTGGAAAAAAATTAAAATGACGCAAAAATAGGAGGGGCACAATACGCAGTAAAATAGCACAAATTTTCGTAAAAACAAAAAGACCACTGCGTAATGACGAAGCGCGTTGAAATTCAGCAGCACGAGGGAAAGGACTATTTTTTCAACTCGCTTTCTAAATATGATGGTTGAGGAAAATGAGCACAACATGTGATGAAAAAAAGCGGCGCTTTTTTCTTTGCCCTTTCTCTCTCTTCATATGACTCCCCGCTTTTAACGTAGTGCCTGTGGGCTCAATTAAAAGGTGTTTCGAAAGTACCTCCTCTTTACAGCTCCTATCTTCCTCTTCTTCCTCCATAAAGTCCCTTTTGGCAGAAGGTTCGTTCAAATCTATCATATCAAATGCACAATTGGATTTTCTCATTTCGTCCAATTTGTTTGAATAGTTTCCCAAAAGGTTCAACGAAGAGTTTTTCTTTTCCATTTCTTGACTGCTCGATGCAGCAGGCTCTCTTTGGAATTTTCTTGAATTTCTTCCCTCAACAAAGTGCTTTCCCCTCTCATCAGTGCTCCTCTCATCAGATTTGGAGTTAAAATAATTCCTATTGGACAATAATAAGTGGCTTTTTTTACTTGAAAAACTGGAAGAGTAATTATTTCTCGAATAGTCAACTGAAGAATTGTTTGATATTAGACCATTAAAAAGAGCAGCCGCCATTTTTTCCTTCTCTGTTAGCTCGTTATGTGTTTCGGTTGCATTGCTGTTCGAATGGGAGCTCCGTTGTTTGTAAAAAGAGCTGTTATTATTATTGTTGCTGTTTTCACGGTGCTGCTTGTAATCCCTTAACTTGTGTATATCTCTCTCGTCAAACCTTTCGTAATTCTGATCGTAGTAGTCTCCTAAGTCATCCATTCTTTTTTCATTCTCTCTTCCGTCATTCCCTGGTTGGTCATTGTCGTCATAGCTTCCTTCATTTTCCACTTCTTCGTCTTCATCCTCGTCCTCTTCTTCGTCCTCGTCGTCTTCTTCGCCCATCTCTGTTCTTCCCTGTCCACCATATCTGCTATCATAAAAAAGTTCATCATTGTTTTGTTGCACCTTCTCCTCTTCCTCCTCTTCTTGTTGAATTCCTCCCCGCGTGTTGCCAAATTTTGGAAGCCTTTTTTGCCCATCCTTTTTTCCTACTTTAGTTCTGTTCACATTTTCACGGCTACCTTTCAACTGATAGATTGGTTGCTTGTCTCTTTTTTTCTTCTTCTTTTTCCTTCCATTTTTGTGGCTATTTTTCTCATTATTCTTCTTTCCTTCAATTTTGCACGTTTCTTTTGTCCATTTTTTGGGGCCCACCACATTAAGCTTAAATGTTCTTTCCCTCTCTTTGGGGTTAGAAGTTTTATCCTCCAGCGAAACATGCGCTTGTGTGTCATACTTGTAACTCCTTTCATACGCAGAATCGCTGTTGGATGTGTGGAGGGTATCAATGTGTATTCTGTTATTGATTGGTAATTCATATGGTGTGAAATTGAGCACGGGGACGCTGTTCTTAGCTGATTCGAAATTAGTCTCAGTTTGCCTTAACTCCTTCGTTATGTAAGCCTTCCCTCCACTTGCCAAATGTTTATCCACGAGGGGATTTAAAAAGGACAGATTTTCATCAATGACGATTTTCTGCTTACTCGATATTGAGAATACATTTTTGATTAAGGTGGGGTTATTTAAAATGGAGCTGTATTCGTAACACCTCTGTTGCATGTCTGTGAGTCTGCTGTTTTTGTATTTCTCGATTAACTTCTTAGCAACGACATGGTCGGTTACATTGTTGAAGCAGCACAGTTTAAAAATCGCTGTAATTATGCAGGACTTGACTCTATCTGGATTGTTAAAAGTTTTCTCCAGACACTCACATAGCAAATCAATGATATCTTCAGTGGTGTAATTTTCTATATCGCACAGGTAGCTATACTCTCCTAACACCCAGCAAATAATTTGCATCAAAATGAAGGGAATGTTTTCGTTATTTTCCAGCATGGTTATGTAGGTGTTCACGGCATACTTCCTCAAATTGTATACATCATCGTTTATTTTTGTTTTTTTTTTTAATTCGTCCTGATCCTTCTGATCCTTTTGATCGTTCTGACCATTTTGATCGTTTTTTCGATTGGATGCTTCCCTAATGTTGTTTTCACCAGTATGGCTGTTATCTTTTGTAAATCCGTCCATATTTCCATCCCGGGTCATCACCCCCCCCATGAGTACCTTTTCACTGTCATCAAGTGCCATACTTACATCATTTTGTCCTAAGTCATAATTTCCACAATTGGGTTTATCATATGGGTGGCTCCTAACTCCTTCTTCTTCGCCTTGGGGCTCGGTCTCCCTCGGGAACTCTCCCCTACTGCCCATCTCTGCACTGTTTAAATAAGCCGCATTTGCACTTTCCCCTTGATTTGCGTAAGCTACATTATTACTCTTGTCGCGGTTGCGGTGATGGCCATCCCCACTACTAACCTCCTCATTCACTTCGCTGCGAATCAAATCGTCACCGGAGTCGGAATCCAGGCACATGGAGCTGTCCTTCAAGAGCTTAATAAGGGAGTACGAATAACTCTCATCGAGTAATTCACCGACGGACAAAAACAAAGAGTTGATGGTATTTAAAAACCAAATGTCGTCTGGAGTGTACCTTTCAATTAACTGAATAATTTTGCATGCCAAGTCATGCTTAAAATGAATGTCTAGCGAATTCTCCACATGAAATAAAAGTTTATCCACAATTACTTTAACATTTAGAGGGTTAGTCATTTGGTACAACAAATCCAACGTTTTCATTTTTAACGTTTCGTCTTTGTCTTCTAAGCAGTCTACCACAGCTAGCTGGTGCTTGGATGCATACATAGGGTTAATCTTCACAATCAGAGCTAGTCCCGTAACTCCAACGTACTTCAAATTATGATTATCTGAGGAGATAAATCTTGATATGGAAAGAGATGCCAATTCTAGCAAATGATGAGATGGGTATATAGTAGCAATAGTTTTTACACACTCGTATATAATAGCATAACCAACGTTTATGCCAAAGTCAGCTCTCTGCATCGTCTTCTGTAACACTTCGTACATCTGTTCTGATATCTTCTTATTTGAGTATCCGAGAACTCTAAAAATGGCTAGTATTTTAATTTGAATCCACGGAGCAGGGATTCTATGGTAATCATAATCCTTGGGCAACTTATTTTCACATATCTGCTTGAGAATAGAAACTAAGTATGGCACTAACTTTATACAATAAGTAATGTCATTCTTGGCAATGCAAAAGATCAAATTTAATGACGCACCCATGACGGATGGGTCCACATCGCACAATAGTTTCTTCAAAAAAATGTCAATTTCTTTTATTAAGGATGGATCTATTAAATACATTTTATGTAACAACATACAAACTTTTTTTCTTATCAATTCGTTTTTATGATTTAATAAATTTTTTATAATTGGGAATATCGCTGGGATCATTTCACTGTTTAGTAATTTACACACACAATTTAGGGCTGCCCAGATTTCCAAATGGTTGTCGCTTTTTAAATCCTTCTGTATTGTGTTAATTAGAAGTAACATTAATTCATGGTCTTTATTTAGGAACAAATTGCATGACAAGTAGCCCGTCCTCTTGCATAAAATGTTCTTCTCGTGCGCCAGCTTAACTGCGTGGATGTATGCGAAGGAGGCGTCATGCCCCAGCATTTCGATGTAAATCGCCCTGATCAGATATTCCTTTATCTGTTTCTGAGGGGGGAAGAAAAAGAACAAGGTGTGCATCGAGTATCTACACAAAGGTGCATGAGTATCCAGACGAAGGTGCATCGGGTATCCTCGCGCAGGTGCATCTCTCGATAGCTATCTCTATGAAGGAGCAAACGGCACAACTCTCTCCGGTGGGAGTTGACACAACGACCATAGGCTTCATGCATCTTTTCACATTGTTTAATCCCTCCACGTGTTCGCACGGAAACCTACTACTGACGCATTTGGATCGGCAAACCTTGACTTGAGCAAAACGATTTCATTGCATATGATTCTGTCTTCCTCCTTCGCGAGAAAAAAAAGGAACCAAGCAGATGAGTGCATGTGTATGTCTATATATATATATATATGTGCTACGTGTGCAGGTGAGCGTCCCCAATGGACAAAACCTCCTCACAGCTGGAACGTCACAGCTTACCTGCTTCGAACGGGCCTCCCCAATCGATTTTGCTAAGTCGAAAAACTCCTTGGACAGACATGATCCCGTGAATCCAAGCATCTTATATATTCATTTAGCTTTTGCTTTACTGTAGAATTCTCTCCGCCTATATGTCACATATATCGCCAGTTTGTCCCTCTTACCCTTTCTGTTATGTGCAAACTCTCCCTGTTTTGTATTCTTCCTTGTTTTTCTTCTCAGCCTCCTACCTTTCAAATTGCTATGCCGGGTGCCTTCCCCAAGGAGTCTTACGAATGAAAACAAAAAGGAATAAGAGAACACCTACGCCCTTTGGTGTGAACCCTTCCAATGGGTAGCAACGGTTGCGGCAACGTTAGAAATTCAGGATGAGCTCTTAAAATTTGAAATGTTAAAGGGAGAAGGATATACAAATAAATTAGTTACATCATTTTTCTGTTCAGCGGTTCTGTGGAAGGTGATATGGCAGATGCATAGGTCGTCGCGAGTTTTCCCACTGAGTTAGCATAGGGGGGAAGAAGAGTGTAAAGGAGGGCCAACCGTATAGAGGAAAATTACACATGGGTTAACCATCATATTATAAACAGATAATGACCGCGCACGTATAAACCTACTTTCAAGCACGCGCGTGGCTACGAACGTACTGCATAAGGTGTGACTAGATAAGGTATGCCCGCATAAGTACTGATTTGAATGGCTGTACCGCTTTTAACATATAGGTACGCACTTTGGCATGCAAAACGCCGCGTTCACTAATTATCATCTCAGTGGAATGCCCAGTCATCTATTCACTTACGCGATGTAACACTCTTCTCTGACGTAATATTTTTAACTTCAAAAAGTTGAAGGGGCAGCTTGCTTGGTCGCAGAACATGGAAAGGCACAAATTACGTAGCAATAAAGAAAAATGCACATCTGGTGTATAATAAATGTTAAGCGTACTTGCGGCAGAAACATAAGCGAAGGCAAAAAATTGGAAGCCTGGCAAAGAAAATTGCCCAGGTAAGCATATAAGGCATATGCTTGCTCTTCGTGCGGAACGCATGTATGAGATATGCAGAACGATCGATGCGGTTGGTGGGCACTCCCATCTAATAATTACGGTTAAATTAAGGAAGAAAAAAAAAAAAAAAAAAAAGAACACATTTAATAGTTATCATATTTATGGCTTAAAAAGAGTGGTAACCCTTTTCTCAGCAATTTTTTTTTCCCTTTTTCATCACATTTAAACCACTGCACCGTTTTAGCCATTTTGAAAAGCGCAATTCGGTCAATTGACATGTGGCAGTGTTTTTTTATGTATATTCAAAAACTTTTAAAGATAAAAATCTAGGTGGATAGGCCCTCCCTGATTTTCCTTTTCTACGTTATATGGGCAAATTGTGGTGAGTCCATCGAAA
Source organism: Plasmodium inui San Antonio 1 (assembly GCF_000524495.1). Lineage (NCBI taxonomy): Eukaryota > Apicomplexa > Aconoidasida > Haemosporida > Plasmodiidae > Plasmodium > Plasmodium inui. The sequence goes on from NW_008481839.1 coordinate 115,702, forward strand.
CAGCAGGAGAAAAATGTGAATACAAGAAAGGCTCCACAGTGGATGTAAAGAGTGCGAAGGGGAACCCTCATGGCCAGTTCCACGCCCATTCGAGTAGTACCTATTGCGCCATTGCTAAGGGTTACATGGCTTCAATCCCTCATCTAATGAACAAAATTTTTTAACCGTAAATATTGTTCCAAAATGGGAGTAGAACCGATTAGACGGCCCTCACCCTGTATCGTGAAAGGGATAGTTACGGCACACTGTTTTAGGGGCATATCGTCCACAGCGCATTTTCCATTTAAGCGGCGTATAAGTTCCTGGCCAACGTAGACTTAAAATTGAAAACCGCACCAGAGTGCGCAACGTTTTTCGGGAAAGTGCTGACCTAGGAAATGATATTAAATATCGGGAAGCACAGTTAGTGGTACGCATGTGAATACGCCTTTTTTTGGTCCCTGTGAGAAGAAATGCACATGTGGGTCGGCTACCCCAGCACAATGTTGTAAAATTTGCATTCCTTTTGCAACCCGCTTTTCAGCTCGTATTGCAGCGCGTTTTGTGGTTATTGACTGGACGCAAGAAAACGTACTGCCTTATGTTCGCTCCACTGCTTAATCACAAAAATAAGTCTTCGCTTCCACACATGATTTCACGTTACTACATGTCCCATGGTACCATTTTATGTCTACCCTCCTCGTGAAGTTTTTTTCTTCCACCTGGGGACAGCCATGTACGTACACACAAATGAATACCCCTCCCCCTATTTTGCATAACCTAGAATTAAGGGACAAAAGAAAAATATAATAAAATAAAAAACTCCCACACAATTAAACGAACATTATAAGGGTTTCCTCCCATTTCATCCACTAAATTGCTCTTACCAAAATTGGTTGAAATTTCCTCCTTGTTAAAAAGTTACCATACAAATCATCTCTGAATAGCTAAGCATTAGTAAATTCGTGCAGTGTCTGTAAACTTCTTTGCACCTGTCGACGAGTTGTATCTCTGACGCCACATCTCACAAGCCATACGCCACTTTTGTCATATTACCCACACTGTCTGCTCCCCTTCTTTTTACCAACCAAGCCAACCATGCATTCGATAAAATGGAGCCTTCCCATCCTTCTACTTAACGTCCTCCTGAGTAGATGTACCCCCGTATTCTTTAACAAAAATCTGGATAAATGGACAAAGGAACTTTTAAAGCTTTCAAAAAATGAATACAGAAATTTAGACGACGCGAAAAGTTTTGCCGATAGAAAATATTGCGGTCAGTCCCTTAAGCATTTGGCAGGGTTAATATTAGACAAAACGGATAAAGAGGGAAAGCTAATCATTGAAGGGTCCATAGTTTCTAATAAGCTAATTTTAAGATTAGGAAATATAAAGGAAAAAGAAATAAACATAAAGGATATACTTCTTCCAATAGAAACATTATCCAGCAAATGCATTAACATACGACAAGGGAAAAAAAAGGATGATTCTACCATTCTGTGTTTGGCTAGTAAAGTCCTGAGGAACTTCTGGGTCAACTCTATAACTGATGCGGTTTTGTGTAAAATGACAAAAAATAGGGGAAAACTACCTGAATATAACTATGCCCAGGGAGGCAATGACAAAGAGGAAGAGAAAAATGAGAAGGAGGGTGAAGAGGATGAAAAGGATGAAGAGGGAGATATAGAGCAAGCGGGCGAACCAAACGAATCACTAAAAAAGAAAGCAAATACCCAACAGAAGGAACAAAACCTAGCTAAGAAAAAAATCGTCAACGAAGAATTCGATGAAGAACAGGAAACTGAACCAAAAGGACTAAAACTGCGAATTGCCAAAAGTAAATTCGGAAGCCCGCAAGTAAAAATCAACGGCAAAAGCGTCGACGAGGTTCAAAAGAACCGGTAACCAAAGGAAAATACATATGCATCTCTGTGCATGTATTTATCTTTATATTCCCCTGTGTACATTTCTTCCAAAATTAGGCAGTGCAAATAGTGGGTCAGTACTGTGGAAACGTCTTTTCAACAGTGTGTCCACTTCGAGTTTCCTCGCTTTTACCCCTAGGTCTGAGAAAGGGACGGACGAAACGGAAAACCAGAACAAGGATGAGCCCGTCGAATCAGATGAAACTGGTGATGAAGGGGATGAGGAAGCAGAATGAAGGGGGAGAAGAGCCCCCCACCTTCCTTCGCACTTCCCCTTATTCCACTTTGTCACAGTTTAAATTTGTACTCTCATTAGCGTGTCCGGCCCGCATGCAAAAATATATCACTCTACGTTACATGCAGTAGGGTACCAAAAGAGTTGTTTCTCTAGATACCTTTTAAATACACCTGCCCGCGAAAATTTGTCAAATG
>NW_008481839.1:118204-126132 GCF_000524495.1 Plasmodium inui San Antonio 1
TCAAACGTGACGGCTTATTACCAAGAAGCGTGTGTGTTACCCTCCAAATTTGGAGGTGGTCCCCCTCGCTGAAGCTTATTTTAAATGTTTACATCTATGAGCAGATACGGCCATTTCTGCACATATCTACCCATATTTGCCCATATCTGCACGCTTACTTGTACTCCCCCCGCAAAGGAAGGGAGCGGTGAAACTGGACGACCTGTTCATCAGTAACATCCCCAAAAACGACCCGCACAAATTTGTAAAAACCGAAGGGAGACAAATACTCGCCACTGACAGATCGACAGTTTCCAATGCAGCATATGGGACTGAGACACGATTTGCACACTCCCACCTCATGCGAGTCAATGAAAAAGGTCTGCTCATTCTGTCGACACCTGGTTGTTAATAGAATTTCCTCGTTCAGATCCTTCTGGAGGTAGTACCCTGAGCTGTGAAAATGTTGATAATTCTGGTAATACATATTGCTGCCCGTTTGGCATTGGGCTGTATTACCCATTTCATTGGTACCTCCCGATGCGGCCTCTTTTTTATCATTTGAAAAGGAACCCCGTACGAAATGGTTCATTCTTTCCCCATTTGTGACCTCAGCAGGTATCTCCCCCTTCTGCAAAATGTCCTTCCCCAAGTGTGTTAAAACTCCTAAGGCTAAATTGGAGCCCTTAATGGCAATATGTGAATTTCCATTTCCCCCCCCCACCAAACAGTGATAGTTAGATTTATTCACATACGCCAAACTGATGACAGCAAAAATTGCCCAACATGAAGGCAAGACTATGCTGACGTTCAGGTATATATTCAAATTATTAATCTGCTCCTTTTTTCTGTTAAAAAAAAATAACTTTCTGTTCCCCAGAGACGTAACGGATAACGCGAACTGGTAATCTTTCCTCTCTTGGTATGGATAAACGTGCACATCAAAAAATTCTGTAATTTCAAAGTGGACATACTTCCCCTTGTCTGAACCAATGGAAGACGTAGATTTATCACTCAGGGAGTCCACGCTGCCGTTATTGGCGGCTGTTCTTCCAAAGAGGTTTGCAAAAAGTAGGTACCAATAAGCAGAACCGGGAGAAACAGCTAACTTATCATAAGCAGGGCATGTATATTCACACATAATTTCAGTGACAGATAAAGGCTTCGTCACCATTTTGAAGAAACAGATATAGGGAAATGGGTTAATAAACAAGCTACTATTTCCTACATATTTTATATCATCAAAGGAGCAAAAATTATGATGTCCCTTGAAGCAGCCATTTATAAAGTAAAATTGCCCCTTTAAAGTTCCAACGACTGTTAGGTAGTACCACCCCCTCTTCACATTCCTGATGCTAAATCCAGAAGAGTGGTAAAAGGTTTGGCCCTGCTTCTCCCCCCTTTTGTAATTCTCAACGCATCCGATAACTAGCCTATCGCTAAAAACGCTTATATGTGCATCCTTTTCTCCACTAACTATCGAAGAAAACGAAACGTTTTCTTCTATGGGCAGGAACACCCAAAGGGATAGCGTATACCCAAACGGTTTTACTAATTCGTTATATATGGATAAAGGCGGGTCAACAATTAGGTTATAAAATTTGGACAAATCGCATGCATAGCAAAGGAGGTCAGAAAAAATATTGATTCCGTAAATTTTGGGAGCGTCTTCCTTTCTTCTCACTTTTTTCAAGTACACATTGTAGCCATACTCTTCCTTATCATCTATGTGAATTATTTTTTCGCATTTCCTGTGGAGGTTTCCACATTCCTCTACTTCACCATTTGGTCGATTCGTCAACCCTAATTTGTTTCCTCTGTCGTGTAACTCTTTACTGTTTCTTTCGTACAAATGTGCCCTTGGGGGGGGAGTTTTCCCAGGACTGTTTCCCCTCCCTGGAGAAGTGTCACCTGTGTACTTAGAAACCAAGCGTAGCTGATACATTCTCACTCTGTAATTCAAGTCATTGGTGAAGGCAACTACCCCCGTCTTCGCCTTCTGCGATTGTGCAAAGTATATGAAAAATTCCAAAACCTGCATGGATTTATCTCTGACATCTATGCCTTCTATTACTTGGTCTTTCATCTCCATGAAGAGGTTGTCTCCAATCATTTCTCTTCCTTTGACTTTCTTCACAATTTCGTATCTTCTCTTTATCTCTTCCTTTTTTAAAAACTCGAAGATTTTAAAAGAGGAACATAATCCTATGTTATTATTTCCAAAGCAGGAATTTCCAAATATGCTCATCTGTAATTGTTTCTCTAAATTTAGCACTTCGTGCGAGACGCTGTTCATGTACTTCCCATTTATGTAGTAAATTAATCCACTAGCACATTTGGTTATATTTAATAAGTTCCACTCATTTTGCTTCACTATGGAGTTTATTTTATTCCATTTGGCAGTCTTCTCGCATTTTATGTAGACGTTCCAAGGGTTTTCCTTCTCACCACTCTTCGCCTCGTCCATGGGTCCTCTCTGCCCCTCACTGTGCAGTTGTCTAAAGTAACGGCTTAACCTGCGCTTATCACTGACGTGTATTTCTATATCCTCAATTTTGTTTCCCATTCTCGAAATGACGAATGGGGAATTTCCTTCCATGTCACAAAAGAGGAAAGTCTTTTCCCGTCCATTTGTGGCTCCTCTTGAAGCAAGAAATAGCCACACCTCTATGGTGCACTCTGTAGGTATAACCACTGGGGGGGTTAGGACCACTAGTGCATTTCTATCATGAAAATTCATTCCCTTCAAATCTCCTGTAATTCCTACGTCACCTTCGTAACTGTTGTGAGTAAATATTTCCATTTTGGAATCCTCCACACGTTCGTAACTTAAATAACTCCGCATGTTTGTGTTCAACTTCTGGACACTCTCTTCGGTTAAGAAATTGTCGTGTTTTTCTTCCGTAAAATTTGTTTCGGCTTTTCTATCCCCCTCCGAAGCTGTCTTTCTCCGTACTTTGTCCTTTTTGTGCACACAGAGGAACTCCCCTTTCTTGTTCAAAAATTCTCCACCAACCGAAATGACCCCTCCATAGCAGTCAATCTTAAAGTAGGTCACTTTTTCTTCATAATTTTTCAATACATGTACATTAAAATATTCCTCCCCCATGTTTTCACACGAAATTGTGAAATTTCTTCTTTGTCTTTTTTCCTCTTCAATCTGTGTCAGTTCATTTTTGTCCAGAAATTCCCAACAGCGTTTTTCTATGCACACTGCCAAAGCGCTACAGAAAACTTTGCAAAATTGTTCATTTTTTCGTTTTCTTTTTTTTTCTTTTTCTTCCTTTTCTTTTCTCTCCATTTCTTTCGATCTATCTCGAGTCACCTCCGAAAAGTTTGTTAACTCCTTCACATGTAAAGAGTCCCCTTCTTTAATGAGGCTCATTAAATAACTTTTCGTGGCAGGCTTTAGGTGCTCAAATTGTCCATAAAAATCTATTTCTATGACCCTGCTGCTTATGTAATCTTCTATGTTGAAAATTGGTTCCCTTGGATCCCTATCTCCCTGTTGAATTTTCCCTCGTGAGGATGGATCACCCACGATGTTCTCCTCCAGTTCTGCCCCCCTCTCCAAATGTTCGTAATACCGCCTCATATACATATTGCTACTGCTCTTGTATTGCTCCCCCCATAGGTTTAAAACCCCACTGCATAGGTACTTTTCGCACGTCTGTGTGTAGTGTATCCCTCTGTACATCTCGCTCACATCTGCCAATAAGCAATGCACGTAAATTCTGCAAAGTTCCTTGGAGTATATGCGGTTAAGGTCAAATTCAAGGCGGAGTCCATCTCCCACCTGATTGTCTCTCCTTCCTGGGGCGCCTGCAGAAGATTCGAGTGGAGGGCTTGATGTGCATATCGAATGGGATTCTCATCTCCCATGGGAAATTCTTCCCACGTAGGCACACCCTACATATGCACATTTTGTCCCATGCACCGTTACCTCTTCTCCTGTTGCTTAAACCAGATTGAGTTTTTCTACTCGGTGTACAACCCCATACCGAAATGGCTAGCTCGCCTGGGTAGCTCTCCGTCTTCTTAGTATGGGTAAATCGTGGACTTAAACACGCTTGCTGATTTGCCGCATCTACATTGAGCTCCTCGATCTTCCCATTTATATATCCATCTGGGTGTTTTCCCTCGCCTGACACTTCGAAAACTATAGTTTCGTCTTCCACCCCTCCGGGTCCAACCATATTAAAATTGCCTTCCCCTTCTTGGTCTCCATACCCGTTATTAATAGCGTCACAAATGAGTAGTGTGTCCCCCGTAGTCGTCTGACGGGGGAGGTAGTAATTTCCCAACCCCCCAATAGGAAGAATCCCAAAACAGGGTCTATACCTAAAATAGTAATCAATTATGTACTTCATATATCTGCATTTGGCTAGCACATTTGAAACGTGAAATAGAACAGGAGACAGGTTATAGTTTACGTCTTGCAGATTTCCGAAACTGAGAATGCTTAACCCCCATGCGAAAATGATTGCCGACTCGTCGCAGTCGTTTATGCGTCCGTATGCGCATTTGCTTCCTCCATCGCTTCCTCCTCCGCTTCTTCCCCCTTTCGAATTTTTCTTTTCTCCTTTTTTCCTTCTCTCCAGAAGGGCTAAAAACTTATTCGTGTATTTGAGAAAGTTCTTCAAAATGGCTGGCACATTGTTCATTGTGGCGAAATAATTCCTCTTTACTATTTCCAAACAGCCGTCTAAATCGAGGCTGGGGAATTCCTTCTCTAGCGTTAAGCTGATCAACATAGACAAGCACTTCTCGGGTTCATCGGATAGATCTACAATATTTTGAAGAAATATAATCCACTTTTTGGATATTTTTAGTAATTTGTACCTTCTGATAAATTTATTTCTTTCCTTCTTCTTAACGGAGTTTTCATTTTCTGACTTGGGAGCTGCTTCACCAAAATGAACCTCAAAACTTTTGCTGTTCTTCAGGATATTATTTATCAACATGATACTCCTTTTTTCATTTTTCAAAAAGTATTTCTCCTCCATTTTGTGATTTCCTTCTTTCAATTTTACCACATGATTCCTATTTGTTTCTTCCTGTTCTTTTCCGCTTGTTTTCCTTCTTCTCCATATGCCCACCCATTTTGCCTTCCCTATCCTCCTTCTGATGCCGCCAATTCTCAACCATTTTTTATTGTCCTTCTTCAGGTTATTCCTTCTTCCCAATTTTATGAGCAGAAAGAAAATGGTCGCATAAATCAACCCATTGCATAGCAGTGAAATGGTTGTCAGCACCCCCAGGAAATTTCTTGCATGCACGTAGCTTAAAAAGGTGTAGTATGAGAGCGAAATGGTGACATGCACAAACATGGAAAAGTAGAAAAAGAATTTCTCAGTTGTGCGTTTTTTAACTAATTTGCATACCAGATTTACCACTTGGATAGCACAGGATGGGGTAGCGTGGTGGTCCTGTTTGTCACCCCCTGTTGGAGTTCCCCGTCTGTGTTCATTTGTGTCCTCTTCTTTGGCCTCTACTGCGCCATCATCTTCGCTCTCTTCCTCGTGTTTCTCCGGCCCCTCACCATGTGGCACACCCACTCCTCCATTTTTTAATTCCACCTTTTCTGCTTCTCCGTCATTGTTATCACTCTTCTCCGTGGCGACGTCGGATTTCTTGGCCTCTTTTTTTCTCCCTTCTTCTTCCTCATAAACTTGGAACGCCCTCACAATATGCCCCACATTTCCCCTATTTCCTAGTTCGTCCAGTTTTTCTTCCCCCGCGCAATCGTCACATTGGTAGACGCATAAAAATGTAATTAACGTATAGAGAGAAAACAACACGGTAATGAGAACAAACTGAAACGTGTGCACATTATTGTTATATATACCATTCTTATGATTAACAATTAGAGATGCCTTCACGTTGTTAAAAAATCGTTTGTGGAAAAAAAACAAAAAGAGCAGCAAGAAAATGTCATCCGGAGGGCTAAGCGTACTTACCTTTGCTTTTAACACACATAAGACGTCTAAACTAAGAATATATTTCTTCAGAAAAAATAGAAAGTAGTGGAAATAATTAACAAACGTATTGTATAGTATGATTATCCATATTTTTACATAATATTTTCGTCTCATTTTTGTGCACTCTAACGAATCGTCCACTATCAAAAAGTCGCCTCTCCTCTGTTCATCATAATTACAAAAATAAAAAAAAACACATAACCTTATTATTTCCAAGTACAAATATTCATGGTATAAAATGAAAATATGCGCAAAATATTTGCCACTGTGTTCTCTTTTGCGCTTGTTCTTTCCTGTGAGCGAACATGTGTCCACGTCAAGGGAGGGAGTGCTATCCACCCCACCCTCACTCGAGTTATCCTTTTGCCAATCTTCACCTTGCTCTACAATGACAAATCGGAGGCAAATATAGAGGTTAATATAGACACATGTCATTAGACATATTTGTGTACTCTCATAAGGGTGAAAAAATTCCCTTTGTTCGCTCTACGTGAAACACCAAAAGGTCTTCCCCCCTTTAGGCTCAAAAGTGACTATTAAAAAAGATCAAAGAGAAGTAGTTTTTTTCCTCATAAAACTAGTAGGGGAAAAAGAATTCGTCCGTGTATATGTGACATCGATGATGGACCCATTTCTGTCACATTTTTAAGACCTGAGTAGAAGTATATTACTCTGGGCGCTGGCTCTTTTCTTCCCTCCATTTTTCGTGTCTTACTTGTTAACAGGCGAAGGACAATTGTTCCCAAAAGGGAGAATACTAAAAAGAGCAGAGGCAAGAATAGCAAAAAATGAACCTTCTTTTCAATCCTTTCTCCGTTTGTACCCCTCTAAAGTGAAAAGAAAAGAGTTTTTTTTGCGAGGGCATGCAAATTGTCCCCATAGGTAGAGGAATCTCTTGGCACTTGGGGCATCTAGCTTCACTCCATTATGCTACATTGTTCTGCGTTGTCTCGTATCATATGATCACTTTTTTTTTTTTTTTTATTTCCCTCATAAGAATGTGTCGTTTTACCGCGAATATACAGTCTAGGACTTCATTCAGCGGCACTCCGATCGTGAAGAAGTGCAGCGCGTCTAAAAGGAAGTGACTATAATTGGAATTCACGTATCTGTATGGGAGGATGGGGAACGGGGGTGGAAAAACCAGGATTCACAAAAAGGGTACATGAAAGAGTGCGGTTAAGGCAAATTTCAGACGCCAAAACGGAGTAACGTGTCTCAAAATAACATACACATTTATGCGGGCAGTTTGGCACAGTTTCACAAACCAACTGGTCCGAATTCACCCTGTGAGCAAAGTTCCCACCTCAGGAGGGACATAAACTGCGTATATTTAATAACCAGTCTTATTATTTTCATTTCTCTTTCCCTTTCTATACAAGTGATTATTAAAATGCTTAGAAAGAAGCCCAGGGCGATGAAGTACAGCGAAACAGCGTACGTTGCAAAACTACAAAGCACGCAGGGACGCTTCACTGGGGTTACGAAATGGTATCTGAAATTTTCATCACACTGCAGTTGGGAAATTATCCCCAAGGAGGGGAAGAGGGGGGGAGGGGGTCAAATATGGATGTACTTATGTACGTATAGGCCATACTTAGCACATTTACCCGTGGCAAAAAAGGGAACAAACTAAATGCGCAGGGTTTCGGCATTACGGCAAAAGAGGATAACTATTTTTGTGCCATTTTTTTTTCTTTTTCTTTCGTACAATTTTGCACTGGATTAATTTATTCCCTTCCAGGCAACTTTTCCCTTCTTTATGATTCAAACAAACATCTTCTTTAAGACAGGCAATTTGAAAACTATACACTTGATCGGTTCGTACGTTCCTACACAGTTCTACGTACTCTTCTCCCCTTTCCTTCGTGCACATATTTTTAAAGGACCACACATTTTCTCCGTTGTCACATAATTCGAGCGCACTACATTTTACGCACCTGCCGTCGGTGGTGTCTACCTTGAAGC
>NW_008481839.1:127155-191218 GCF_000524495.1 Plasmodium inui San Antonio 1
ATAATTAGGATAACGGTTAAACACTCCAATGTTGGCACAAACCACGAACACACGCTTAAACAAGCTGTACACAGATTTACAACTAGACGATACCGTAACACTCAGAAGTCTTGTTTTCTTGCCTCCACTTAGCTTACTGACAAGCAGACCTATTTCTGTATCCCCCCTTATAAGCAGTAGGCTCATTAATAAGGCGAATTTTACACCCATGATGAGAAGGTTACCCATTCTTTTTAAAAATAAGATTGAATGTATGCATGAAGGCATGCATGCTTGTAGGTAAGTATTAATGCATGCCTACAATTAGACAAACCATTTTACCAACCCGTAGTGAAGCATTTAAAAGTTTCACCCTTTTTTTTGTCCCCTAATTCTACCTGCACACAGCGAGGTTTCCTCTCCGGGGAAAGAATAAAATAAGAACAGACCGATCGACAAACATGCGCATGAGTAATGTGCGCTTGATTATTGTATGTCCCTACCAATTAGAATATTTCCTGCTATTCACCTGCGCCATGTTCCTTGTCCGTCTCATTCGTTGCAACTTTATTGGGGATCGTGATATGTATTTAACAAATAAAAGAAAAAAAAATTGTTCTATTTTGTACGTAACATTTTTGTAAACGGAAAAAAAAAGGTCCAGCAAGGAAACAGCACGTAATATACCTATTGTGCAGTCTTACACTCATGCTGTGTATTAAAATAGGGGTGCACTGGGAGAAATGAAAAGAAACAATCATATAATGGGACACGAAGGGGGCAGTCAAAACGATGACACCGCTTCCTCCCTAATTAAACGCGCAGTGTTGGCATGTTCAAACGCACTCCAGGCGCGCGAGCATGTACACAGAGTTAACTTTCCTTTGCTCACAGAAATGTGCATGCGTTTGGTAAGACTCGATGACAGATGAAATTCACCAAAGCAACAAAAAAAAAAAAAAGAGAGACAGAAAGAGACGACGAAAAAGAAAAGAATGCAATATGATGTGGTGCAACACATTGCCAAGTAGGATAAATAGACACGCAGATCAAAATGGAAACTACCTTAGGAAGAAATTACGTGAAAAAACCAACCATAAATGCGTGCACATGTGCAAGAAAGACATGCACAGATATATACACAAGAATGTAAAATAGGTTACCCCCAATGTGAGTCGTCCGTATTGCCCTTTTACTACATGTTAGATAAGTTAAAAATGGTGCTATTCCCTTTAGTAACTGTGATTTGACAGGGAGGTTTTCTCCTCCATCGGTTTGTACTCATCAGCGCTGTTGCGTTCCATCGTGCCACACAATAATGTACGTACGCATGTATCTATGTACATATCTACGTATTCACACATGTCTGTTGAGTTTCTTCTCACCAACCTCTTCCCCCCTTTGAGTTGGTCACTTGTCCGGGTAATACAACGGATAATTGGAAGACAAATTGTCAAAATACTCTCCAGGCAATTTGTACGAAATTTTGGCACCCTCATAAGATCTGGACAAACCAACTATGGGCATATATTTGTAACAGACTTGTAAATTAATCTTATTATTTCTTAATCCATTATTATAATCTTTAAGGGAATATTTGGTGAGCAAATTTTTGTAGGTTTTTTTGGCCATTTTTTTATCGGTTATTATATAATCCTGTATGATAACCTCGTTTCTTAGCTTTTGTGGCGTTTCATACGTCACTAGAACATACAGAAACAGCTGCTTCAAGTTCCAATTAAATGCTTTGCTCATGTCATATGATACGTCTAGCGACAAAACTGCTTCGTCCCCTTTTATGTGCCGGTTATACACCAGCCTCTTCACACTTTTTACTTTTATATTCGTCGACATTTCATTCTCGTCGAATAAATAAAAGGAAGTTCCATAGTTGAAAAGACATAGAGTCAAAAAGCACAAGGCCATGGAATAAGAAATGACGTTTAGCCTATTCAACACGCTGTCCATCGTTTCTGCTTCTTATAAGGTATGCGGAGGGGGAAGTAAAGGGACGGAGGGATGGCTACTTCTTTTCTTCTGCTTCTCCTGTGTGTCCTCGTTGAGCATTATGGACCTTGCGCCTTGCACAGGCATGTGTCTTCCCTTTTGTGCTTACCTACAGTGTGTGGTATACGATTATATCACCACTCCTCGGTTCAGTTTCCTTCACGGGTTGTATTTCCGATCTGGTAAACTTCTTCACAAGTAGTGCGATCACAATAGCGAGATTAGCCTTGTAAATAAAGAGCTTTCACAAAGGCTTGTACACATTGATATATTCTACACGGGGGGTGCTTACTCCAAAGGAGAAATGGGTGATGGGAATGCATAATAGTAATAAAAAAAAATAAAAAAAAGAGAAAAAATCAGTCAACAATGGGAAGTCACAGAAATGTGAACCAATTTTTTTTCATAATGCTAAACAGAAAAGCAACTCATTTGTTTTAACTTCGATTCTGGTATGACTCCTCGCGGGAAGCCAATAGTTATTTTAAAAGGCCACTGTGCGGTAAGCGCATAGAATTGCATATGCATATAAGTTTAGGTTTACCTCTTCATTTAAGCAGCTGTACATATGGGTACCATTTTGCGTACGTACAAAAAGGAGGGGCAATCCAGAGAGGCCAAATGCAAGAGAATGACTTTACTGGCAGTATACTGTAAGCCATATGTGCGCACTTGCCAATCGTCACCTCATAGGTAGCACATATAATAGCTATCAACTTGTGTAGCAAAATAAATGAGCATAGCTTCGTATGTAAAAAAGATGGGTCAGAGGCAGTGGGGGTGAACTGACGAGCTACTGCTCCATCGATGAAAACGCGTTTGCGAAGAATCCCCGGATGCGGCAAATGGCACGCCACGCATTGGCGCTATGCTTTGCCGCCTCTCATTGGCGCCGCACAGTGTCGATTTTCTTCCCCGCCATCCACTGCTGCCGTACATTTCCGCCTCTTCTTTTTTTTCCCTCGTGATTGCCCAAATTTACCGGAAGGCAGAATGCAGAGGTTACGCGCCTCTTCTTCGCTTTCAATTCCCTAACCCTTTAGCAACTTCTCGCCCTGAGAAATTTCTACATACATATGTGCATACGTTAAAGGGATCGCAAACGTATGTACATAAGCGCTTTTAAATTTGGCACATTCCAGGTGATACCTTCAAAGAGGACAAAGAAAGGAGCAGCCTCATGGATACACATAGCCATACATACCATACACGCATATATATTGCGCAGCTGCGGAATGGCATTTCTGAAAAATAAAATAACAAATCGGAAGATCCTTTTTTTGCCCCTCTCATGAGGTACATTTTTCTATACGCCCTTTTTTTTATCTTCGTATTAGCTCTCCCTGGAAAGCTTGCAAACGTCCGATATCTGCCAACACTTCCTAAACTGCGAACACTTCCTTACCCCCCGAGCCGCATTCAGAACAACTGCATTTCTTAAAGGAAGGAACGCGCCACGTTTTGAGAAAATACAAATGACAGGGGCAGCACAAAAGTGTAAATAAACCAGGGGTCAATTTTTTTCCTTTTTAATTCTCCCCCCCCCTAATTGTGGAGCATTAAAATATTCACACAGTTATGCACACATTTTTTTTCTACCTGGACAGAAAAAATTGCCTCTCAAGTATTGACACCCCCTTGAGCAATTTCCCCATTCGCTTCTCCTCTCTGCATCCAAATGGCGAATATTAAAGATGCGAAGTATGACCTGGGGTTAGACATGACTATAGAGGACCAGAAAAAAATAGGAAAGTTTACCAATCTACATTTCAAACAATCGGTTTACGAACAAAAGATAAAATTAATGAATGAAAATATTTCTAATATTGACGCCTCAATAGACGAAGTTTCTTTGGTTTTTAATCCGCAAGACGTTATGTTGGGCATAGGTACGTGGCCCCCGCCAAGGGCACTGCATACCTATGTGTGCAAGCATGCGTACGTTGGGGGGATATCGCATTCGCGCACGGATAATAATTCGCGTCGCTGGCTCCACGCCATGCCGCTACTGCCTGGTTCATCATCATGATCAGGAGAAGCAGCTGTAATTTTTCTTTAACGAATTTACCCATTTGTCCCCCTTCACCCTCTGCACGCTTCACTAGGCGACTGCTTTTTCAGCGTCGACACTCAGTACATGGAGAAAAATCTAGAGCAGGTAAAAGCCGAGGAGAAGAAAAATTTGAGGAAGTTGGAATCTGAATATAAAAATATTCTAAGTGAGAAGGAACAATTGAAAACGGAGTTGTATGCAAAATTTGGAAACAGGATTGACCTCAACTGAGAAGTGTGTTTTCTGCCCAAATGAAAATGCGTGCACAATGGTAGTCACGTGTATGTGTCACCCTAGTCGATTTATTTTTGCTGAATTTTTTTTACAAGCAAAAAACGATTGTATGGAGTAAATAGAACACCCGTAGGACAACATAATTTCCTTTTTTCATCTTTTGTGTAAATAAGAATTGACGAAAAGAGCAGTGTTGTGGCGTTGGTGGGTATGCAGATTTTATTTCGGAAGCAGACCATACCCATATATAGATGCACGCACACATGCCTCTCTGTATTGCACAAGCGTGTAAATCGGTAAAAGTGAATGCCCCTACCTTCCGACAATTAGGGACCCTTTTTTTTTATGACCTGGTTGGTAATACTACCAGTGTTACCACGCATGTGAGCATAAGCGTGGGTAGCGGAGAACTTTGCTATTTTTTTCGTTCCTTTTGCAAAATAAAAATAGTTTGATTTTTGCCCTCGTTAAGATGTCACGCATTTGATGCCATTTTTTTTTTCTTTTTTTTTTTTCCATTTCGTCCATTTCGCACAAATTGATCCTCCCCCGTGGAAAAAAAAACGAACACCCCAGAATTGCGCAGTTATAATCGTGCACCCAGTTAGGAATTTAGCAGCATGTTACGTGGATGCCTTGGTAGAGGGGTTCCCTACACATACAAACAGGAATAGTCTGTTTTATCCAATGGTACAATCACATGTGCAGCCATTTCCCGTGTTCAGCCTCCCCTGCGAAAAGAATCCTCTCCTTCTTAACTAGATGAACAATGAGTTTATCATACTTTTTTTCTTTTTTCCACGCAATGGCCAGAAAAACAACCTTGTGGGGAGCACATAAAAGATAAAGCCAGTTGGCTTTGAATACGCTCATATGTAGTACGTATATATGTGGACGTGTGCTGTATGTATACTTATTTACACACATCCTACATGTATTCTTTTCCTTTTCTCCCTTTTTTGTCTCCGCGTCGGTGAAGCGACGATGGGGGGGGGGGATGGGAAAACTGTACATACGATCAGAAAAAAAAAAAAGCATAACGGCAAATCAAATCGGTAAAGCACAAAGGCAAAACAAAACTGCAAGCAGATTCACAAATATAGGCTTATCGCCAGGTGGTGGTATTTTGCAATTTTTTAATTTCCTATAAGAAATTTTACTCATTAGAAAGTTGGCTTGTCCTCTTAGAAGTCAACCACCCCAGGGGGGCTAACAGGTACACTACATAGACAAGCACCTTTTAGCGTACCTATATAAACTTACCTATACATATATGTGCCGGGGTACGTATATGCATTGACTCAAAAGATATAAAATAAGTTCATAAATTTGTACAAAGCGAGAAGTACGTGCCCCTGTACTCCAAACGCGTACACTTCTATATATAATAGTTATATGTACTTGTGCGAAAAAGGGTAGAATTTCTTTTTTTTTTTTTAAACCTAGAATGAACCAAGTTCATCTACAACTAAAATGATGTATTCACTCGTTAGGAACAGAATAAAAAATTAAAAAAAGCGTACAAAGAATAAATTAAAAAAGGAGGCAGTAACGGGTTGGTAATAATAACTATATACTTTTATGACGTGCACAAAATGGTAAATAATGGGTACGCTGAAGAGGCGTCACAATATATTATTATACCTAGTTGGTGAACGAACAATTATTTTTTAAAGATATGCTAATATTGATTTAATTGACCTTAGATGAAAAAAAAAAAAAGAAAAAAATTTCATTGAAATGAATTGAATGAACGAATCGTGGTACACCCCTATCATAAGATCAGTAGAAACAATTGCCATAAAAGAAAACAAAGTGAAAAAACGCAAAAGGAACGCAAAAGAAGGCCAAAGAAAGCGAATGCAAATGAATTGGAATTGCCAATGCGAAAAAGTTTTTTCACTTTTGCATTTTTTGTTTATCCGTATGCGTACATAAAACAAAACAAAATCTTACAAATCATGCAGTCAATTTTTTCCTTTTTTTTGAAAAAAGAATTATTTTAGTAAAGTTCTTTCTTCCAAAAATGTAATTTCTACCAGGGCGACGTGAAATTTTTAGTTATACTTGACGCAGCATAGAAGTACATATTTTACCCCGGCAACGCTGCACTGTTAGTACATCACCATGGTACATGTAATTCGCGTAGTTACATAATTCGTGTAGCCACGAACACCCTCCTCTTCACCAAACCTGCTTCTTCACCACATCCTCCTCTTCACCAAGCCTGCTTCTTCACCACACCCGCCTCTTCACCACACCCGCCTCTTCACCACACCCGAGCATATTTCCATAAATGGTACCGCGCGCACAGTGTCAATTATCAACCTACTATGTGTACATCACCATATATGTAATATACAACAAAAGCTGGAGAGGCGATGAAACTGAAGGAAGTTCCTCTTCGCCCAGTTTTTTATGATTAGAGTGTAGCGAGGTGTGTGTATATGTGTACGTGTTTGCATGGATCAGTGTTCAGGTTTGTACATATCTGTACGGGCATGCACGTATCTGTACTGGGTGTTGATATCACCGCCTTGTGAATGCTTAAATGGCCATCTGCCCAATATGCGTAACAATTAGAACCATTTTTAAACCCCCAATTTTAAAAATTTGACATTTTCTTTTTTTGTGTACTTTTCGAATTTCTAATTATCGCGAGTTTATTTTACAAAGACTAATTCGATTATCCTTTCATGGTACATCGCATTTTATCTCACCTCATCTTGCCAAATTTCACCTTGTTTTATCTCATTTTATTGCATTTCGTTTTTTTTTTCCTCTTTCCATCGTTCTTCGTTTTTCACGAATAATTCAAATAAATCCTTCCCTCGTCTTTCCTGTAAGACGCTGCGGCGACTGCCCAACCTCCGAACACAACTGTAAACGTGCCTACATCCCCACCACTACACACATGCACACCTGTCAGGGTTAAGGAGATCGACGAAGGAATCGCACCTGATTATTTACACTCGTGTGTGTATGCCTAAATTGTTACACCTCCTTCCTCCTTTGCTTACCTGTCCCCTCTGAGTGCTTCCCCCGTACCTTATAGAACATTTCCACGCTGACGGCGCAACCGAAACTATTCTACCCACTTGGAAAAAAAAAAAAAAAAAAAAAAAAAAAAAAAAAAAAAAAAAAAAAAAACTCACGAAACGCCCCTTTTAAATAATGATTAAAGACAACAAGCTAACCATTGAAAACATTAATTACGAGTTAATAAATCAAGTGAATGTAGAAAATGAAGCAAATAAAATTTACGAAATAAAGAAATATGCAGACAAAACTGAGAGCTACTTAAACTCGGATGTAGCATTTGAAAAACCAGCCTATGGGATAAAAAATTTTATGAACAACAGCCATTCGGTTGATTCCTTGGAGAAGGGTGAAATGAGACCAAAGAATGTTCCCTTACAGAAACAAAGTGTTAATTATTTAAATAAAGCTAATGAAGAGACCTTTGACGAAATAAATCAGCGGGGCTCTAGGAGTAGTGGCGCCAGCTTCCATGCAGATATAAACGATGACATTGTGACGTATGTCAATAAAACAAGAAAGGACATGGATTCCAGTAAGGATTATAAGATTGGCACGTGTAACAATTTATCCGGTGTGCACATCCTAAATGATGCGCACATACACGAAAGGGAAGGCGTCTGTGGCGAGGCCCCCTCCAGCAAAGTCAAGTTAGCCACCCTAAACATCAATTCGGGTGCCGACAGTGCTCAGAATGCTGCTTCCAGTATAATCCAGAAGTGCAACCGCGAAGGAAGTCTCGATGGGCGTAACGACGGGAATCGCTCTATCAGCTCCGACCGATCGAATAGGCACTCTGTCGAAAGTATAAACAATCTAATCGACCCTATTGCGGGTAAAAGGATCATCACACCTGGAGGAGCTAAATCATCAAGTATCCATGCCCACAATGAGAACACGCCCCCCGCCATGACTGAACAGATATTTCAACAAAGAAAAAGTGAAAACCCCATGCTGAACATCACCAATACTCATAAGAACGTTAACGTCGACCCTACGCGTACCAAAGAAGAGGCACCAAAGGGAAACCAAGACGTAACTCCAAAAGGGAACAAATTAGAGATTTTTAAAAATTATTCACACTACGAAATTATGAATGTTTTGTGCAGTAACTGGAATAGGGAAATATCTTCAGAGTCTTCTCCATACCCGGGTGGTGTACCCCAAAGTGAGGAAAAAATGAACGATGAGAAAAATCCAAATGAAGAGAACGACTCAGCTAAGGTAAAGGTATCAACGGATGATGATCTGTGCCATCCCTCAATTTACCATTTCCAAATAGCTACCCATTCAGAAAATCCCAACAGCTCAACCAAAAGAAGGGAAGAAATTCTACAGCTACTTCTGCACAACATAGAAACAAAAAACATAGATGACATAGCTAAAAATTTATCATTTTTGAAAAGAATGCAACAATATTTTTATCAGAAATATATTAATATAAAATTCCCAAATGACTCCAATGACTACCACTATTATATACACCTGGATTGGTTTAACAAATTGAAGGCCTTTATCTTCACTCCAAATGGGAAATTCCCAGGCTGCATCACAAACTATAAATTATATAACGACGAGAAGTCAGCCAAGGAGTCAGCCAGCGAGTCGATCAGTCCCTATATGCTGAACAAAAAAGACATGAAAAGTAATTTGAAGGAAGGGAAAGATTATATATGCACCAATCAGTACATGTGGCGATTTTTACACTTCCTATTCAGAGGCGGGCCCTGTATTAAACGAAATAGCAACAATATATATGACCATTATGTGCCCATTTCAAATTCTGATCTTATGAATAAAAATATTATCTATTTGATGGAGCCGAAATACGTGGATAATTTATTTTCCACTTTCAACTATTCGAACGAGGAGCTGTGGAGCGGGACTACCCATTCGAGAAACAGTTTAGAGGAAGCGCATAAGTCGCTTGCGGGTGGAGTGTCACCAAGTGCTCTTTCCTCTCCGTGTTCCACGATCACTGCTCAGACCGCTTCCGCCAGCGAAGCGGCTAGAGAGCATCGCACCAAAAAGTGCGCACACAACTATTACGAGTTCTTGCACTTTTACGGGCTCAAGGAAAAGGAATATAACTCTTGCTTTTTTCTCGAGTATGATCAATCCCATCCCAGAAGTATGAACAAAATCATCGATTTGAAAAGTAAACATTCGTATGAAAGTTTGTACTCATTTTACTCAAATGACACCTTCAGCGACAGTGACATTGTACACAATGCCCATGGCGCCAGTAGAAAAAATGACCTCAGTGAATTATCCAAAAAGGAGACCCCTTCAGAGAAGGAAAAAAATGGTAGTAATTCCAGTGCGACTTCTGGTCCGAATCAGACGGAGGCCACATCTCTGGAAAACATCGACATGGGCCGCGGCGTGTTGTCGCCTACACACCTCTCAAGGAGCATGAGTGAAAACGTAAAGAACGACTCTCTGGGTAATAACGGCGGTAGTAGTAATGGAAACGGCTGTAGTAGCAACGGAAACGACGGCATTAGTAACGGAAACGGTGGCAGTAGTAATGGAAACGGTGGCACTAGTAACGGAAATGGCGGCAACAACAACGGCAACAGTAATAACAGTAATAATAACAGCAATAATAGTAATAATAACAAAAACAACAATAATAATAATAACAATAACACTGATAACAATAATAATAATCAAAAAAACGCGCAGGAGGACGACCCGCAGGAGGACCCAAAGAAGCGCCAAGAGGAAAACCAGGAAAATGCGAAGGAAGCGACCCCCAGCAGAGGTGTGAAGAAAGAGAAGCAGTCCGCCAACGCCACCTTCTCCTTCGGCCCCAAGGCGATCATCACCACTCCCAACATTTTAAGCGGCAACTCTACCTACAAAAAAAGCAACGCAAGTAAAGACAGCACTAATAAAAGTGGAAACCAAACTGATAATCGGCCTAACAGTTCTAGCAAAGTGCTTTTAAATCCGCCTCCAAAAAAGAACTCCTTAGATTACCATTCGTCAAACGGAAACGAAATTTACAAGTCCTGCGAAGAGTACAATGCTGACAATGGCGAGGAGGCATCCAGCAATGGCTACTTAACAACCACCGAGACGGAATCGAAGGGAACAACGGACAACAGCGTTAAAAGTGCAACCAGTTCACTGAAAGATAAAGATGAGCTAGAAAAGGATGACCACAAAATGAAGAAACAGGAGGATGCAGAAAAGGGAACCATTTGTAAAGATGAAAATAAACAGAGGATGGGCAACAGTTGTAGTGATACCAGTAATGGCAGTAGCAACAGCAGCGACAGGAACAGTGCCAGTGGTGCTATCCCAAAAAAGGCCTCCACGAAAAAGAAGGATGCCACTGCCCATGATAAAAGGGATAAAAGGAAAGAAGAATACGAAAAGAATTTTAATACAAACAAAAAGCCAATCGGTGCTGGTGGCAACAAGCTCCTAAACAGGTTAAATAGTACGTTAAACACCGCCAATTTAATGGTAAAAGCCCGTAGTAGCTATTCCAGCAGCAGCTATCGTGGAAGTAGCAGCGGGAGTAGCATCGAAAGTAGCAATGACAACAGCAGCAACGGTAGCAGCAATTTTAGCATTCGAAATTATGACGTTTCGAATCGGAGTATGTACAAGGATAACGAACGAATGGAGAATATGATGGTACCCAGTAACCCCAAGAGAGAAAGTGAATTCAACAATAACAGCATTAGCATCATAACCACGAAAGAACACCCAGCAGGACTTATTAACTACTCTGCGACGTGTTACATCAACGTAGTTCTGCAGTGTTTATCCATTAACCTCAAATTAATATATACCCTACAAAATTACGTAACTGTGAAATATAAAAGTATGAACTTTTCTAGTGAAGACACAGACAATATGAACTCATCATTTATAAACAAAAATTTCTTCACCAATACTATCCCATTTAACCTCTTTGGAAATAATAATAAAAAAAAAGATGAATGTCTCTTGCTAGCTTTATCACATAAATTATTTCAACTAAGTAAAATGCACAATAAGGGAAAATCTCTCAATGTTAGTAAGTTCCTAAATTTACTAAATGATAAATATCCGTACCTCTTTGAATATAATGAACAACAGGATTGCCATGAATTTCTTCTTCTCGTTTTTGATTTTATTCACAATATGATGAAGGTCGTTGACGAAACCGTTGACAAAGATAACAAAATTGATTACTGCTTGAAGAAAGAACAGTCCATTATCTCAGATTTATTTTTAGGTTTAATTGAAGAGAAAATTACGTGTTCTCAATGTAGCTATGTAAACTATGTGTACCAGCCTGTGTACAACTTAAGTGTTAATGTCTTCAAAAAAAATGCAGAAAATAATTTAAATGATAATTTGGTGGAATACTTTAAAAAAGAGGAAGTAAATTCTACATGCGAAAAATGTAAATGCAAAAAGATGTTTAAACATTCCTGTGTGTATAAGCAGCCGAATATTCTTATCGTTCATTTAATTCGTTTCCTGGAGGATGGGTCCAAAATCGACAACCCCATAAAATTCGACGTGAACGACTTTACCGTACAAAACGTTTTGAAGAAAAAGAATGGGCAGTACATTGAGAACCCGAAGAAGTACAGCTTATATGGCGTTATAGTTCATCGCGGGTTGAACTCCAACTACGGCCATTACATCTGCTACACCAAGAGGAGACATTCCAATGGCGCCACCGTGGTATGATTGCGGGGTCAAACGCATGCCAAGAAGTGTGCGTAGAGGCGCCGTCTACCTATGTCCGTAGACACATATGTACACACATATGTGCACATGTCCAATCATGCGTGCCCCCACGGAGCAATCGGCCAACCGAATTTTCCCCGTTTTTTCAACCCCCTCCCCCCCCCGCTTTTTTTTTCAGTGGTACAAGTTCGATGACAGCATAGTGACCGTCGTGGATGTTTCGGAAGTGGAGTCTGCCAAAGCCTATTGTCTGTTCTACGAAGCCGTTAATTAAATGGAGTGAAGGGATAACCCTTTCCTCCTTTAAAAAAATTTCGTCTCCCCAATGAGTGTTCCTCGGTTTTTATGCTATCTATATTGTTGTGTTTCTTTTTTTATAGTCCTATGGTTAGTCGGCTCCGTTGCTACGAAGCAGTGGAGCCACGCCTCAGCAGCGCAGTTCCACTGCCGGTTTAGCGTTTTAATGCCCCCCCAAAACACACCTCCCACCGCGTCGTTTTATTTAATTTTTTCCCCCTTTTTCGGTTTATAAAACGCACAGTTATTTTCCGTGCCCCCCCCACCTGTCTTATGCCGCCTTTTAAACCCCTTCATTTTTAATTGACATTTCAACGTATTTCACTCGAACCGCATGTTCAACTTTTTTTTTTATGACTTTATTTGAATCCTTTCCTTAATAACCATTTTCGATAACCCATCATGGGTTGTGTGTGTACAAAAAGAGGGTGGGGATTGTGCCAAAAATGAAGTACTGAAAAAGTGTTCTTCTAAAAATGGAAACTTTGTTGTAGACTTTAAAAAAAAAAATATATGAAAAAGAGGGACACGTCGCTGAGGAAAAAAAAAATGCACTAGCGCATTTTGATAAAAATATCGCAAAGCGAGACCACGCGGTGGAGCAGAGCACAATATTGTGGCTCTTTACTATCCCGCTGCAATGCCTAACTTGAAAAAATAAGGGGAAAGATAACTTGCTCTTTGGGCAAAAACCATTTTCATTAATATATGCACGTTAAAAAAATATGCACGCGCGAAAGAAATGCACAAAGTGGTACGCCTTCTTGTTTGGAATAACTTGGAAAAAATAACTTCACTGATATGAAGAAAAGGGGGGTGATTTGTAAAAATAAAAAAAAAGTTCACGATCTGCTTGAGAGGGGTGTGTATGGGCACATCACCCTTTTTCTCGTTTCTCCATTTTGATTAACCCCTGCCAGCTCAATAAATCAACTTCTCATTCACGTTCTCGTTGAAGCTCTCGTTAATGTTTCCCATGTTCATGTTTTCTTCATTCATGTCGTTTTCTTCATCCTCGTCGTCGCCTTTTTTCGCCTTCACATTCACCTTTATGAGGTCTCTAAATATTTTGGAGAACTTAAAATGCGGCATGTGGCTACTTTCTATATGAATGTCTTCCTTTGTCCGCATATTTTTAATGCATCTTTTTTTTCTAAAAATGTTGTAATACATTCCAAATTTGTGAATATAAATTTTTTCGTTATTTTCCAGGTGTTTGTATATGTTGTCAAATATTCCGTTCATAATTTTCTCCACTGTCTTTTTGCTTTCCTTCGTTTCCATGGAGACTTCCTCAATTATCTGCTTCTTCGTAATGGCCTGCAGAAGAGGGGGGGAGAGAGAGACAAAGGAAGAAATGTGCAACGGAAATAAAGAACAGGAGAACAAAAGAGTACATACTAAAAGGGGGGAAAAACATGCGTTAAAAAGGGGCACAACACGGTCGAGACAAATAAAACAGAAAAGGGTGTAGTAAAAGCTACTGCACATCGTAGAAAAAAACGGATTAACGGTACAGCAATTACACAGAAAGGCGACGAAATGGACTGGAGCGCCATCGCGCCGTGCCCACGAGTGACGCTGGAACCCCATAAGAGTGCTCCTTTTCATTTTAACCTGCGAAATGGGAACCTTGGAGGAGCTCTGGTATAGCGCATTCTTGTTGTACGTGTTATTGACCCCCAGTTTGTTGTTAATAATATTATTCTTGTGGACATTAATGAAGGCTCGGCGTGAATAAGCAAACTCAAAGGTGAAGAAGAGCAAACACCATATTATGTACATTTTTTCTGAACAGCCGTTTTGAAATCTTATACCTTACTGTGCTGACCAAGGGCGCACCTGGGCAGGCACATAGATACACACATATATGTGTATGTACGTACAAATATATACATATACAAGCACATATGTACATGCGTGTATACCACTGTGCTTATATACCTCTGTGCATATATACCCCCCTGTGTACGTTTATAATTCTATGCTTCGATATGAACGTACATATGCATAATGTTTCTTACGAACTCATTATAGTGGTAACTATTTGGGGGAAAAAAACATTCATGTGAAACTGCAGCGCACGTTCTCGTAAAGTTCTTTACTCTTCAATCTTGTTAATGAATACGTTTGGGGATGTGTTTACTCAAAAAGTATGGGCAGAACGGCACATTATTGTATATATGTAAAATGTACGGAAAAAATCCCTATTTATTCAGAAGGTACATACAAAAAGCGCACATCCAAAATGTACTTTTAAAAAAAAGGATTAAACTGCATAGGGGTTTGCAAATTCCTGGATCGACCGTGAGGACTTTTACAAGCTTAAGAAGCGTTAACAATAAAATCTTTTGCTTTATTCACGCTCTGTGTATTCTTATTTTCACAAGGGAAAAAATTGGAGAAGATAAAAAAAAATACCGATTTTACTTCTGACTTTAGTTTCGGTTCACTTGTTTCATATGCCTTCATTTTTTATATTTTTGTTCCTAGAAATGGCGAGCGTGTTTTTTGTATTCTCTTTTTTTCCCCGTTTTTGTGCCACAAATAGTTACACAACGAAAAGTGTTTCAAGTGGGGCACGTCAAAACGGGCCCTTTGCGCCCCGTTACGTATGAACGCAGCTTTGCTCAGTTTTACGGAGTTTTGTTTTTTCGTCCATGCATATATCCCTGCGTTTGCTACTTGGTGAAACTGCTGTAGTGGGGAAGAGGATTTTTCTTTA
This sequence comes from Plasmodium inui San Antonio 1, assembly GCF_000524495.1. NCBI lineage: Eukaryota > Apicomplexa > Aconoidasida > Haemosporida > Plasmodiidae > Plasmodium > Plasmodium inui. The sequence continues at coordinate 142,191 of NW_008481839.1, forward strand.
TTATTATTTTTTTGTTTTGTTTAATTCCCCCCCGTGGGGCAAAGGAATGCTTTAATAGGAACGCAAAAAGCTTTCTCCTCCATTTTGGCACATATTTTATCGCAGCGCAAAGGAAATAATGATGAAATGGTTATTTTCTCAGTTGCGCAGTTTCCCGCACAGATTACAAGAAAGCACAAACCAGTGCCAAGAATGGTCCTATTTTTAACGCTTCGTTTTTTAATTACATCCGGTGTGGCAATGCACACTGCGTGTGTTAAACGTGCGCTACCTTTTCACCGTTAGGGGGTCTTATTCGACACAAATTTACAGCCATATATTACCCCTTTTTTTATTTAAAAAGGAAGAAAAACTGGCCTTCACACTGGCATTTCTCGCAGCCTCTTGTGGCGCAAAGAGGACGTTTATTTTGGCCGCTTCAACTGTAAGGGCCACCAAGTCGTCCGCAGCAATGGCCGCATAATAGCAACACACAATTGCAGTTAGAAGCTTACGTCTCTTCACACTGCTCTTTTTATGCGCAAAACATTGGTAGGGTATCGCCATAACATTTTCCTATTCGTAATTGTAACACTTATGCACATTTTACAAACTTTTCTAGTCAAAACATTTAAGTGAACATCAGAATGGTATTGGCAATTTTGTGCAAACATTCATATTTTTAACAAAATATCCCTTTCGAATGTTACGGAGAAATGCAAAATTTACCTTTTTAATGTAATACACCTCGTGTAGTTTTGCAGAAACTAGGGGATATTATTTTCTTTCTTAAACTGAGAAGTGAGCAACTTCGCTAATAAGGGGCATAGTTTCTCTTAATTATGTTGGTTGGACACAGGGAAGTAGCATGCGGTAATTTTTCTGTCTACCAGTTCATAGGTCGCATTTTTTGTAACCTTACATCGGTGAGGTACACCCCCGGGAGGGCTCTTCCGAACCCGTGGCATGGATATTGTTTACGTACATGTAAAGATACATATGTACCTGTGCCCGTGCGCGCGTTCGCTCTGGCGGACGATGCACACTTCGCAAAACGTGACACCTCGTGCAGTGCTTCCCCATGTTGTCTTTTTTAAAAACACTTTTTGTGTCCCCGAAAATTGTCTTTTTTCGCGCCCCATTTGTTCGTTTTCCATGGTATGGTCCAATTAGCACACAAAAAGCATAACTGCAGAAGGAAAAGTACCCCGCGTTATGCCGTAGGATCCGTTTTTATTTACCCCTTTGTTAAAAGAACCTTACTGTAGGTAACCTTGATCCGTGCAGCATAACATTGTAGTATTCGCGCATGAAAAAATATTAACCACGTTTACAAGCCCCCCCAAAGCCGCTCACGTTGCGCCATCTTCTATTTTCTCCACCATTTCACGAATGTATCATTGGTAAATTACTTTACTCACACGCTGATTAGTATTGATATTATACTTATAATTATCATTCGTTACACACATTTTTCTCGCACACTTTTTTTTTTTTTTTTCTTTTAACCCCTATTTTTTTTGCATAGTTTTGATTTCGAAAGTTCTGTTTACTCATCGTTTACGTGAAAAATTTTAAAAGAAGGTCTGTGTCTAAACCTTTTCATATTGACAAAAAAAAAAGAGGTAAATATAAAGAATATATAAACTGAAGGAAAGAAGATACAATTTAGCAAATTCTTATGACCCTATTTGATAACGGAAAACGTAGATGTAATGCTAGAAAAAATGGCTATAAAGCTTCGATAATAAAAAAGGAAAGCTGTATCGTCAATCGTCATGCAATCCACAAAAATTTTCCCAGCAGTAGTTATACTTTTTTGGCAAAAAAAAAATTTTTAAACGATATGTAGCACAATGAACAAGAGCATGTAAAAGGCAAAAGGAAAAGGGCAAAAAGCTGTTTTCTTTTTTCTCCTTTTTTTTTTTTTTTTACGTTAATGTTTTTTTTTTCAATTCAGTCGAATAACTATATATTAAGCACACGTCTTTTTTTTAGTTAATCCTTTAGTATCTTTCCTTACAGGTATGTATTATTGCATTCTCTTTGGGGGCATTCTTCATCACATATACTTTACCGTGCACTTTACCGCCCATTTTGCTGCCCATTCTCCCCCCTTTCCCAGCACATCATAAGCTAAAAACATACCAACACATAACAGAAAAGAAAAGAAAAACAGAGGAGAGAACCCCACGTACATAAACACATATGCGCATGAGTCAGCCTTATTACGAAATTTACGAATGTATAAAAATTCACTTTTCCTGTTTTAAAACAATCAAATAGCTACCAAAAAACGGACAACATTTATTGATGTAAAATTCAAAATGAGCGAAAACGAGTAAGTTTCATTCATTATCAGCCAAAATGTCCAAATGGTTGAGAGGAACGAGCTTACGTCTCTGAGCAAAGAGTCATAAGTCCATAAAAATGAGCATATGAGAAAAATACACAAAAGGGAGCATACACTTTGTGTACGCATCTATGTTAGTTGCACCTCCACCGCCGTTTTAAAAATATTATCCATTAGTTTTGTGTGCATGGGTAGAATATCTCCAGTGTTCTTTTTTGACATACATGTGGTCCGTTTTTTCTATGGGTGCATTTTTGAGGCATTAGTTTGGTGGTGATGAAAGGGATGTTTTTGTAGGAATGTTCCCTTTCCACCCGGCTTGCATCACGCATTAACAGACGGTACTTTGTAAGAGGGCACGTCTGCACAGTGGTGTCTCTTTACAATGATGTCCCTTTACTGCTGCTCCCCTCCACAGTGATGTTACTTATTCACCCCCCCTTTGCAGCCTCCTCTTCCGCATCAGCCAAATAACGACCTACGTGAGCAAGTGGATAATCAAGGCCAAAGTGGTGAACAAGTCGAAGCTGTCCACCTTCAAAAACAACAACAGCTTCTTCAGTATAGATGTGACGGATGTGCACGGCGACTCCATCTCGTGCAAATTCTGGGGGAGCGCGGCGGACAAGTGGTTCAACAACATCGAACTGAAAAAAGTGTACATATTTTCCAAGGGTAGGGTTTCCATTGCTAACCCTAAGTACAACACGGTAAAGCACAAGTACGAACTGACGTTTAACGAGGATAGCGAAATCCATGAAGTGAAAGATGATGGAGAAATAAAAATACAGAAAAAAATTTCACTAGTCAATTTAAGGGACATAAAAATAGCGACAAAGGAAACCCCATTCACAGCAGATTTAATAGGTATAGTTAAGCACATTGGCACTATAAGCAATTTGAAAACAAAGCAAGGAAATGACATAACGAAGCAAAATATAATCATCGTTGACGACACGAAACACTCCTTCGAAATAGCCTTCTGGGACAGCAACGTAGATTTAATCAGAGATGAAATAAAGGAAAACGAAATTTATATCTTTACCAACATAAGTATACGAAATTGGAATGACATGAAAAATGGAACCTTTGGCGTGACCAGTTCGATCGAGAAAATAGAAAACTTAAATGAAGAATTAAAAGCTAAATGTACAATGATATCAGAATGGTATAATACAAATGGAAAATACGAGCAGTTTACCAACATGAGGAATATCTTATCCAATGACGTCAGTCAAATTCCTGACAAGCACTACGCCCTAAGTGACGTAAACGATGTTTTAGCAAAAATTTCTGGTACCTACACACTGGTAGGAAGAATTAAAAGAATATATTGGAAGAGTAAAGAAAATGAGCATCGATTTTACTATCCTGCTTGTACCAAATGTAAAAAAAAATTATTGTCAAGTGGACAAGACACTTCGATAGACAATGATTATGAAACAAATGCAAATGATGAAGAAAATATTGTCTATTCGTGTATGAATTGTGATGAAAATAATGTTAAGCCTTTTTATAACTACACCTTTAATTTCCTGTTCATGGATTTTTCCGGATCTATAACCTTAAGGGCTTTCTCCGATGAAGGGTATAATTTATTGGGCAAAAAAGCAGAAGAGTTAAAAAGCCTCGATGAAAATACCCTAGATTACCTCTTCAATTACGATTTCTTATATAAGGAGTACAAGGTGGTTGTTAGGGTTAACCAGAAAGTGTACAACGGAATAGAGCGCGTCAACTTTACCGCTATGAGAATTTTCCCGCAGAAACATTCAGACATCTCCTATTTGCTAAACGAAATTCAGCTGCTCATTTCGAAGGACAACACGGCTAATAAGAATAAGAGGGCCCTAAATGACGATTCCCATGATGCGAAGAAGCAGAAAGTATAATTGCTGCGATGTAATGCAGGGGGGGGAAAGGCACACCAAGGGCCTTCCTCTTCTGCAGGGCGCACAGCGGTAGGCCCCGCACTGCCCCAGAAGAGGCAAGCGAACAAGGCAGAAAAGTATACGACAAAGTCCCTCCTCTAATTGCTAACTGCACACACAGGAACACCATCCATGTGTACTTTTTTTCATAGCAACTTTTACACTTCTTCTCAGCGTGGCCCTATGCGTATTTAAAATTATCACCCTATTTGAATTTTAAAAAATAAAAAAGTTTTCTCCTTTGCTATCCAAAAGAGATGACCTCTTCTTTTGAAATAAAAAGGTACAATTGTTCTTTTTTTTTTTTTTTTTTTACGCCATTTTATTCACTTCGAAGTATTTCGTGTAGGTCCCCCGTAAGCATTATTTACTTTTTTATTTTTTTTAAAATCTTAAGAATTTATAAAAGAAAAAAAAAAGAGAAAAAAAGGGGGTGGGTGTAAACGACATATTAACAACAGCAAAGGTGTTTTATTAAATCAATTACGTATACTAGGTAAACGGTAAGTAGGCACGGGTCTGTGCGGGCGATCGCAGCTTGCCCATCGGTTTGGTTCTTCATCACGCACGGAAGCTCAATGCAAAACAGTGCGCGCTTTCTAGATACCACGCGTTTTAATTCGACTGTTCGCCGGATCGCAGTTGCCGGAAATCTCTTCATATGTCCCGTAGAAGGCTAAAAAAATGGGGAAAGAACGGGTTAAAGTGACAGGGTTGATCCTATTCACGTGCATCTACACACACGTATATACAGGTGTACACACTTGTCCGCACCCTCGCGCGTGCCCCCGATGCGCCCTACAATTTTAGAGACAAGGAGGAGAGGATCACAATGATAGAGCTGCAAAACATCAGGAAGGTGAACAGAAAAGGCGAAAAGACATAGTTGAGGGCATAGAACGACCCGCTTGCCAAGAGAATAAAAAAGACATTGATGAGGAAGGAAAACAAAAAGTTGAATTTGATCACTATCAAGGTTTTTCTGCTTATTTCAAACAACTTCGTTATGACGCTTATATCGTTGTCGACGATGCACGCGTCAGCGCTGTCCATCACCACGTTCGATCTCGTGCTTAGGGACAGCCCTAGGTCCGCACTCTTCAGGGCAAAGCAGTCATTTATTCCGTCTCCGATCATGCACACTTTTCCTACAAAGGTGAGTAGAAGTGGTGAGTGGAATGGTGTGAGGTAAAATGTGCACCCATGGGGCTACGGGGGCACAAATGGTGGTTATAACGAACAGAATGAATATCGCGGGTGTAGGCACCCCAAAAAGGATATCCTCTGTGGAGGAACCCCCCTCCCGCCCACACACACAATGTTCCGCTTTTTCTCACTCACCACTACCGAGTGACTGTATCTTCTTCACAAAGTGGACCTTCTCCATGGGTAACGTATTCGAGGACACATTCTTTTTTGATATCCCCAAAATTTTAGAAATGTAAAGAGCATTCACATAATTATCACCAGTACAGACGTACACCTTCTTACGTTTCCTCTTCAGGTACCTAATCAGGTCAAACACCTCCGGTTTTATGTCGTCCACGAGGGTAAAAAATCCGACTATTATTCCTTCTATACACATAAAAATAATATTATTACTTTCGTTTTTTTTGCTATTGGAATAATTGTAGAGGTATTGATAAGTCTGATGCACATGACAATCACAGGAGTAGAGATGGGCCTCCAAATTTTTGATATTCAATTTTTCATCAACACTTTCTGCTGCCTGTCGACAGTGTGTGTTTTTATACTTCGTATAGCAGTAGTACAGCGTGCCAATGGTAATCGATAGGTTTTTCACCACTCCAGTGATTCCCTGACTTTTCTCATTCTTCAAATTTTGCACGTCAAATGTTTCATTAATGCAAAAATTGGAGTTTATAAAGGTATTTATTGATGTAGCGTATAAATGGTTACTATACTTTTCCAAATTTGAACTTAAGCTTAAAAAGAGGTATAACCAGTTGGTAATTTTTTGACTCAAATTGTTTTCACTATCAAATGGGTCATCATCATTTTGTTTGAGCTCAGCAGTGTATGGTAGTTTTCCATCTTGCTGTGTATCACTAATGGTAGTGTCATTATTTTCGCTGCTCGTTTCGCTGGTATAAGAATCGTCATGTGAGGAGATGGAAACTTCGGGATTGTTTATAAAATACTCCTTGAGGGAATGGTCTCCTATCTGGTTATATTTATTCTTCTTCCTTTTATCATTTATAAATGACATTATGCGATTGAAGATGGATTTTTTTCCACTGCAGGGGATGTTCTCCGTGTCGTTAAAGTTCCTCCGGCTGTTTCTTTCTTCTCTCCTCATCACCGATTTTTTTATCTCAATTTTGTAATAGTCCCTCTGCGTCGTGAAGGAACAGAAGGTGACATTTTTGCCTGAGCACTGGATGCTTTCTATAAAATTTAAGGTCTTATTATTACCGCCCTCATTTGTGTCATTTTCGCGCCAGTTATTTTCGTGTTCATGGGTGAGGGAGCCTTGGTTTGGCGGACAGCTGTCTCCCTTTTTACCCACTCTGTCCCTCTGTTCGTCCTTCCTCGGGATATCCCCCACATAGGCAGCGGAGCCGTGCGAAAGGCTTCCCTTATTTTTTCCCCTCTTGTCCACGTTTCCAAAATGTTCCCCTCCGTCGGAAGTATCGCCTAAACGAGTGTACACACTCAATCCATTGACGTCACCCCGATTGTATGCACTCTTCTGTGTTCTCTTATTTTTCTCTTCACTCTTGTAAGGATGCAGATTGCTAAAATGGTGGTCATCGCTAGAAACCTTGTCCAACGCACTGCCCATATGGTGTTCCCCAAAATTCACAGCAAGCTTCTTATTTGACGCACTTTTCAATAGTTGGTCTGTGAAGAGGTCTAAATTGGAAGACACGTACACTTTATTAACCACCGGCTTCCCAACTGTTAGCGTGCCCGTCTTGTCAAAAATGAAATGATTACATTCGAGGAATATTTCGAAGATGTTTATATTTTTCAATATAATTCCAATGCTGCTACATATGTACGAGCTGATGGCAATGGAGAGAGGACTCGCTAACCCGACGGCACAGGGACAAGCAACACATAAAATTGATAAGGAAAAATGTATGGAGAAAAATACACACGATAAAAATCTGTTTAGCTTAAAATAATTATCCTTCCTTATATTTACAAAATCAAAATAGGTTAGGAAAAACCAAATGAAAAATACGACAATGCATAACCCCATAATGAATGGGATGAATATACTGGCTATTTTATCTGCATATAATTGTAAATTCGTTTTTTTGCAATTCACTTCGTCTAAAGTTTTTTTAACATATTCAATGTAGTTCCCTTTAGAAATGTCATCAATAAAAAGAATTATGATCCCCTGTACACATTTAGACCCTGCATATATTTTGTCTCCTTTAAATTTTGTAATGGGCTTTTTCTCCCCACTTATCATACTTTCGTCTACATAGGAGATGTCATCATTCATCTTTATCCCATCAATTAGTAGCGTCGCCCCTTCGTAGAACACCAAAATGTCGTGCTTCTGGATAAATTGGACTGGGTAACTATTTATCGTAAAATCGTTTAAATTAATCTTCTTGTCTTCACAAAATATTTTGTTTATATCTATTCCTTTGCGTTCATGGGGAAGGAGGATCTGCCTGTTGCAGGGGGCATCCTCTCCTTCTGCTCCACCCCTTCCTTTCTCTACCTTCAACTCTCTGCTCCAAAACTCAGCGCTATTTTTGCAAAGCTCAGACAATGCACTGCTTCCAACAGGAGACATATCTCCATTCCTACTAGGGGAAACATTTCCATTGTCATTCCAGTTGGTATGACTAAGAGGGGCCCCATTGTCTTTCTCATTTTGTGCACTGCTAATTGTACAATTACTTAGCTGCTTCTTTAACTGGGGATCTTCCGTTTTATTATTCCTCTTCTCCAGTATGTACACATGGTTGGTGTTCCTCTCGTATAAATCTTCTATTTTCTTTTTGGTAAAACTGACTAAAAAGTTTTCAATTTCGAATCCCAGTTTCATTATACATATTAGTAAAGCGGACGAGTCGAAGTATAGTGGAATTCCATCCAAGTCAACAGAAAAAAACAAGCAGAAAAGCAAAAGGAGCAGGGAGTAAAAGTAGGAAAACGAGGAACTGATTGATATTAAAACGTTCATGTTAATTATTCCATTCTTTAAATTTTTGTATCCATTTAGAACAAAATGAAATCCGAAATAAATGTAAACAATGGAGCTTAGCAAAAAAATAAATAATAACCTTATCGGTAGGTTTCCAAATATTTTACTGTCCAGGTATGTGCTTAACCTCGTATTGGCCACACAACTGTCTAAATTGTTCTCATACAAAAGGGGCTCCCTTTTCGGTAATTCTTCCTCCTTGGTACTCCCCTTTGGTTCTCCCTCTGGGTTCTTCTCTTTCTCCATTTTACAACCTTGTTGTTGCTTCTGTGGTTGTTCTTCTTCTGCATCTCCTTTAATGTTCCCCTCTTGGGTAGATCCTCTTTTCACTTCTTTTCCCGCATGCACAGCCTTTCCCTTCGCGCTTGCGCCTCTGATGAGGCGGGCGTGAAAGTGTGCCAGGGAGTTTCCCCTGGGCTGAGGGTCCTTCCTGAGCACGGTGCCTTCAGTGGACGCTGCTACGTCGTTAAACATTCCCGCAGGTTTCCCTCCCTTTAGCTCTTTTTTCTGCTTCTCCTCCCGTCGAAAGTCAAACAAAAAATCCACCTCGCCAATCTCGGTCATACTCCCCTTCTTAATATCTCTACCATTTGAAGAAGCCTTCTGAAAGTAGTTAGAGTTCGGAACAATCTTCTTCGAACTGTGCGCGCTCTTCCCGACGGCATCCTCCGGTCCTTGGTCACCATTCACACGATTTTCCTCATACGTTTTTGGTTCTAGTTTGTCAGACGGGAATAATATATCCTGCCCGTGTTTTTTCATCTCTTTCGCCTTAGTATTTGTCTCTCCAGATTGGTCAGATGTAGCGTGGAGTCCTTCTCCATGTTCCGTTCCTGCGGCTTCTTCCTTCAAATGGCCCACCTCCTTACCAACTTCCTTACCCTGAGGCATCCTGGCATCTGTGGCTTTTGGGTACACGGTGGCCGAGTCGTCTTCCTCCTTGCCTCCCTTCTCATCAGAGTTAGATTCATGAGAGTCAGCTTCATCCGGGTTGCGTTTCTTTTCTTTGGAGCGCTTCTTCTCTTTGCGGATCTTCCTCCCATCAGTTGGTGGAACGCTTTGGAACTCCCCCTTTCTCGAATTGCCCTTCACATCAGGAGTGGAAACCCATAGAGATGCATTTCCACCCGTCGTGGTCATGCCCTGCCCCTCTTTTCCATGTGGAACATACTGTTCGGTGAGTGGAAGACCGAAAAAAAAATTGTTCTCCTCCCGATTCGACTGAAAAGACGACTCGTAAGCAACTTTCTCTCCCAAAAAATCACCTTTCCCATTTCTTAAATGCAAAAAATGAAACATATTCACGTAATTCTTGTAATTACCATAGGAATAAAAGCCATTCATTGAACCCATATTCATTTGGTAATTATTAAGGACTATAATGACAATGCTCAAAAAAAAGCAAAACAAAAGTTCAATTAATTTACGAGAATTATTCATTTCATTATTTCTTGTGCTTCTAAAAAATTTTTCTTTATCTTCATCATAGTAAGCGTCGATATTTTTCTTCTTTTTTAAACTTTCCAAAATGAACCTGATCCCGATCACATCTGGGTTATACAAAATGTAGACATACTCATGCCGCACATCATACTCTACATTCTTAATTCCCTTCATATTTTTCAACAAGCCATAGGCCTTTATCACGTCCTCCCTAAATACATACAGAGTGATGTCAAAGAGGATGCCCTTATTATTGTTATCTTCATCCTTGTATAAGTCTATTAGATCGTTATTGAATCCGCTCTCCTTTATTTCATTCATTATTTTGTTCACGAAATTTTTTACACTATTGTTGTCACTACCTTGGTAGTTACCACCGCTGCTCGGCTGATAGGAATTCCGCTCACACACATTCAATTTTAACTTGACTTTACTATCTGTTGCGAAACTATTTCCATCTACGATTAAATTTTTGTCTTTTAAAAAATTGATAATTTTATTGCCACAATTGTCACACGTCATGTTGTAAATTCTCAGTTCGCAAATGTATATATTTTCTTGTTTCCCTCTGTAGGTTTCGTAATCTTGGAAGATGTTTCCTCTCCGGCTTCCTCCACTTTGGAGTGAATCTCCCTTAGATAACTGCGCCTCCTTGTGCTCGAATGTGTCTCCCCGCTTGCATCCGTCCTTCCTTCCGCATGGACGGTTCGACTGGAGGTTGGATTGCTCCATCCCCTGCTTCTTACCATGCTGCTTCCTCCTTTTGGTTTGGTTAACCAAGTGGAGGGCGCCGAAGTGTTCACTATGGGGGGGGTCTTCATCACTTCCGTGATCATCTTTCACTTCGGCCTTGTTGATCGAGCGTTCCTCTGCGCAGGCTTTTGTGCCTCCTCTTCCGTGATAGGCACTGCTCAAGGTATTATCCCTAACGTTAGTGTGGCGTTCACCAGGACACTCGTTGGTCTGCATGTCATGCGCATCAACCTTTACTCCCCAGGGGGCACCCGCATCACCACCTACTCCGTCACCTACCCCGTCATCGATGCCTTTCCTATAAATTTCTTGATACCGGTCTTCGCAATAACTCCCCGCATACGGGCTACCTAACTGTTGGCTTCTTTTTTCATTCCCCGGGTTTTCATCATTATCGCCACCGTATACGTCCTCACCAACGCCATGTGCATTTGCTAAAGTGACATATCCATCCCCATCGGGCAGTCCCCTGGAGTTGACCCCTTCATCCATATTTTTTCCCAAAATGATATTTTTAGCATAACTATTGGGGTGATTACCTTTTGTGTGCTTTCCCTTCGGATAAAAGGTAAACATGTTGACATCTTCGACATTTTCACGGTGAACGAAATCGTTCAGTGCACTGTCCTTTCCTGTTTTAACTTCCTCTTGGAACTCTCCATCCATATCTTCGCTGGTGTTTATAATTGCTACTAATCTGTTCACGTCAATTATACTGTCATTGAACGATATGGAAGCAGAGTTCTCGTCGAAAGTGACTTCTTCCACTCCATCTACCTCTTCTAGCTGCAAAGAAGTTATCTTACTTTTCACACTACTGTTTATGTTACTAAGAAGCAAAGCGGTTTTTGCCATTTTTCGAAGGGTATCCTCATAGGGTGTACATATAAAAGGGCGGCACACTCAACATGCACATGCGCAGGTGTGGCACACACAATAAAAAGGGACAAAAAAAAAAAAAAAAAAAAGGAAGCTAAGGAGTGTGCTAAACTGTGTTAGGCATATAATCAATTAGTAGAGTGAGTTTGATTCAGAGGGGCACTTTGAAAATGTTATCATGGGCTCCTTAAGTAACTTACTATAGCCCTTCTTATGGCACTTTTTACGCCCTCGCTTATGCTCTCTTATGCCCTCTGTTATGCCTCCTTTTATGTCACTTCTTTTCCCCTTCTCAGGCATATAACGCGTCACAGTTCGACGTGTGCATATAAATTGACATATTCACAAATCACGTTACCATATATGTGCAATACAAGGGCTGCCAAGCCCCCTTGACAAAACTGTTGTGTAAGTAGTAAACTGTGCACCTCCCCCCTGTGTTCGTTAAAAAGAGCACATAAAAAAAAAGGGGAAAAGGAATTACACACTCAAACAAGTTTTAAGTACAAAATAATCGTTTTTTAAGAAGGTATAGAAATGTCAACACGTTTAAATGTGGCACGTGTAAACATTCCAAGGGGTACCTGCATCAGGACAACAATTTATACGCAAAGAACAGGCCTAATTATTACTCAATCTGGGGCGTGAAAAATGGCCGTATAAAATAAAATTGAAAAGGAAAGTGAAAGTGGCTACAATTGTGTAAGTATAACCTACTAAGTTTGCTCCAATTTGTGTCGCATTCTCCAGGCGTACTTTGTTGCTATTGCTCCAACGGCCAGGCACCATACTGTTCAAATAGTGGTGAGAGGGCCTAGGGCCGCGCGCAAAGGGGTACATGTTTTATACGTACATCCGCGTGTATGCATGTACAATCACGCTAGGGCATATTCTCACAAATGGGTGTTCACGATCGCACGTTTCGCGTGGATACATATGGATGGTGAAGAAAATTTTGCGGTGATGGGGCTGATTCAAAATTAACAAAAACAAAGAGCTTTGAATAGAAAGCTGAGGAAAAAATAAGCTCGACGCGTAGATTCAAGAATGAATAACGCACTTTCAAAAGAAAGCGAAAAAACATAGCCACAAAGGTGCTAAAAAAACCGGAGTGCGCTCTTTTCGAAGTGCATCCCTTTCGAATTGCATTCCTTTCGAAGTGGATAAAAGCGCCAGCGCCCCCCACGCATACCTTAAAAAGTATGCGAATACTTAGATATTATGCAAATATTTAAAAATTATACGTATCCACAACGTTATTCGGCAACTTTTTCTGGCACATTTTTTACCTTTATTTATTTTTCCTTTTTTTTTTTGCTAAGACGCTTTACCCCTTCGCAATAGAGAATTGCAAAATTTGAAAAACACCTTTTTCGTTGCGCACTAATTGGTATGTGCCTCACAGCTGAGCTAACTAGAATGGGCGTTTTGTTTAGGAAAAAACTTCCTATAAAGCGTTATACGTATGTGTATATTATGTGAATGTATCTATGCGTATACATATGCGCAAACACTTTCATCACTCTACAAGCGTGACTTATAACATTGTGAGGCACGTTTCCACGTTTCGTTTCTCAAAGAGGTAAACTTCAGTTCGACGAAAAAGGAACTTTAGGAGTTTGTGCAAATTCAACCACGATAACTTGTGTGGCGCAAAAAAAATCGAGGCAGCCTGGTTGACCTCGGTTAAGAACGGGTCGTAAGGAATAAAACCACGCCACAAAAAAAAGTAGCCACGCCGCAAAAAAATAGCCACGCGGCGAGGAACTACTTTGCAACGGGGCGTATCCACAGGTGTTCGTGTGTGTGTGTTGGGGGTGACGCACATGTTGGGACGCATACACATACGTAGAAGCTCAGATGTATAGCTTCGCACGGCCCTGCATCGAACCCCGCTAGAACGTGTTCCAATTCTCCTTGTGGATATTCTGGTTGTCGACATCGATATATTTCGTGTTCAGGTAATTGCTCTGCTTCTTCAACTTGTAAATAAACTTATTGTTATACGTGTGAAAGGAATCTATGCTCTTCTGCACAGTACTTAAGTACTCGTCCAGGTACTTGTCATCAATGGGATGTTCATAATTTATCTCTAATTTTTTTCTAAACAGATGATTTTTATATATTAAACAAACGCAAGGCACATATGTGACATCGCAATTGTAAGAACCCTGTGGACAGACATTAACATCCAGGAAAAAAAATTGTAACTTTTTATTCTTTTCGATAATACTTTTAAATTTCTCAAATAAAAGCACACTAATATTATTTTCATAGCTACCAAAATATAGGACCTGTAAATCGTTGGATGTAATGATATTTGTGCATTCATTTTCCTCCTCCATTTTTCCTAAATTGGTTCTCACTGCGTCCTTTCTTTCTTCCATGGAGGGTTTAAATTCGTCCGCTAAATGTTCCCCATTATGCTCCCACATTTCTGCATCATTAAACTTGTTTTGAAATTTGGAGTAATCCTTAAAGTACTCATTTTTTACAACCAAATTGTGATATTCATCGTAGCTGTTTATTACCTTCAAATTGTTGTAGTATGTGTTATCCAATTTGTACACATTGTAAATGTACTTGTTATCAACAGCTGTGACGCTGTTCATCTGCGCTGTGCTGTAGTTCTTGCCTAATAATGCGGCTGCGAATTTACCACTGGTGCGGAGGAATTGTTCCCGTCTGCATAAACTTACTACTTTGATCATCTTACTCATTTCTGCTTCGGTCCAGCGGCATAGTAGGAGGGGGAGGGGGGTCGCACTGGGCGAAAAAAAGGGAAAGCAGCACTGGCAGAAGTGGCAAACGTAGCAGAAGACGTAGCAAGCAGCAGCCGCAGAGGAGAGGGGGGGACGCAGATGGCTCTTTCAAGTTTACATGTAGAATATGCCGTGAGTCAAAGCTTCTCTCTTCCGTTCACGCTGATGTGCATACAAGCCTCTATTTTCCAGGGTGCTTTTGCATACGGAAAATGTGCCCACAGGGGTGATACGCCCAAATGTGCGAAAGTCAGCAAATGCGAAAATGTGAAAACTTGGCGAAACGTGGGGCCGACATACGCAAACATGTACGCAACATAGAAACGAAAAAAACTCGCCCTAAAATACCAGTTTGTTAATCTTTTCCGTGCGGAGTTAAAGGGGAGTTGTGCCAAGAGAAAAGGAGTGAAGAAACTCGAAAAAAAAAAAAAAAAATTGACGCAGAAACGCGTTTTCCAAACAATTCAGAACAACATGAACAGCATTTCACATGCATAGCATATGAAAAGGATTATGGAGTTTATACTTAACATTTACAAATGTACAACTAAGTCGTACGCGCCATTATTGCCCGTATGCCCCTACACTGTGCGCACATAATGGTATAACATTTTTTTTTTTTTTTTTGAGCCTTTTGCACCCCAGTTCTTCTCTACACGCCGTGTAAAATTGAACGCCCTATTCTCTTTCCTTTTGTAGAATGCAGATTTAAGAGAACTCCCTTTATCCTCGTTTCTCCACTAGCATAAGTCCCCCCCGCCCTGCCGCTTTTTATTGGACAAACTGGGGCATTCGCATGTTTACCTGTGCTCTAAGCCTATATAAACCTCGGGGAGTTCTTCCACTTCTCCCCAAATGATGTTTTTCCAAGGGAAAAATTAACAAAAGGGGCGGAGTCTTTATTGGTTCCTTAAAAATGAACACACCTTTTCGTGATAAGATATATGAACATTAATTGGGGTATATATCTTTTCATTGTTTTTAAAAATGAAAAAAGGCAATTTATCACGATGAGGATACAAATGTGGGTTATTAAAACAATTTGGTATGCAAAGGAAATTGTAAAGGAGTACGCTGGTTGACTGGGTGTACCAAGGCAGTGTGCACAGTGACATGTGCAAACGTGTCGGTTAACTCGTCATGGTGACATTTCAACCCACTCGCGCATCGGCACATGTTCACATATCAATCCATTTCGTACGAATACTCCTTTTCTTTTACGAAGTCAAATACTGGGGTTTGCTAGCATGTGGTCGCTAGTCAAAAAAAAAAAATTAAATACAATTTTGTACATGCCAAAAAAAAAAAAAAAGAAACAAAACAAATGTGCGTGCTTTTATTTTAAAAGCTTAATGAGCTCAGATAGTTGATGCTCTCCACAACTTGTGCATCCAACTTGTCCTTGATAGGCAGCAAAAATTTAACAACGGCGTGAAGAGTGGTCTGTCCTACCAGTTCGCTTATCTACAAGTGGGCGGGGGAGCGGCGTTATGCGGAGTTATGCGCAATTGTGCAGAACACATTACGGTGGTGGGTAGATGGACAAATCGAACAAATCGAACAACCCCGTTTTCAACACATACGCAGTGCACTCAATGATACACTCGCTCGGAGGAAAAACCTCCTTCCATCTGTACCTGATAGTTCTGTCGACACAGTTCCCGCAGCGTCATCAAAAAGTTGGAGGACAAATCGATGTTGTAGTAATCCGCCGTGGACAGCTTCTCCAGCATGTTGTCCGGAATCAGGCTGGACGAAAAGATTATAAAGGCCTCTTCGAACATCTTCCTCTTCATGAACAGGATGCTCAGGATTAGATACGACTTGTTTTCAATTGATTCCAGCTTAACGTTTGAGGGCCACATGTTCTGCAGGTGGGGGGGAGGAGGTCAAAAAATATGTATGGAGGGAACAACGCTGCGCCAGTGCTCATCGTCCGCACAAACGATTCGCTGATTCAGCATGACTCGCTACCGCGATGGCTGAGCCGATCGCCGTTTCTGTCTCCTCTACCTTGGCCAAGTGATAAAATCGGAAGGCACACTTGCGGATGTAGACGTACTCCCGCTCGTTGTTGTGGTAGTAGTATATCAGCTCGTCGTTGTAAATCCTAATCAAGGAGTTTATGGCGCTCTGCTCGTCCTTCAAGATGTAGTAGCAGATGAACGAAATGATGTAGTTCTTCCTCTGGTTGGCAAAGTACGCCAGGATGGCATAAAACTGAGATATTTTGTACAGAATGGAGCAATGCACACTGATGATGGAGTTGTCCAAGGATATCCTATTCAATGTGTTAATATTCTTGCTTTGCACATACTTAAAATTCCTGCACTTGTAATGATATTCTTCGTCATTTTCATTTTTATGTTTACATAATTTACTATTATGAAAGAGTTTCTTCTTGTACAAAACGTAGTACATTAAGAAGTAGCATTTTATGTCCTTTCTCATTTTCACTTTATTCTTAAATAAGAAGAGAAAGTCATGTAATTTCCCATAAAGTATATTCCCGTCGTTATTTATCTGCCCAATTACACTCTCGTGCAAGAGTATATCTTGATTTTCCTGCACAATACTCTTCAACAGTTTGATACTTAAGCTTGTCTTCAAATTAAGCAGATACGTTATTTTTAACAGAATATTAATGTTATTATTTCGAAGTACAAAATAGTCAAAGGGGAGGTCAATACTATTCAAGCTCAGATTGATTAAATTCATTCTGTCTGCTACAGAGGTGGCCACAATTGCCGTGGCTTCCACAGCTGTGGCCGCCACTGTCGCCGCGGCAGATGAAACATCGTCATTAATACCATTCATGGAATGATCCAAAAATGAGTCGCTTTCATTTTTTAACTTCAAAAATTGTAACGTCTTTAATTTTATATTATTCAACTGGTCATTCTCGAAGATGTCATTTTTGTGCAAAAATATAGTCAGCACTAGGAGGATCCTCTGCACGTTGCTCGATATACACGATAAAAACGCAACCGTGGTGTAAATATTTCCCACTAACAGGAGGTAGTAAAATAGCTTAATGTAGAGCACGAAATTATTTTTTAAAATTTTTGATACGTTGCCCTTAACCTTTTCTGCAATCTTTCCATCCACCACAATAAAATTATTTATGACTTCATCCACCTTGAGTTTCGAACAGACGGCAAAAAAATCTTTATTTTCGTTGACAAGACAGTGCGATATGCAAATGAATAACTTTTCAATTTTGCTGTTTATTTTCTCCCTCCTATATTTTGTGTCATTTAAAAAGGCATTATTATCGTCATCGTAATTGCAAAAACTTAAGTTAACATCCATGATGTCAAAATTCTCTTGAAATTTACTTCCATACAAGTCAAAGTTCTTCGAAAGAAACAAAGTCAATTCGATCCATATACTCGTCTCGATATTGCAGTACTCAAAATTATAGCCATACCTGTTGGTGATTCCCAAAGATTCGATGTAACTTATGTGTTCCGAATCTCTGTTCATTCTGTCCTCCATCTCTTCATTTATTTCGATGTTTCCAAATTCATCCTCTTGGGATTTCTTCGGCTTCTGAAGCATATTTGTAAACATGTCAAAAAAGAAGGTTCTATTTTTGCCTTTTTTCCCTTTCCTTGCTCTTCCGTTGTTGCTGTTCTCATCGCTGCTGAAGTAGCCCCTCATCGAGTTGTTAGTCTTGTTATTATTAGCATCGCCTCTGTTCCGACTGCTACGTCTGCTATTTCTCCGTTCATCATCGATTAGGTCATCGTTGGGGTGTCGTCTACTTCCATTGCGGAGATTACTAGGATTTCTACTACCTCGACCGCCGTTCCTCGGGGGGCCCACGTACCCCTCATCATAATAGTCCTCGTACTGCTCACCATAAGGGAGATCGCTATAATCACCGTAGTAGTCGTCACTGTATTGACTTTTGGATCTTTGCTCTGACCGCCTTCCTCTTATGGAATCCTTCCCTGCAGCTGCCCCCTCCCCCCCATTGTACCCTCTGCCCTTATAATAACCACCCTCTCTATTGTAGTCATTTGTATTCGGCCCGATACGACTGTCATGATGATGATGATCATCAAGATCGTCATCACCATCATCGTCACGATTGTTCTCATAGCCGGGGCTTCTCCCCTCTCTGTAATGAAAAATATTTTTCATCTCCATTTTTTTGTCCCGATTGATGTACATGGCCCCCTTTTTGTAAAAAATGTCAGAAAACAAAACGCACAGCAAATCGTAAGCATAAATGTTGTTAACACAGAGGTAAATAATTGAGTGGAAAAAATTAATCAACACTGACATGTTGATCTTTTTTTTAAAAATGTCGGTGCAGTCAAAATCCACCTTCATATTCTCGAAGATGCTTATCTCGTTACTTTTATTATAAATTAAAAATAAAATTCTTATCAGTAATATTACAAAGTCGTACAGGTAGCTGTCAATGCTTAAATTTTTCACAAATTCGTCCCCCTTAATTATCTGGATTAGCCCCAAGTAATTTCCGCACCGAAACATTATGTTAACTAGGTAGAAAAAAAAATGGATAGTGCAGTTTTCCTTGTCCATTTCATTCTTATAAAAATTGTCATAACAGTATGAAAAAATGGCGTTCGACTTGGAGTCCACAAAATATTCATCAATCTGGTTTAAATCCTTGGCAACATAGTTGCTTATTTCGATTCTGTAAAACTTGTCATGCAAATGTTGCAACGTTCCGAACAAATAGTTTAACAGTAAATTTTCATATGTGTAGTTGGAGGCCGAATTGAGCTTATCTTTGCCGCTCATATTACCATTACTATTGCTATTACCATTATTGTTGTTGTTATCCCCGTTTTCGTAGTACTCCTCCTTTTCCCTTCTTTTTATATTTTCCCTCGTTATGGACAAATTCATATTTAGTAGACTATTTAGAATGTCTTTCAAAACTTGCTTATAAATGGAATCCACATCTAGCGCGTTTATATTTGTCGCGTTTGTCCCTCTTCTTTTGCCTCGCCTTCTATCCCGACTTGACATTGTGTCACTCTCCTGGTACTTACTTATCTGCGATTTGAAGAAGTGGTTCTTCGAGTTCATGTAGTAATGGTCGTTCACTTCAACAAAGCTTCCAGGAAATAAATTCTTGTCTACATTTCCGATAAAAATCTTCGAGTAATTTAAATTGGTATCACTTAACAATAAGTAGTAAAAGCTCTTAAAGGGAATAAAATCAACTTTGTATGCGTTCACATTGTATAGCCAAATTAAAATTTGAAACTCATGTTGATCCAGATCTAACACGTTGCTCTTAACAACCTTTTGATTTTTTTTCTGCTTAAAATTCACCAAATAATCCACAAAGTTTTTAAAAATATTACTTTTAAAATTATCCCACATTAACGAATCATGATCATTCAATAAAGAAAACGTTGTCTTTTGTATGTCGTTTATGTTATCATTTATAATTAAATTAATATAATTGTAAAAGGTCCCTTCTGATTCCTTTTCGCTAAACACCTCATCCTCTTCATACGCCTGATCGAAAATGCCTTCCTGCTTCTTTATAATCGTTAACTCTTCAACGGACTTGTCTAAATGGTCTTTGCTACCACCTAATTCGTCCTTTTGATCACTTTTAAATTCTTGTGCCATGAAATTGTTTGCCTTTCCCTTCTCGCCTAACAGGAGATTATTCTGCGTGCTCACCAATGTAGTGTTATTAGGCCCCAAATTCTTATTTCCTATGAACATATTGGTTGACGCTCCACCTGCTGCACTTGTGCTTATTTTCTGACCCAAACCGGTACTACCTATCATTGTGCTGCCACCCAAATTGGAGTTTAGTCCGCCTAAACCACCAAATATGCTCGACGCGTTGGCATTGGCGCCGGTGCCGGTACCCGCCCCCAAGTTTAAATTGGCATTCATATTTGATGTCAAATTGGAACCCAGGTTTGAGCCTAGGTTTGAACCCATGTTGGTGCCCACACTTGTCCCCATGGTCGTTCCCAAATTGGATCCGATACCTAGTCCAACTCCTCCTGTGCTTAATCCGGTGCCCACTCCTCCAGCTCCAGCGGTGAAATTCGCACCGGTATTTCCCGAGCCCAACGAAAAACCAGACGATGTTCCAAATATATTCTTGCTGTCAGCCACTCCACCAAAATTCGTACCGGTCGATACGCTTCCAAAGATATTACTCGTGCTACCACTTTGCGTTGCTCCTCCTAATCCTGGAGTGGAAGAAACTCCCGTGGCAGCAGAATTCACCGATGTACTGTGACCAGCTGTTCCAACCTGTCCAAATATATTATTAAATTTATTTTGGCTCGTTGGCGTTGTCATGGATGATGAAAACACATTATTACCTCCCATATTGGCACTTGGAGAAGTTGTTGCACCGAAAAGGCTATTGCTACTTCCAGCTTGTGTACTTCCTGACATTGTCCCAAAAATGTTACTGCCGGTTTTATTTTGGCTACCCTGGACTGTGGTCCCGAAGAGGTTGCTACCCGTCCCAGTAGTTGCACTCGTCCCCGGTGTTGAGGACATTCCTCCAAAGAGGTTTCCACCCGTGGCTGGTTTTGCCTGACTGGCTCCGAAGCTGCCAAACATGTTGCTGCTACTTGTTGTGCCTTGGCTGGGTGATTGCAACGCTCCAAAAAGACCACCACTGGGCTTGTTCTGATTCATTGAAGATGCATTTCCGAAGAGATTTCCAGATGTTGTGTTGGTCGACGTGCTGCCGGACATCCCCCCGAAGAGAGTGCTGCTTCCCTTATTTTGGCTCATCCCACCGGTAGCGCTTCCAAACATGCTGTTACCCGTATTGCCCTGAGTAGACGATTGCAGCGCTCCAAAAAGACCTCCACCCTTATTTTGGCCCATCGATGATGCATTGCCAAACATGTTACTCTGTGCTGATCCTTGATTCGCCGTCCCAAAGGATCCACCAAATATGCTGCTCCCCTTATTTTGGTTCATGCCACCGGTAGCACTTCCAAACATGCTGTTACTTGTATTACCCTGATTAGACGTTTGCAACGCTCCAAAAAGACCACCACTGGTCTTGTTCTGATTCATTGAAGATGCATTTCCGAAGATATTTCCAGATCCTGTGTTAGTGGGCGTGGTGGCGGACATCCCCCCGAAGAGAGTGCTGCTTCCCTTATTTTGGCTCATTCCACCGGTAGCGCTTCCAAACATGCTGTTACCCGTATTGCCATGAGTAGACGATTGCAGCGCTCCAAACAACCCACCACCCTTATTTTGTCCCATGGGGGATGCATTCCCAAACATGTTACTTCCTGATGTTTGATTAGACTGAGACGATGGGCCAAATAAACTATTTCCCTTATTTTGATTAGCCGAGGCTAAATTTCCAAACATATTTCCGGAGCTCGCTTGATTAGACGACAAATTGCCAAAAAGGTTACTGGAAGATGGAGCAGAGCTCTGATTATTCTGTTGCATGCCTCCAAAAAGCCCTTTATTGGATAAGTTCGTTCCTGGAGCATTTAAATTTGTCGTTCCCCCAAAAATATTCTTCATGCCTAAGCCACTTTGATTACTTGAATTCATGAATAAATTATTTCCTCCCATATTTCCTTGATTGCCACTATTTCCTACACTTGACCCTCCAAAGATATTTTTGTTACCTAAGCTGGACTGACTATTCATATTGTCGTAGATCCCTTTATTTCCACTTAATACACTGGAGCTCGTGTTCATATTAAACAAATTCTTATCCACCAGCGCATTGTTCGATTGCGATGTTTTCGAAACTCCAAAAATGGACGAGTGATCCGTGTTCGGTAGGTTGGACTGGACGTTTGCATTTCCAAAGATCCCCTTATTTGCATTGTTTCCTTGGTTGTTAAATGATCGGAAGAGGTTATTCGACGAGGAGTTCTGCATATACATAGTTGTGAAATGGTATAAAAAGGAGATAAATATTTTTCTGGTGAAAAGAAGAGGGATGCCACAATTATTTTGATAAAAAATTTTCTTTTTCCTTTTTCTTTATTTTTGTTCATATGAGGTCTTGTTTTCCTGACTGAACATATGCTTCTCAACTCTGGCTAAAACGGCTGCACCGTTTTTGCCCCCACCCTTACGCGTTTCACATCAACGTGGAACTCTCGCTGTACTTATTACGCGTGCGACGTTTCGCTTGAATATAAACATATTCATACACGTCACTACATTGATGCACACACACATGGGTTTTACCGCTCTGGGTGAGTGCTTCCACTAACGCAGGAATGACTATCCGTCCGAAATTTGTTTTCCCAAAATGGTCGAACTTTCAGTCAATTCGAAACGGGCTGAAAAATTAACTTATCACATATGTTCATGTAACCGCTGCAATCGGGCCATGAGCAAAGGCATCTTCTCAAGTTTTAATGCGAACGATGAGATGATCCGCATGCACATATGTATATGCACAAACGGATAAGCACACATATACATATATATGCAGTTCACTTATATACACATTTCCTGGATTGGTCAAATTTTTCTCGCTGAGATACAACCCCAGTCACGAGCTTTCTTCCCTTATTTGGGGGAAAATACACATGCGAAACTTGTGCAATTTTCCCAGCAATAAGGCAACATTTGTTCTCTCCACAGTTAACGAAAAAAAAAAAAAATCTAAATGAAAAATAAAATATGTTGTTGCCTCCCTCCACGTGTCAACAGGTCATTATTGCAGCCGGGTAAGTTCTCATATCTCATGCATTGGGGGCACAACTACGCAAACGCGAAACAGTTCAATTGTACAAATGAACAAATGAACGCTGCACACGTACATTCACCCATCCGTACACGAGTACTTACGTATGTCGCGCATAGCAGTACTCCCGTGGGTGTTGGGCAATTTTACGCTCTGCTCTTATACAGTTACAAGTTTGCTAACCATCCCACTTGTATTAAATTTCCACTACTTATCGGCGGTCATTATTTCAAGTGGGGAAGGGGAAAAGAAATAAAACAAATGACATAAAAAACTCTCTTAATGGAAAAAAAAAAAGAAAGCCGCTTTTTACGCGCTATGAATATATATGTCACTTTAAGGGGAGAATAAAAATTTGAACGCAAAAAAAGTCCTTGCAATTATATAAAGGGGGACAAAAAAAAATGCAAGTAAAATAATCCAAGCGATTTGTATATGTTTAAAGAAGCGCAAAACAAATGAAATTTTGTAACATATGTGACATTATGCGAGCTACGGGAATTTGTAAAAACGCGTGAAAATGTACGACACGCTAGAGGGGCATAAAATGGCCTGAGTACATTTCACGTATGCACGGGAGCAACTTCCGTGCGCATTCGCGAAAACGTAATCCACGTGCTCGTGAAAATAAATAAAACAAGAATTAGAGCAAAAGACGCGCGGGGATACAAGCAGATGCCACAAATTAAAAATGGAAAAGGAAAAACCCCAGCTGAAAAAATTGAACATATACATACACGAATATGTACCTATACATATATAATACACTTCCACACAAGGGTATATATATACTTATACCGGAGAGGACCTTTTTTTCAGTGGCCAATTTTCCGTGTAAATAGTATGTTTACATTTTTGTGCCGCTTAGGATGCGCCTCTCTGACCGGGCGACATTCCAGGACGGGCTTACGTGCTAGGGCCCCCACAATCGCAGAGTGAAAAAACCTCGTCTGCGTTAAAAGAGGAAATTTTATTCCACAAAATTGGAACGCGCAAATGCGAAAAGAATGGCCAAATGAAAATATTAAAAAATGACGAAGTGCAAAAAAAAAATTCCAACCTGTACCAGTGGAGTGCGGCCGTGTTAAAGAATTTCTCCTTTTTTTTTCCTCTATCATTTGATAAACCGCATTTTATTAGATAGGACAAATGGTCCCACTCGAAATGAAAACACATAAAAAAGTGTTCCCCCGGGGAAATTTATCCAAGCCGATTCTTCAACCCATCCAGTTATGACAACTCGTGCAACCTTTAATTTTACGCAACGTACACCCGTGTTTGTTCACTTGGCAAACATTTTCATCGACCTTATCGCAGATGAGCTTTCTGCCCATCCTATGCGCTTATTCAAAAAGAGTCATAATGCGAACGGACAAACCGAGATCCTCCCCACAGCACATATCACCGTTTAACAGACATTCATTCAGGTTAAAAAAAAACACACAAGGTACGAAAAACTACTTTTCACTTGTACCGTTTAATGCCAACATGTTTTGGGTAGCAGTAAGTGATAATTCGCAAACGTAGTCATTTTTTTCTGTAATTCTTTTAAGTTAAACAGCATAACGAATTCGCGCTTAGCAAATAAGCAAAATAGGGAAAAGGAAAAAACTGAAAAAAAATTAGCCATAAACCTTTGGCAAGCATATCCTCAATTGGGTGTTTAAATATTCACATGTGCACGAGTGCTGATGTGGACGCGCTCATAGAGCACGCTATTGACATATACGCGGCGAGGCAGACACACACAGCGACACACGTGTAAATGTCCCTCGCTCAAATATCAAAATAGTTCCAAAAAAAAAAAAAAAATGGAAAAATAAAGTAGCTCGTATGACGATGGACCCAACTAATCGGGTGGAAACTCATCTGGTCACTCTGCGCGAAGTGAAGCTACGCGGAATTGAAGTTAACCTTGAAAAACCGCTTCATCGTTTCGTACGTCCCCCACGATATGGCCGAAGCAGGAATACACAGGGCCATTCTTGCCATGGATCCCTTGAAAAAGGAACGAAATCCCTCCTTATGATACAAGCTCGATACCACTCGACAAAAATTGAAACCTTTTGCGTTAAAGCACTGCGTCTGAATCCTGGTCTTAATGACGTCAAGTGGATTTGTTACCACGGCGGCTATTCCGCCACCAATTCCTGCACATACAAAATAGGATGTAATATGATTAAACGGTTTGTTAAAAAACTCGTTCTTCTTCCTCTTATTTGTATTATTATTATCATCATCATTATTGTAGTTTCCTAGCCACATATTCTTTAACTGCACATTATTGCATGTCGCCCCCGTAAAGTTAAAGGAGTCGCCTATCTTATGGTCATATTTTTCTGAAAGGTCCTTAATTGAACTGTTTTCTAATTTGTTGATTACATTTTTAAATAAAATTTCCTCGTTCGTCTGTTCCCCATGGAATGTTGTTTCGCTAATCAGCAAAATATGTTCCCCCCCATTTGGTGCGTACTTTTGCCCGCGACTTTTACTCAAATATTTCACGGAATCTGTGTCCTGCGCAATGAACAACTTGATCAATTTGTCACTATTGCCGCTAAGTTCTTTCATGCCGCTAAGTTCTTTCATGCCGCTAAGTTCTTTCATGCCGCTAAGTTTTTTTATGCCGCTAAGTTTTTTTATGCTGCTAAGTACCTTGTCCGAAGAACCGCCTACTTCGCCGCGTTTCGCTTCGCTATTGTGCAGACGGTACGCACCACTGCTCGTAGGCGTATTGTTGCTCTCCTCCTTTGCTTCGCCCTTGGTAGGTCCTCCTCCTGCAGCAGAGCCACTCCCATCGCTGCTCCCACCAGTTGTGCACGCACCTTGGCTGTTATTCCTATCCAATTCACTCATGCCGCAAAAATATTCAAAGTAAACTTTCTTCATTTTTTCATTTGTACATATCATAATAATTTGGTAGGGGATGTTCATGAGCAGGGTTATTGGCAAACTCAAATATAAACTCCTGATCCCATGTTCCCTTAGGATCATTATCGAATGAAGGGAGTTTTTGTTTATGCCTAATTGCAACCTCTGCTTTAGCGTATCTATGGGGGTGATAATCAAGTCGTGCGCGATGGTTGCTAAAAACCCTGACATGGCTATGCCAAAATAGTTTAGGTCTCCCAATTTGTACTTCCCCCCCTCAGTTTTCTTCGTATCAATATGGTGATTCCGTACCTCCAGGCGGCTACCCCCGTTTGCTCGAACTTGGATGGGCAAATTCTTAGAGCACATACTGGAGAAGTACTTCTTACTATATTCAAATGTGGAGAAATACATGGCATGCGCAGGAATGCATCCTAACACGACGACATTAACCCCCTTATACAGATTGGCAACATTGCTTCTTATCAAACTGCAGTTTTGCCTCGTTTTTATGTTCACTCCCTTGGACATATCTGGAAATAGGCTCCTAATGAAGTTGAAGCTTTTGCCATTTCTGCTAAACCTGGAGTAGCTAAAATTGGAGTTCCTATTTTTGTAAAAATTATTTTTACATGAAGAAGAGTGGATACTTCTGTCAAACAAGTTTCTGTAAATATAACTTTTGGTTACATAACATAGGTTATTACGAAATATGTTGTTATTGTTTCTTAACAGGGAGTAATAAGAATTGAAGCCATCCTTCCTCGTTATCATCACTGCTTTGGCATTAGACAACACCGGTGTGCCTATGGCAATATTGTAGCACTTGGTTGGGAGAAGAACCTTTTTTATATTTTCCAAAACGGGGGTGAAAAAATTGCATTTATTTTTTTGGAACATATAACTTTTTTTAAATGCCTCACTGGGAAGATAATGATCAAATTGGAGATTCTTACTTGTTCTTTGGAACAGCTTCAAATAATTACTTAACCTTGGTTTATTTCGGCCATCAGCATTACCACTACTTACGCATTTCTGTTGCGAGAAGATAAAAGAGAAATTGGTTTTCTTGCCCACCTTGTTAGACTCACTTATCAAATATCTCTTATCATTCGTCGTGCTTGGAACGGCACCACCTTGTAAACTCCTCAAAGATAGACCGCTGCTCCTCTTGACACACACCAAATGAGTGTTAGTGCTTCTGTTACTCGTTCTATGGGTACATCTTTGCAAAAGATCATTTAGTAAAACATTGTTTATCTTTCTTATCCCCATTAAATTCTTTTTTATTATATGATTTGCCCCCACATTGCGGAGAAGAGGCTTCATTTCAATGTAACCCTTCTGTGAAGGATTACAATTTTTCACTGTTTCGCCATTTGCGGAATATTTATGGTACTGACTTTTCCGCCCCGATATGGATGCATCGTTCCTTCCATTCTTGAAAATAATTCTCCCTGTGACTTTTCTTAAGCCCAAGTGATTAATTTCTGTGCAATTAACTGATGAGGAGCAACCATCCTTCTTATAATTGTTACATATGAGCTTATTCGTGTAGCCTCTACGCTGCCATTTCGTAGTAGCACTAGCAGACCTGTCGTAAGTTATTCCAAACCTTTGGAAGTTTGTCATTTCTTGCTTTGTTAGTACAGTTCCTCCGCTTCTAGCCCTGCTTAAGGTATTCCTCCCCATCATCCTAGGACTTCTGGCTAATGAATGGATTTTCATATTCTGGGAGTTACCCACCGCGCAGCTGTCACCAACAGCCCCAGGAGGTTTATCAAACAAATTGCATGCTCGATACTTTCTTAATCTGACCAATTGGTTATACTGACCGCTATCCCAGTTGTTCTGGTTAACACTTATACTCTCGGCAGCAAACTCTTTATTCATTACTCTACTATGGTATCTGTGAGGTTGAAATTTTCTATTCACTACCTGGGCCCTTACTCCCCTCTGTTCTACATTTAAACCGCCGCAAAGGAATTTTCTCAAATTTTGTTTACTCTTTCTCAATCCATCTGATGTAGCACCAAGTGTGCTGGCGTGGACAACACGTTTTTTATTAAGCGGAGCCATCATCTTGATGTTGCAAAAATTGTCATAAGTACATGTCTTCTTATAAATACACCCATCACATCCTCTAGACGTGCAAAATTTTTTCTTATCCACATGCAAGCCACTTTTGTGAGCCTTTATTTCGTTGAAATTGTTCCCATTACCATTTTGGCTGTACATGTTGCACAGGTCGTACGCCCTCCTGCTGCCTTTCAGACGATCGTTCGTTTGTATATACGTTTTAATCGTGTCCAGCGGGTACATAAAAACGTGCTCCATCAGTCCTGCTATACTTCCACAGAATATATGTTGCCATAGGGGCACATCTCCTTTGTACTCTTCCCATTCTTCCCAAATGAAATCAAAAGACTCAATTTCGATGCCATCAAAGGCGTCGTTTACGGATAGCTCGTTCATCTTACTTTTACTTTCCCGTCAATTTAGTGTTGCCTCTCCAGTGCTACACAATTGGCGATGTTTCGGTTATTCAGTATTGTTATTTTTCTTTTCTTCTTTTTTTTTTTTCCTATCATATCCTAATCAATCTACATTACCTTTTGCTGGCTCGACATGAAAGATTGCACACGTTATTAACACGAAAGGGAGCCACTTTCCAATTACAATATATCTCCACCTCATTACTCTTCTATGTACAAAGGCCAAAGGAAACACGGTTTCATTAGAAAAAAAAAAATAAAATAGGTTGCAAATGTCTCAATAAACATGTCAAAAAGCAAAGATGGATCTTTAAATCTGCTTCAGTTCCCCTTGGTTATGTTAGAACAAAATTCTACTACATGTGGTTACAACACCAAAAATGCTTTTATCTTAATAACGAAGCTTTCTCAAGTGCAGCTAACTCACCATGAAGATACTTACGAGTATGTGCAGGGGCCCATATATATAATGGCAAATGGGGGCGAGGTAAGAAAAATTGCAGCTTTTAAATTTGGCTAATTAAAGAGTACAAAAAAAAAAATGCACGAATAAATGAAAAAAAAACAAACAAACAAAGGTGAAAAGTCAGAAGTTAGGTATTAATTCAAAAACTAGGAAGAAGGCGAACGAAGGGAAAGGAAAAAAAAAAGGCATTCACTCATAATATATCTATATAATAAATATATAAGCGCTTCATAATGTGTAGCACTATACATATGCAGCAAAGTGCCTGGAGAATTTTGCTAGCCCCTCGTGATGAAAATGCATAGTATAAAAATGTATCCTCATAAAATTCTTAAAACTGTTTCATGTCACTCTGCGCTGAAGGGTTATACATACAAAGCTTTAGCGAGGAAAACTCGGCGTAGGCATAGCATCTCAAACACGTGGCTCCTTCATGCGCAAAGGTAGTTCGTAAAAATAGGCGCATTCAGGCGCATGCAATACGATGTATGTAAAAAGCTCGTATGCTGCTCCTAAATATAATTCACGAAAATTCTTGAACGACAAGATTCTGGAAAGTGCATATCACAAGAAAGCAAAACAAAACGCGCAAATGATGTTCTATATTAGCATGAAAAAATATATAGGAACGAAAAAAAAAAAACAAAAATCCACGTTTCCGTGAAAATAAAATCACAACAGGCCGCTTAAGTAATTAAAAAAAAAAAAAACAAATCAAATCAAAGCAAACGCAAAAAAAAAAAGGGAAAATTACTTTAGCATCTACACACTCCTATTTTAAGCATGACGTTTGGAAAATCACCCTTTTAATATATCTTTTTCGTGAGAGACGGGAAAGATATTTTCACAAATTACAAATGCGCAAACCGCGTTCGCATAAAATATTTAAAAAAAAATGTAAAATACGAATAAAATTACATACTATTCTGCGCATTCGAAGGGTGTTTTTCTGTCGCAGGAAAAAAAAGGCAACTTTGGCAAAGGATAGGATACATAACGAGTAAGAGTACATGCAAATTCAAACGTACGAATGCATACATGCTTAAGAAAATCACAAAGAAAAGTAACTTCTTAAACGGAACAAGCGAGTCCACAAAAATGTAACTTGCTGCGGCATAACGTCGTAAAACGCCAGGCAGAGGGACGCACCATAATTTTTGACGCACTGCGCGACGGTCAAATGAGAGGTACCAAACAAAAACATCTCAATCAAAAACGCATTCACAGAAAGGAGGTGTCAAACCTAACCGCAAATATTTTGCAACTTAAAGAAAAAATAATTACACGTTGGAAACAAAATTCAGTATACTTCCCTTTGACTTTTAAAAAAGTGTTCTCATATATGTATATATATGCATGTACATGTGTACAGTTTGCGGGAAAAACAAATTAGCAACGAAACGTCGCACAAAAATTAGGCTATTGCGACCCTGCCTGGCCCCTTCAACTCGTTACACATAACGCAAGGAGGGGAGCAAATGAACACGCTGGCATAAGAAACGAGGGAAAACTGTTGGGTAGACTTAAAAGCTATTGCAGCGCTGTAATGCCTAAGCCTGGATATAAAATTGTGTGATAATTTTTCGTGATGGTAAAGTGTATGCAGAGGTGTGTGTATAATAATATAGATATAAACGCTTTTTCGATACAGCGCGCTTAATGAGCATATCTTTCGAATGATAAAAGGAAAAAATTAAGGGGGTAAAAAGGTTTTATGAGCTTTACGCTAATAAGGCGCCAAACCGCTGCAAGGATTCGCAGAAAATAATTGAATTAAATTGAATTGAATTAAATTGAATTAAATTAAATAAAAATGATTTTTCTGATCCCTTTAAAGCGAACTCATGTTGCCTCTTCAGACTTGACCAGGTGTTTTTTTTTTTTCAAATGTTCAAAAAGGACGCATTTATGTAGACAAAAAGGTGAGTATTTTTATTTCGAAGAATATGCTACAAAGCGTAAAAAAAATAAAGGATATTTACATCTTACAAGTTTTATATCGTTTGAAATTTCCTTTTTGGATAAATGTTAGAGAAGGAAAAAAGTGCCAAAGTTCATCGCATCCTCTTCGTTAAGACTTCCTAATTTTTTTAAAAAAAAAAACGAATTCGTGGTACTCATAAAAATGAGTTAAATAAAAAAAAAAAAAAACAGCTAAAAATGGGCACAAACGAAGCGCTATAAGGAACGACAGTTGAACAAAAAAGGGGGGCAAAATTACATGCATTCGGATAAAGCCACATGAGGGACAAGCAGAAAAATGGTACTTCTTATTCCCCGCCGAACAAGGATAAAAAATGGAAGCCCTCGTCAGGGGATATTTTTTCCCCATTTTTAAGAAAGGCCACTCAGGGGCGCGAAAAAAAATTACCACACGTGTGTATGCGCGTGAAGGTATGCATTAGGCATATGCGGACACGAGAACGCTCAAATTGTAGGAAATTTCTGTTGGCACTCCTCCGCTGACGCGTTTCCGCCGCTATAATTCAGTCTGCATCCCCTAGTCCTTCGAACAAAGCAGAGACGTGCCGCGCAACTTCCATATGGACGGGTCCACATCTGTCTTCAAGTGGATTCGGAAAATAAAGTACTTGTCCGTGCGCACGTTGTACTTATACACGGGGCAGTTATAAAACATATGTTTGTTGTTTTCGATAAACTTCACCTTCTTGTCCTTGTTGGACACGACGGTGATGTGAATAACGGGCATGTTCTCGCATAGCACCTTGGGGGAACTCTCCTCCAGTTTTCCCTCTTGCCAATTCCACTTGGACCCTTCAATGAATAAACCATGAATGTGAAATCCGTGCTCAGGGACTTCCTTAATCTTCTCAATATCGTGATTTTTAATATCAGCATATAGCACCACTTCGTCTAGCGAAATCTGGTCCTTCTTATTTAAACGCGTAATCTCTTGTTTCATACTCGTTAGGAACCCTTGAGGGTTAAAAAAGCCAGGTAGCCAATAAGACTTCAGCTTTCCATTATGAATATAATTCATAATTTGTTCATATCTTAAATTGAGAATGTTTAACCACTGATTTAGGTTGTGACATACCCATGAAATTTCGGTTTCACTAGCATCATAGATCCACTTTTTTGGTACGGACTGGGAGTAAATATATTTCGTGTCATTTTGTAAATCAGCTGTCATTATTTTGGAGCCATCGATTGCACTGATGATGTCGTTTAAATTTGTTTTAACCAAATCGATGACTTTCTTAATTCTTTCACTTTCTTGTAAGAAGAAAACTTGTAATGGGGAAAAATTATATTGCACATTTTTTTCCCCTTCATTGTTACTTTCCCAATAGGACACTCCCAGGCTATGGTACACATCATTCTCTTTCGCTATCCAAAGGGTGTTCTTATTTTTATTGTCCGACGCTGCAGCTGCGTGTTTGGTAGCATTAGCTGTCTCACTCAGAGGATTGTTCACCATTGCACTTCTTTGTAGCATATTTTCGCTAATATCTGAATTTTCCTTGTTCTTCCCCTTATAAAAGCTGCTCTCCAAATTTGAAAAATTTTTGGTAGTTGCATTCAAGTTGGCTGTTGCATTTATCGGTTGGTTTGTCTGAATGGTTAGCTGCTGATTTTTGTTCTTTCTGTAAATAATTTTTTTTATTTCTTCCAAGTTTATTTCCGTTGGTAAGGTTAGCAGGATACCCCCGGCGATTTCCTTCACCACCGTTTCCATGCTCTTCTCCTCCCCTTGGTCCACATCCCTCGGCTGGATTTCCAAAATAGAGTTTAAAACCTGCCTAGACTCATTCACACGGTACGTTATTTCTGCGTTGTTGTGAAGGTCCAGAACAGAGGGGGTGTCAATATTTGGCAGTTTCTCGATAAAATTCTGGAAGTTTGTAATTTCGTAAAATTTTGGCATATTGTGAAAATTTTCCAGACCCGTTTCATTTTTCATTTTGAACAAGTCTTCATTAAAATAATGTTGCACGTAGGTTAGGAGTAATTCCCTGTCCAAGTCATCTGTTACCTTCCCTCCGTATTGCACTTCTGCCAACATATAATGGATGGATTCCCAGTCGATGGGTCGGTTCACTAGCAGAGTAGAATAGAGATGTTTCTCAATAAACAGAAAGGAAGCAAACAAATCGGTGATGCTAAATTCGTACGGCACACACCATCCCAATGGCCCAAACTTCTTTCTTTCGCATAAAACGCAGTGCAGGTAGGATAAGGAATATATAATTTTCCTATACTTTTCATCGTCTATTTTTTCCAATATATCTTCCTTTACCATATCTTTATATATTTTCCTCATGTTATTTTTTATACCGCTACTCAGCGATGTAGATATTTTAATACTTCCATGCAGGATGCAAATAGGAAATTCATCATCTGGCTCGGATGTCAGAAATAATCGGAAATCTTCCTCAATTTCGTTCAACTTTTTTAGCATATTATAAACTTCGATGATGAAATTTTTATTTAAATGACAATTTTGTAAAATTAGCCAGTTTCCACTGATAAGCGCATTTTTTAACTTTTCCTTTGCGATTATTTCTTGTCCTTCTCCCATGGAAATTTTGTCTGTAGGATATTTCTTAAACTTCTTCGCGAAATCGTCTATCATGTTTGTGGGGTCGCTAGCCAAGGATAGCAAAAATAAAAAGGGCTTCCTATTACTCGATTCGACGAATATATTTTCCAGAGTCTCATGTTTTATCGTGTCACTATTTCTGCTTAGAACTTCGTCCACAAATTTATTTGCACACAGAATGGTCCGGTCCTCCCTCAGGCAACGAATAAGGCAGAGCTTCATAAATGAGCTGATTTTGCTATTTACATCTAGCCTTTCGTTATAGTATGGAATATTTTTATTTTCTATATCTAGAACATCATAGTAATTCTTCCACACGTTTTCGTTCAGCTGCACTATATTCACGATGTCGTAAAAGAAGCGATTGTTTTTGTCATTACCGAAGGAGTGGTTGGATAGAGAAATAATATTTTTATATAATTTTTCGTTCTTTAATAGCCACTTGGTGGAACTTATTTTGTTTTTTCCCCCCTTTCTGGGAGCCTCCATTTTGTTCTTATTCGCGCATTTGTCTGTGCTGGGAATACCTGCGTTGTTGCCACAGCCGCTATCAATATCGCCCCTAGTACCCGCGGCAGTAGAACCAGTTACCGCACCGCTGCTTCCACTCGCGCTTTTGTCACTTTTAGCATTTTCGATTCCTCTTGTCTTATCGCTTGAGCTCAGATAAACGTCCGCAGCTCCGTCCATGACGCCACTGGCGGTGTTCTCCTTCTTTTTGCCCTTGGACGCATCCGCGTTTTCTCCCAGCAAATTATTACTGAGGAGTTCGCTACTAATATCGTTCGAAGGGCTGTAATGAGAGAGAGGGTTTAGGAAAAAGCTGATGTCCTTATTACTAATGACATTATCGTACAGGAGAATCTTCAAAGATATTAACAATTTGAAGATAATTTTATGCTGATCGAATAGACACCTTTCCATGTAGCAAATGATCAGATTGGTTAGTGTGGATAGAATGGATTCAACTCTTTTCTTAATGTGCTGTCCCTTCTCAGCTCTCTTTATAGACAAGTCAAACTGCTCCAGAAATTGATGCAAGGATGTGTTATATATATAGTTCACATTGGTAATGTCGACGATGCAGAAGTATAGGATACTTCCCCTCAATGCCACACTCCTGTATTGCTCTCTCTTTTCATTAATTTCTTTTTTCTTCTCATTACTATCTTTTAATTTCGTTTCTAGCTCTTTGGATAGCAATTTGGTGTTGTTCAAAACTTCTATTAATTCCTCGTCTTCTATCAGATTAGAGCTACTCGTGTTCAGCTTGTATAAGAGCTGCTTGTCAAGGTCCTGCAACGATTTGGTGTTATCCTTAAGTTCTATTATAATATTTTTTAAGGACACTTCCAGATGTTTCTGCTCTTCAGTTAGAACCCTACCCAACAGCTGGTCTTCCAACCCCTTAACCGTAACGGTAAAGTCAATAACACAACATTTGGCATAAATTTCGGGGCTATAATTCGGATTGGGCAAATTGGTAGTCATAAATAGGTTAAAGTTTTCGTCAAAATTGATTAAGTTGTTTTCTATTAGTATGTAATTTTTCTTCCCCTTTTTAATGATTTGCTTCTCCAGGACGGAGTCCAATATAGGATCGATATACTCTTCAACATTTTCTATAAGTAAAGTTTTTCCTTCACTAAGACAGAACTCCAAATTGTCCTTAAACTTGCTACTGTTAAATGTAGTAATACATCTATGATTGGATAAATCGTTTTGAAATTCCTTGTTCTTTATCCAGTTGCTGGCTTGGCATTGCGGATCGATGAGCAGAACGTACTTATTGCTGTTTTCGCTAATCAGTGCATTCTCAATGCTAAGTCTATCATTAGGCAATTTCTGAACACTCCAGTCGCAAATTTTTGTGTCAGCTGACGATAGGACATACTTTATCACATCGATGTTGTCTGACACGGGAATGTTTTTTATATTCTTCGTGTAGTGATAGAAAACTTCATTCATCAAATAATTTCTGAACTCTGTGTTGAACATGCCGCAGTAGGAAATGAAGGAGGAGGAGATAAAAACATCTCCAACGATTTTCTTCTTGATGTTGGAAAAGTTGTTAGAATCTTCTGTCCACCTTGCCTTTTCGCTACCCAAGCCGTTAATTAATTTGTTGGCTTGTTCAATTCTTTGTTTCGTTTTTAAAGCTGTTTCTTCGAGAGTTTTCTTTTTCTTAAACATATTTTCAATGTCTAAATTGAGATTGTCAACAAATAGTTGCGCTTTTAGCAGCGAGTCTTCCGCTTCCGCTAGCTGTTTCAGAGCATCTTCCAGTCTCCCTGTTTGTATCTTCAAGTAACTCATCTTCGGTTTTACAATTTTCGATGCTTGGTTATACATAGCCATGGCGCCAACCCATTTGCAGAGTCCCTCCGCGGCAACAGAAGCCTTCTTTGCAATTTGCGTCTTGAAAAAAGAAGACTCAATGTACGGTTTTAACAACTCAATAGTTTCCTCATTAATGTTATCCTTTTCATTTTTAGAA
Source organism: Plasmodium inui San Antonio 1 (assembly GCF_000524495.1). Lineage (NCBI taxonomy): Eukaryota > Apicomplexa > Aconoidasida > Haemosporida > Plasmodiidae > Plasmodium > Plasmodium inui. Next base: position 178,089 of record NW_008481839.1, read on the forward strand.
AAATCGAACAGAAGATTTAAGAATCGAATGTCAGCCATTAGCGGTTTGGCATATTCATCAAAAGAATCTTGGATAAACTCCACATGTTGCTTATTTACATACTTTACACTAATTTTCGGTTCCTTTAACTTCCCCTGCAGTAGTATCAACACCCCATCAAAAACGATACGAATGATATCAGATGGCGTTTTCATACTCTTCAATTCGGTTATATCCTTGGCAGTGATACTTTTGATGGCTTCCTCGGCTTCATGCAAATATGGCAATGCTGCTTTGAGATCCTTATCTGCTTCTTCTTGTTCCTTCAAAATGATGTCCTTTTCCTTTATGCACTTATCTCTAAATTTGGACACTTCGATGCTTTGTTTTTCTGCCTTTAGGGATTCCTTCTTTACCTTTTCCAGGAGCACATTGGTTTGCTCATCTGATTCTTTTAATTTTTCTTCTTCATTTGTGAGACTTTCCCTCATTTTCTGAACATCCATGGCAGCCTCGTTCAGTTTTTTTAACCCTATATCTACACTTTCTTTCAAAATTTGAATTTCTTCATACTTTTTCACGTACATTTGTTTGTACAAATCTATGAAAGATAAATAGGACTTGGGCGTCACATACGTATTTCTTCTCATTCTCTCTTTGTATGTTTCACACGTGTCTGATACTTTCTTATGGACAATAGCAAATAGGTTGAAAAAGTCGTCTCTGAGTTTCTCCTCAATGTCGATGTTGAAATTGTTAAGGTACGCTGTTGACACATTTACAAGGGCTTCTAGGGGCCATTTCAAAAACCAGTTTATGGTGACACAATTGTATATGCACGGAAATTGCTGGTACCGTAAAGCAAACTCTTTATGGATAGGAGAGAAGCACAGAAATATGTGAAGATTGTTTCTAAAATTGTCTAACAAATAATCAAAAATGACATTTGACGATACGTTAAAATCGTTTATTACTTTTTCGTCTTTTTTTTTCCTAGTTTCTTTCTCATTGCTCATGTAATCACTGTCGTTGTCGGCGCTGCTCGTCGAGGAGGTGTCACTTCTCAATTGTGAATCTTTGGAGTCGTTTTCCATATCCATGTCATCCATATTGTAGTCATTCTTTTTATTTTTTTTCTTTCCCCCCGTACCTCTCATTTTGGACGACTGGTTCATCTTGTTCATTTCTTTCAAGTAGGACTCCTTCATTTCGGCGCAGATGGCCTCCTTCTCATCTTTAATAAACAGTCCGTACACCAGCCCAGTGGACAGAATCGAATTCACATGCTCCAGTATGAAGTCGTTCTTCTCTATGTCGCTATCGCTTAACAGAAAGGTTGTCTTCTTGTTCATTTGCCCCGCAGATATGTACAAACTTTTTAGGTCCTCAAAAAATAAATTTTTCGTATACGTCTTGGTTATATTTAACTGAAACAGTACTTGCTCGCTGATAAAGACACTAAGCTTGGTTAGTGACCTTTTCCCAGACCCACCGACGCCTACCAGCATGCTGGATCCCTTGGGTGTTTCCATAATTCGGTTAATGACAAGCAGATGTTTTAGCGAGTCATCAAAGAATACCAAATCGAGCTTTTTCACATTGTTCATATTGTATTCCTTCATATATTCGTAGGCAATATATCTTAGCCTTTCAAAGTCTGCAACCATTTTGTAGTCTTTTTTCATCCAAGAGAAGGAAAAATTGTTCAAATTTTCTTCTTCGTCATTTTCCGCCCTTCCGATTTCTACATTGAGGTTATTCTTTGCAGATACGGAGGGGCTTCCCATTTGTATCTTATTCCTTTCTGCTATGTTTAAGTTTTTACTCTGTCCATCTTTTCGATTTTCCTTATTTAAGTACCTATTTGGACTGTTGCTTCCTCCCCCTGTGGCGCTACTATTCGAGTCATTTACACCTCCAAGTGGACTCTCTCCTTTGCTCTTTTTCGTCTGGTGCACAGTTTCTATAAGGTCATTTTCGATCATGTACTCAATCTGCTCCTTTTCTGACACGTAGAAGTAGCTAAAGTGTATGCTCTTTTCCGCTATGTCCTTGTGAGATGGATAGTACAGCTTAAACACTTGCTTCAGTTGATCTAGAGAGAAATTTTTATCTTCCATCCGTGAAAGCTTATCAATTAGGACCCTCTCACACTCGTGCTTCCACAAGCATAAGAAATTGTGCAGATTGTTATCTATAGTTTCAAAAGGGCACAGTAACATGGAGTAAAATATTTTGGCCAAATCTCTCGTTGTATATAAGTAATGAAAACGAGAAGGAACAGGCAGAAGATGCTTTTTCAATCTGCTAAACAAGTTAATGGTGCACAGAATTATCTTTTCTATATTGTCTACAATGTCGTCCGAGAAACTCCTCTTCTTATTAAATTTGGTTCTAAGCACAGTGCCATAAATTGTGTTTATCGAATTCAGATTGTAAGGAGGTATATTCACGTTGAACCATTTGGACTTTAGCCTTTTTGGTATGTCATTGTTTCCACAGCCTGGGTGGTTAATGCACCCTATGTATTCTAAGTCAATTATTTTTTTAAAGTTTCCCCTTTTGTCTTTATCTAAAAAGTAGAACCCCTGAAATTCGATCAGCTGTCTCAGCAGCTCCAAGGTGCTTTGATCTCCCCATTCGTTAATCTTAGGCATAGACATATCGTCTATGAAGATAATAGATTTGGTGTTTCCGATTGGCCCATACGTCTTTCCACTTTTCCTTTCCAGTTCGGATTCGATAAAGAGTTGAAATTTCTCCGGAGTCGTGACACTTGAAAAATTGAACCTCTTGGTGTTCTTCTCCTGCTTAGATGTATACAACAATGCTATAGACGTCTTTGCCGAACCGGTAGAACCCAACAGCAACGTACTTTTGTACGTATGGAAATTGTGGCACTTAATAGGTATATTAGAAATTAATTTTATTATATGTTCCACTTTGTTCGTTTCCATGGTTGGAATCAATATTGAGGAAATGGAGTTGATATTCTTTGGCATCTTAAACGGGGCTACATTCCACTTGGTTAACTTTCTTAGCTTCATGTCAAAGTAGTAGTCATAAATGAGGCATGTTTCTTTTTCGAATTCGTCCTCCGCATCATCTCTGTCGTTTTCTGGAGAAATCTTTTCATCGCCTCCCATTTTGGAATCCACGCTTTTGCTAGCATTGTTCGAATTTTTTCCTTCCCTGAGAAGAGCCTTAACAAATGGCACGTTTTTTACTAAGAAGTTGTGCACCTTTAGTCTGTCTCTGTGCTCCAGCAAACCACACAATCCCCACAATACGGCGTACAGCATTATTTGTTCGCACTCTTCTGCCTTGATCTCTTCGTATTTGGTTCCAGATGTTATGCTGAAATTGTTCAGGGTGTCCATCTTGTCATTTTCTTCTTCGTCTTCCTCTTCCTCTTCCTCCTCGTTTCCATCCTTCGGTTCTGCAGCGGAAACTGCAGCAGTCACGAATGGACCACTTTTGCTGGACTCATGGCCATTCCCGCCGTCTTCCCCCCTTTGTTTTTCCTTCCCAGGCAAGTCCTGCTTAGCACCTCCACCATTTGGGAGCTGCCCCTTGGAGTTCTCCCTTGGTGCTCTTCCTCCCTTTGCGTCGCCAACTTTCTTGGCAATTTTACTTCTATCGCTAGTCATAGGTACCGTTTCTTTTGCTTTCATCGTTTCCACTTCCTTCCCCTTTTTTCCTTTCATAGCCGAGAAGGACGAGACAGCGCTACTGTCAGTCTTCTCATGGGGGGCAGCCGCCCCATCGGATGCCTCCACGTGGTGTTTCTTCACAACCTTATTACTATGGTGCAGCAAATTCTTCTCATTGGAGTTGCAGAAAAATATCTTGTTCAAATCTTCCTCATTATATATAAAGTTATTAATGGCATTCACATACTGAATCAGCTGCGTATTCAACAAATTGATGGTCTGGGAAATTAAAATCGAGTCGGTAACTTCCATCACGAATTTGCAGTTCTCCTTGACAAAATTTAAAACTTGAATTCTGTCCAAATAAAAAATAAAAAGTTTGTTAAAAATGGGGAATAAGGTAGCTCCATAAGTATGCACATCCTTCAATTTTTGCAGCCAGCTGTAAATGAATGGCTTATAACCCAAATCGCTGTCAGATATGTAGACAATACCAGCCCTACTAACAGTGGCGGGAGAAGCATTATTCAGGTTCTCCACCTCGAAGGCTATCTTCGTATTGTCAGTCATAGGAATTCTATCATTATTAGCTAATGTTAATATCTTATTGTCATCCAAAACGGTGTTTAAGTTTTCGATCCAAATAGCGTCCACGGGTCCATCACACACAATCCAAGTACTGTACTTCAAATTGTTGTTATTATATTTTTCCCATATATTTGCGAAAATACCTGGAGTCCATTCTTCACTCAAATTATCCTTCACCCCATACATATGCTCAGACGTTATAGCCTTCGGGTTTAGTGTAATAATTTTTGTCACATTTCCTATATTAGTTAGTGCAGAAGTGAGTATGTTTAATATTTCTGTCTTTCCCGTTAGGGTGTTTCCTACTAGCATGAACCCGTGACGAACTAGCGAAGTTTCATATAGCTGTAATATTTTCAGAATCCACTTACTCTTTGCGCACAGCTTTTTTTTATTAATAATTTGGTGCACATTTTCTTCAATCAATTGGTAGCTCTTCTTTGTGATGTTGTGAAACTTTGGAAAAACATCATTCAATAGGGACAAAAATAACAACACGTCATCGTAAATTAGCTTGGAAAGATTCATATCCCGTAAGGTTCTCATTAAAAGCATTTCTTCATCGTTTTCATTCGCCCCTGCAGCTCTTTTGGTGTCTCCAGCGGTACGCAAGACAGATAAAATGTTCCTCAACCCAAAATCGTAGTGCTTCTGCTTTGACAGCTGCTCTTCGCACAAATTGTAGAGCGACTTAAATTTGTTGCTTAAATTGTCTATATCTAGATACCCCACCGATGCTAACTTTACCTTTATGATAATTTGTCTATCTGGCACCATCATCGAAATGAATCGAAAAAATATTTTTAAATTCTCTGGCAACAGTTGTCTTCCAGCATAGCCTGGATTCATGGTGATAAAATAAGCGGAGGATGGATTCAAATTAATCGATTTAGAGTCACCTGGAAAGAGAAACGATTTTAAGGACTGCTTCTTTGCCGTTACGATGGACTCGATCTGCATGGCAACCACGGACAGAACGTCCAAGTTAATTCGGTTAAATTCGTCGAAGCATCCCCATAACCCACTTCTACACAGCCCTTTAAATATTTTTGCCATATCTTTATACTTATGTTGATTTGAGCAGTTTGTCACAATGACGTATATCCCTAGAGTTCTTCCCAAATCCTTGACCGTTTCTGTTTTCCCGGTTCCCGCAGGTCCTGCTGGAGCTCCACCATAGCATAGTCCTAGTGCCTGCGCGCAAGTGAGATAGCACCTATCCGTTAGCGGAGTTATACACAGCCTTTCCTTAATACCTAGATATTCATAAGAGTATAGGAAATCAACATCCGAAATGCTAATCAGAATGACATTCTTCTCCACTTTGTAATAAATTCTTGTCTGTTTTAGCCAGTCAAAATCGGTGCATGTTTTGATTTTATATTCCTTTATCTTTGTTGAAATTTCGTTGAATAAATCCCTCTGATGGACATGTATAGTAACCAGCGTCTCATATTTAGTTCTGTTTAATTTGGTTCCCAAATCGGAAAGACAAATGTTCACTAACTCGGACATTATATAATTGATTTTCTTGTTCGTCACTTTTAATATGTTTTTTTCCGAATGGTACTTATGGATACATTTTTCTATATCATTTGTCCACATGACTTGTAAGCATATGAGAGCAACCTGTGCAATGTTCTTATCACAGAATTCTTTTAAATTCACTGTCTTGAATAGTTGCGCTGAATTGGCTACCCCTAGCTTGCACTCTTTTTTCACCGCCTTTTGCATCTCCTTCTCGAGCAGTATCAGCCAATTTTCTATATTTCCATCTATCGTTACATGGTTGACTAACTGCACCGTTTCGATATCATCCTTTTCTTTATTATTTATACAAATAATTCTTTTCTTGTTCTGTATGGTCTTTATAGTCAGGTAGTTTATAGCGTCGAAGAGTTTGATTAACTCGGATTGAATTATGTTAATGTCAGATCCTTGAGATAGTATTTTTAGTAACACCAGATTGGACACGAAGTAGAAACGGGGAAATTTGCTCCTCTTCCCCTCTAAGTACGATTCTAGTGACTTCTGGCAGCTCTCCAGCCCTTTCTGCATATTCGGCAAGAGCTCCTTTAGCATACTGCTTTGGCAGCATTCTATAACAATGGAGGATTCGTTCGCAATGTTTATTATGTTAATCCAGTCTTTGTCAATTTGGTGGAACCTCTTAGACTCTATTGGAATTTGTCTTGCTATGTCCCCACTTGTAAAGACACTCTCCATGGAGCACCATAGCATCTGCACTTTAATCCACCTCTCGACAATATCACTGCAGTCAGACAATTTGTTCAATAGCAATAGCAGTTTACTCTTAAATGGCTTGCTATACTTTGTCGAATTGATATTGTTTAGTAAAATTTGACTTTCTTCTAAGCTCTCTTGTATTTCTGTCACTTTGCTTCCCACCAGGATGCATGCATAGTCCCTGTTTTTCCACTTGCTAAACTGGAAGCATGTTTCGTTCCATATTTTATACTGCTCGTTGATCTTTTCCTCAATGTTGGCCTCCTTCTCCGCGCTGTCGCAGATGTCCAGAATGTCATCCTTCTTTTGCAGCAAGTTGTAATTTATTATATCTTTGATGAAGAAGTCCATGTTATCTAGGTCTAGCTTATTTAAATTGTCTATGTATTCTTCCTCGTCGACGCAGGCGCTTTCGATGAGCATGCCCCGATCGAGGGTTTTCTCTTTCGGAAGGGATTGATCGGCACTCTCAACAGCATGCGCCGTTCCTCCATCGGCCCTCCACACAACCGCTGTAACAGCCGTGTCTTCCGCCGTAGACACCGCTCCCTTCTCGTCGCAGCTGCCCTTCTTGCCCTTCTTCTCCTTTGCAGCGCTCTCCTTCTTCTTCTCCTTCAACACACCGACAATCTCGACCCAGTGGCGCTTCAAAATGGTCTTCTTCTCCAGCTCGTCCACAATGGGCGTGATCTCTTTAAAGTAAAAAATTTCCTTCATCAAGTTCTTGTAAATCACGATCATCTTCAAGTTCTTGGGGAGCTGAGAGCATTTCTTCTCGAAAGACAGAATCTCATTTTTCAACTCCTTCATTTTTAGAATTCCCTCGTTCCACTTTAAATTTTTCCACTCGTTCAGCTTCTCCTTCAGTTGCACGTACAAATCGTACAGAGAGTAAAAATTATTTATCTCCGTTGTGCTCAGAAAAAGATCATCATGCTGTTGGTGCTTTAGACCGAATATGGACTCTCCCTTATAGTAGCTATTGTACCTTTTCTTTAGCATGGAGATTTCTTCCTTGTATCTCTTTAAGAGTTCGAATGCGTTGAGCGGATTGATATGTTCACTTTTGAAATTCATTTTTAGGAAATTTTCTCGAAACGTTTTTATGTCTTCCTTAAAGTTATAGATGTTATTCATTAACTCATTTTTCATGATGCTTTTTTTTTCTTGTATTTCTTCTTCCACATTTCTTGTCAAAGATATGAGCTCGTTAAATTTGTTAAAAATGACATTTTTTTTCTCCACCTCAGATTTGTACAAGGAGAGAAATTTCTTTTTCATCCCATTTAGCTTATTAAATGTTTGTAGAAGGTTTTTATTATACGACTCGTCCATTTCATACATCTCGCTGGACGATTTCCTCTTATCAAGATTGCTTATAAATTTCAGCTGATAATTTTCCTCTTCGTCGTAATGACCAGAATTCCTCATCGATTCGACATGCTTCTTCAAAAAATTGTTCATGTAAAATTCCAGCACGTCTACCATTTGATTTATAGGATTTAGCGCAATATCTATGGTTGACTCGAAGATGTGTATTTTTTTTATAACGTTGATGACGTAGTACAGCGAGTCTACATCGACAATATTTTTTTTCAACTTTGTCTTATATTCACTCATTTTTTTTATGAGCATGTCGCTTTTTCTCTTAACCGGTTGTATGACTTTATTTGCACACTGTAGAGCTTCATTTTCGATTATATTTATCAAGTACATTTTGAAGCTCTCCAGGTTGAATCTGAACACATTAATTGAGTAGAAGCTGTCTATGTTGTTGATTTCCTTTTTTATGTTTATGAATTTTTTTATCTTTTCTTCTTCTTGGTCTATTTTTAATTCGTCCTGTTCTTCATCTTCTTCTTCCCCTTCCGTTTCGGACTCGCTGGTGGGGCTCTCCTCCCCCGTTTCATGTTCATTGCTGCTTTGTTCTTCACCCTTTGTGTTCGAATTTGTAAGGTCTGTTTCGTTTCCCCCTTTTTTTGCGCTGAAATGCGGCACATTGCTCTCTTTCTTTTCCGCCACCTCGAAGTTGGTGATATTTCCTCCACCTGGAACAACGCCTGACTGCTTCTCCTCGTTGTGCGTATTCTTTACGCCCCCCTTTGATGCCTCCCTCAGTTTCTCCGACTCGAAATCGCGAATTATATATTTGTACTTGTCAAATTTTCCGGTGAAGTCGTCGACGATGCCCTGGAACACGCCCAGTTTTTCATTCAGCTTGACCAGCTCCTTTTCTATGTTTTTGTCTTCCCTGATTTTCTCATAAAAATAGAAATCGTGCTTCAAATTGCGAACGCAGTTTTCGTTTTCCATGTTGAGCTCCTCCGCGACATGTTTGGAGGAGTCCTTTGCATTCTTCTTATTAAAGTAAGAATAGTCCAGGAGCTCCTCAAATATGCTCTTCTGTTTGCACTCTGGTCCTTCTTCTTTGTGGCCTTTTTTTGTGGAGGACTTCTTCATTGCCCCGCTGTCCTGCTCCTGGCCGGTGGAGGCAGCACATTTCTGGGTTCCCCCCCGATCGTTAAGGAAAAACTGCTTCACTAAATCATCCCCACTTATCCAGTTGTCTATATAAATCACATTGTTAATCGAAACGTTTATGATTTTTTTAATATTCTCCTTTATAGTGCTAATGGAAGGGTTAATCACAATGTCATTTTCGTGAACGAGGAGTAAAATTTGAATTTCATTCCTCTTCCGAACTTGGTTCTGTGGGCTTTCCTCTTCCAAATTAGACCATGTATTAATGAGGCTCCTGATATTCTTTAGGTAAATTTTCTTCAGCACAGACAAAAATATATCATGGTAAAATTTCCTCGTGTTCAAAATTTCCTCCTTGGTAATTTCGGTCTTCAGTTTAGTTTCATACACATACTGTATATTGCTCAGCAGGTCGAAAATGGCGATTTGTATTTTCTTCGATATCGAATTGCAGAGGATAATTTTGTTGTGGAATTTTTTCTTGTGCTTGCTGATAACGAGTTTTTCATTCTTATTCTGCAGAATTCGATAGATCACCTTAGTGTTATAGTTAATATGGTCGTCAATAATATCGTACAAGGAGTTAATTGCCTCTTCAAATTGTATTAACTCTTTGTGTAAGTTGTTTATCGAATCTTCCAATGCATAATTACTCCATGTGTATTTGACGAGAAAGGGGAGCAGGAGCTGATCAATGTAAATAAAGAAGCGCTTTAATGTAAACTCGATGTCTTTTTTTTTGTTATTTTTCATTTTTTTTATCAATATGAGTATGTTATGAAGCTTGTAGTAGAAGCTGTATATCTTCGGTTCCTGCGAAATCATATTTTTTACTTCCTCTGGGATTTCGAATTTGAAAGACAGAAAAATCTTCGCCTCTCTTATTATTCTCTTTATTCTGTTGTCAAAGTTCACTATCACATTCTTCGTCTTCGGATGTTTCACAAAAACGGTAACGTTTAGGCTGTTCACGCTTTTTATAAAGCACAGCCAATGTTTAAATAGCTTATTTTTGTACTCTTCGATGAACTTTGATATTTTCAAGTATAATTTTAGTACCTCCTTCCCGTTGGCACTTTTGAACAGGACGTTTTTTATTTTTTTCTTTTCTTTCTCGGGGGTGCCCGCGGTGGGTGCTACACTCGATGAAAACTCCTTTTTCGCTTCTTCCTCAACGGGTTTACCTTCCCCTTTGGCATTTTCCACACCTGTCCCGTTTGATGCTGAGTCGTCCTTCTTCTCCTCCTCCGCGGTTTTCTTCCTTTCGTGGTCTTCTAACAATTTCGTAACTTGCTCATTTATGCTGTAAAACGTGTCCGCACTGGGGTTGCCCCCATTTTCGTCATGCGCTCTGCGTAGAGCCCCATTGACAGTGTCACCACCGACGGGACGCGATTCTCTCCTCTTATCCATAGTGGTCTTCCCTTTCATAGCGGACAAGTCGTTATTCAAGTGAGGCAACTCGAAATAGGAAGAGAGGTCATCCTTATCGACGAGTGTTGAATTATTTTCATCTAGAAAAATCTGAATGATATGATTGATCTTGTAGTTAATACTGAGGATCCAAAAAATATTTTTCAAATAATTTAAGCTCTTACTGCAGTTTAAGTTACTTTTGTAATTTTCCAGATCGTTATTTATGCCATTTAAAATTTCTAAGAATTGGGACAGTAGTATATCATATTTTGTGTGTAGGAAATGGATCAAGTAACCTCTTATGAAATTCTCCTTAAATTTGAAGAAGATAAAAAAGGAGAGCATAATGTTGGAGCTGTTATTCAACAAGCTGACGATGCTGTCTTGCAAGTCGCTTTCCAGCTCAGATATATACACTCTCAATTCGACAAAATCCCTATCGAAGTAATTATCGGTATAATTTAGCATATCTTCGGTGTGCTTCATTTTGAAATCCTTTATGTACTTATTGAAGGAAGCCGTTATGTTTTGTATCCTGTCAAATTTTACCCTTCTGAGAGACTTAAACTGTTTTATGCATAGGAACAAATCCACCAACTTTTTCAGACGCCTACAGAATATTTCTATCTTACAAAAAATCATTTTGGTATTCAAATCGACTGATTTATTTTTAGAATTCTCTTCGAAAAAAGTTTTTATACTTTCAAATTCTTCCCTGTACTTGTCATGCAATTTAAAGCATAACTCAAATTTGTCGATTAAATCATCTGGATCTAGTAGCCATAGATTCTGTCTCCTCTTTAGTTGTTCTATTTTTCTACTTTCACTGTCTTTCTCATTTGAGTAATCCTGTTCTTCTGTTTCATTTAATTTGTTATCCATGTTTTCTTCCATATCTTCATTATCATGTTCGTCTTCAGATTCGTTACTTTGGTCATCCCATGCGTAAAACCCATTTTCATGATCCAGGTAGCCGCTTTCGCTCTGTTCATTTTTATCTGCCCCCTCGTAGTCATCCTCTTGGTTATTCCTATCTTCGGAGTGCTTTCTAAAATTTGAATTTCCCCCTTTTTTTTTCCCTGAGCCGTGCATTCTATTTTGTTCATCAGTGTTTCCCCCACTTTGGTCGTCTTCATGGCCGTAATTATCCCCCTCATCACCACCCTCATTTTCCAGATTTTTATCTGATTTCGCATCGCCATATTGACTTCCGAGTGCTCCCCCCTTCTTACCTCGTCTATTATTCGTCCCTCTCCTCTTCCGCTTCTTCTTTTTGGCGCAAAATATTTCCTCCTTGCATTTAATCACCAGCTGGTTGGTGATCTTAATGAACAGGTTATTTAGCTTGTTGGGTGTATTGTAAAACCGAGCTACGAGGTAAATCATCTTAATGGAATTCAACAGAGAAGGAAGATTATCAATAATATTCTCTACGTTGCATAGATAAAGGGACAGGATGAACTGCTCGATGCTTTCCAAGTATTTAATGTTGTCCTTACTCTCAGTGAATTCATTTTCAATCTTCGTTTCTAATTCTCTCCACTTGTTCAGTATGTCAAATGTGTACGTATATTTTTGCTCCTCATTATTTGCACTATTTATATTTATGTTATTTATTATATTTTTAATTTCGTTGCTTCTCAGTTCTTCCATAATAAAGAGTAGATACCTGTGTTTGTACCTCCAGTACTGAATCTCGATAAATGGTCCCACGTCTACATTTGATTTTTTGTACTCTTGAATTTTTTCTTGCATATCATTGAATAAGTTTTCTAAAATGTTTAAATATTTTGTCAAGTGCGCGGTTTCGTTTTTTTTCTTCAGCATTTTATTTTCCGATTCATTTGCTCCCACCCCGTCGCTTGCTCCCGCAACATCGCTTGCTCCCACACCATTGTTTGCCTCCTCGCAAATCATTTCATGCTGGTCCTGCTTCATCTTCAATTTCACCTTTTTTATATCGTCTAAAATGAGAATAAATTCGTTCAGCTCCTTTACATACGTATCAAACTCCATGCTAAACTTTTTCACTTCGTCTCTGCAAATGTTTGCATGTATCATTTTGTTATTTAAAAAGAGGGGGTAAATAACCTTGTTCAGCATCACCTTTAGGGTGTCTAAAATATTTGGAGATAAAATTCCATAGAGTATGCTCTTTTCGTCCTTCAGATCGCCATTTAGGCACTTATAGAAATAAACAATTTTTTGATCAAATTTTATCTTCTCCTCTTTTGCTACCACCATTTTGTTGTTTTCCACCCCGAAGAGTAGCAAATCCTTTTTCTCCTTGCCCAGAAAATTATCGACTACTTCCTTCCTTTCATCTGCGTTTCTGTCTAGCAAGTAGTCCACATTGTACTCTTCTTTATAGGAAAACTTGAGCTTGCTCAGAACCCATTTGTGGGCCCCGTAGGTTTGTGACTCGTCGCTTCGTCGCTCCATCCTGTTCGGCTTCTAGGCGTGTCTGTATGCATGTGCATATGTGTGATGCGCAAAAGTGTGGTGTGAAAAATATAGGCTGCACATACGTACGTGCTAACCGTGAGAGAAAACAGTGTAGAAGGGGTTACTCCCGCGTACCGATTCGGATCATGCGAGAAAGGGGGTTCTCTGAACATACCGCATGCACGTAGTTATCTCTGCCCCTCGTCCGGATGTATACCTCCACCGAGTAAAATATTACCCTACACACCTTTTGTCTACATGCAAGAAACGAGTCCCGTCGCGTACACTTCTGCTTAAGTGTTCATTTGTTTTTTTTTTTTT